>NC_138369.1:1199192-1205879 GCF_054177405.1 Leptonychotes weddellii | reverse complement strand
GAGTCCCAGAGGGTGTGTAGTAAGCAGATCTTTGATTGAAGAAAGCTCTCCCTTTACTGACATATCTCTTAGGAATTATGAAAAGTCACTCCTGGACAACCTCAAGTGTCCAAGCTTTGGCTTCAAATTATACCAGTTGTTTTGAGCATGGTGATTAAAAACAAAGGACATACAAAAAAGAAACGCTCTTCTGGTTTTTTTTTAACCACATGACAGCCTCCAGAAGCCATCTGGTCAAGCACACAGGGCTTCTGGAGTTGTGTTTTGTTGTTGTTTTTAATTGTGGCAAAATACACATAACAAAATTTACCATTTTTAAGTGTACACTTTGGGGGCATTAAGTACATTCACCATGTTGTGTAACCATCACCATCATCTATCTCCAAAACTTTTCATCTTCCCAAGTAGAAATTCTGTCCCCATTAAACACTTAACTCCCCTTCTACTCCCCCCCACCCACCCCTGGCTCCCACCATCCACTTCCTGTCTCCAGGACTTTCCCAATTCTATGCTATTTTTATGTTCCAGGATCCCATCCAGGGGACTGCATGATATTTAGTGGTCATTTCTTCTTGATCCCTTCTTGGCTGAGACAGTTGCTCAAATTTTCTCATTCTTTATGACCTTAACAGTTCTGAGTAGTGATCAGGCATTTTATAGAATGTTTCTCAATTCGTTCTTGTCTGGTGTTCTTCTTATGATTAAACTGGAGTTATGGGTTTTAGGGAAGAAGATCACAGAGGTGAAGGGTCATCCCATATCAAGCGTCCATGCTCTCAATATGACATCACTGTTGATCTTCATCACCTGGTTGAGGTATGTATGTCAGGTGTCTCTGCTATAAATTACTTTTCCCTCCCCCTTTTCCATCCTATTTTCATCCAGGAAGCTGTTATGTATAGTTCACATTTATAAGTTGGAAGTTATGCTCCCTCTCCTCGAGGGTTGAGTGTTTATGGGATTTTTTTGGAATTTTTCTGCCTGGGAGGTCTATCTATCTCCCCACTTACTTCTTTAATCACTTATTTACATCCGTATGGAGTCATAGATATTTATGTTATATTTGGGGTTTAATCAAATATTGCTTTATTTCACTGCAAAAATTGTTTCAGCTTTGGGCACTGGGAGCTCTTTCAGCTGGTTCCTGTGTCCTGTTGACATAACCCCATCTTTGTGGTGGATTTTTTTTTAAACACTTACTTCCTGGTACCATAAGATGCTCCAGGCCCATCTTGTATACATTCTCAGTCTAGAATCAGCCGTCTCTCCCTGGACCCTGGTTCCTTTTGTTGGAGAATGGTATTAGAAATCAAGGTCTGGGGGCGCCTGGGTGGCTCAGTTGGTTAAGCGACTGCCTTCGGCTCAGGTCATGATCCTGAAGTCCCGGAATCGAGTCCCGCATCGGGCTCCCTGCTCAGCGGGGAGTCTGCTTCTCCCTCTGACCCTCCTCCCTCTCATGCTCTCTGTCTCTCATTCTCTGTCTCTCAAATAAATAAATAAAATCTTTAAAAAAAAGAAATCAAGGTCTGGGTGCTGGGTGTCATGGACTTTTATGTGTTCCACATGTTGGGACAGAGATACATGATGTGAGTCTGTGCAAATGGCTTCTGTTAATCACATTAAAGATATAGTGCAGGGGTGGGGGGTAGGGTACCTGGGTGGCTCAATCAGTTAAGCGTCTGCCTTCGGCTCGAGTCTTGATCCTAAGGTCCTAGGATTGAGCTCCACGCTGTCAGTCAGGCTCCCTGCTCAGCGGGGAGACTGCTTCTCCCTCTCCCTCTGCCTGCCGCTCCCCCTGTTTGTGCTCTTTCTGTGTGTGTGTATGTGTGTGTGTGTCAAATAAATAAATAAATAAAATCTTAAAAAAAAAAGATATAGTGCAGGACAATGTTGTTCTCTAAAATCATAGTCAGAATCTTTGCTATTTCCAGTCTCATTGGTGGGAATGCAACATCTTGCTCTTGTCTGGAGGGTCTGAACCCTCTAGGGCACTTTGACCCAGAGAAATAATCTGGATTTCCAATCCAGGTGTGGAGCTTCTAGGCTGTCTAGACACATTTCACATGACAGTTTCCAAGGCAACAAGACCCTACATCCACATCTTAGCCAGCTTAACATCAACCTCTTCACTCATAGCTCTGCTTAGCTTTGAGCCCATCAAACTCCACTTCATGTCAATATTACCTAAACTCTACTTTTCCCTCAAATCCTATCATCTGTTTCCTTTTTTGGTGAGACACTCCCTACATCCTCTATTATGTGGTCTCATGGTGTGGCAAGTTAATAAACCTAACTTTCTGGGACCACAGTTGTGTCCCTGGAGGTCTTTATCAGATGGGCTTTAAGCAGTGAAGGGGATGGTGGTGGGGAAAGGGTTAGTTCTGAAACACAGAAAAAGAAGCTGGGATTAGTTGTTGCTAATGTCGGATGAGCCATTTAGTAGCTCTGAGCCACACAGCTCTAGCATGAGCATAATGAGGTCTGGAAGTCTGTTCATTGTTCAAACTTCCAGTGGATGTTGTGATAATCAAAGAGAAGAGAGATGAGAGACGTATTTCAACTGTCCTCTTCGTGGGAGGAAAGAAGGGAAGGATCTGGAGGGGGAGTGGGGCTGCAATATGGGTGGGAGCAGGTAGGGCCAGGATCGACAACCCAGAGATTTAGCCCCCATGCAGGGATAAAAGTCCTCACGAACTTTTTCTCCCTTCTGTCATTTCCCCCTCTCCTCCCTATGAACTGTCTGTGGTAGAGAGTCTCTGGAATTAGGTTTGCCAGATCTAGCAATTAAATATACGGGATTCCAAGTTAGACTTGAATTTCAGATAAACAGCGAATAATTTCTGTAATGTAAGCATGCCCCAAATATTTAATGGGACATGCTTATAACTAAACAAAATTCACTGTTCACCGTAAATTCAAATTTAATGGTCAGTCCTGTATCTTAAGCAGGATTCCTCCCCAGAAACCCAAACACCTGTCCAACATACAGCAGCCTTTTGGGGAAATGGCCCCAGTTACTTCCTGGAGCCTAAGCAGCCCTATTTATCGTCATGAGATGCTGTCCTGTGGTCATAGTTCTCCACAGGGATTGTCGAGGTAGGTTGGGGAAGCAGCCTATCGGGTGGGTGGGAGTTCTAGCCAATAGAGGCTTTGGACGGTGACTTAATGACCTAATCGGAGCTTCCCTCTGTGGGATTTTTTTTTTTAAAGATTTTATTTATTTATTTGAGACAGAGAGAATGAGAGAGAGAGAGCACATGAGAGGGGGGAGGGTCAGAGGGAGAAGCAGGCTCCTTGCTGAGCAGGGAGCCCGATGCGGGACTCTATCCAGGGACTCCAGGATCATGACCTGAGCCGAAGGCAGTCGCTTAACCAACTGAGCCACCCAGGCACCCCCTCTGTGGGATTATTGAAGGTGGGACACCTAGGTTGAAATGTGAGTTCAAATCCTGCCTCTGTCCCTTAGCATTTGTTTGTGTTTTAGAGGAGGGTCATCGGCCTCTGATTTTTTTTTAAAGATTTTATTCATTTATTTGAGAGAGAGAGGGAGAGAGCACAAACAGGGGGAGAGGCAGAGGGAGAGGATGAAGCAGGCTCCCCGCTGAGTAGGGAGGCCAATTTGGGGCTCGATCCCAGGACCCTGAGATCATGACCTGAGCTGAGCAGATGTTTAACCGACTGAGCCACCCAGGTGCCCAGCCTCTGATTTTTATATGAACCACGTATGGGCATTAAGTGAGATACCTCTGACAAAGCTTAGAGTAAATGCTCATAATTATGTCCATTATTGTGATTACCGCTGTCAATATAATTAACATCTTTGCCCTGCCTTCTTCCCATGAGATTAGGCCAATGGGGAGTATCATAACCCCACTTCACAGCTGAGGAAACCAAGGACTGGGATCAAGCTGTCGGGCTGAGCTCCTGGTGGAGCGTTGGCTGGGACCAGGCCCCTCCAGGGTCCCTAGCCACCTCCCTGGAAGCCTGACACGTACTTCTCTTGCCTCCTCACCTCCGCATCCTCCCAGCAAACCTGGTGCCTGTGGTTACCAGGACCACAGGTGATGCAAGATGATGGCCTCATTGCTGGGACCTCCTCCTCAGCTACCAGGGGACTGAAACAGCCTAACTGGTGTCTCTGGGGGGGTGGAGGTACCAAATTGTTCACCCAGGAACCAGGCCTAGCCCTAGGGACTCCACCCCTCACAGGCAGAAAGGAAAGGTGTTTTCTCACTGCGAACCAGAGGACTCATGCTCTGCCACCTCCCTCTGTAGTATCCAGGTTCCTGGTCTGCCAGACAGGCACTGTAACATCGCATATGTGTTCAGTGAACAAACATTATTGACAAAACCAAGTGTTGGCAGGAATAGATAGCACTGGAAATCTCAGCCACTGCTTCAGGGATTGTAAATTCATACAATACTTTGGAAAACTGTTCGGCATCATCTACTCAAACTAAACGTACACTTAATCCATGGCCCAGAGATTCCACTCCTGGATGTGTGGCCAGGAGAAATGAGAGCATATACCCACTAAAAAATGTGCACAAGCATGTACATAACTTAGATAAATTACACATCATCAGGATGAAAACCTTTTGTGCTTAGTAGAACACCATCAAGAAACTGAAAAGACAACTCACAGAGTGGGAAAAAATAGTATCTACGTATCAGGTATCTGATAAGGGACTTGTATCTAGTATATATAAAGAACTCTTATAACTCAACAACTTAAAAATAATCCAATTGAAAAATAGGCAAAGGATCTGATAGGCATTTCTCCAAAGAAGATATACAAATGGTCAATGAGCTCATGAGAAGATGTTCAATGTCATTAGCCTTCAGGGGAATGCAAATCCAAACCACAATAAGCTATTGCTTCATACCTACTAGGATGTCTAGAATAAAAAAGACAGATAATATCAAGTGTTGGAGAGGATGTGCGGAAACTGGGACACTTATACACTGCAGGTGGGACATAAAACAGAGCAGCTGCTTTTTGACGCAATCCGGCAATTCCTCAAAGATTAAGCATAAAGTTATCATATGACCCCACGGTTCCACTCCTATGCATATGCCTAAGAGAAATGAAAATGTGTCCACACAAAAACTTGTACGTGGATGTTCACAGCAGCATTTTTCATAAGTGCCCCAAAATGGAAACAATCGAAATATCCATGAGCAGATGAGGAGGCATTCACACACAGGAATGTCACTCGGCCGAGAACAGGAGCGAGGCGCCCACACGTGCTGCCCCGGGACGGACCCCGGGCCCACGACACTCAGGGAGAGAACCAGACATGGAAGGCCACATGGGGTGTGAGTCCATGTGGGTGACACGTCCAGAACAGGCTCATCCACGGATGGGAAGTGGGCTCGTAGGGGCTGGGGGCTGGGCAGGGGGTGGGGAGTGACTGCTGATGGGGACAGGGGTGTTCTGTTTTTGTTTGTTTTGTGCTGAAACTGTCCTAAAATTAGAGTAGCGATGTTTTGCATAACTTTTGGAATATACTAAAAACCACTGAGTTGTACATTTAAAGGGGTGCCTTTTATGGTATGTAAATCATGTCTTGTGAAATAATAACAAATATATATATAGGCCTCTGTCCCCCAGTTCCTGTCTAGAGCTCCTAAAACTCTTGAATTTCCTAAGTGATAAGAGCGCTAGGAATATCTTTTGTTCTACCATAGGGTCTCTGTCCCCAGTTCCTGACCTTGAGCTAGATCCTTTGGCATTTCCTGGGTGATAGAAGTATCTTTTGTTCTAATGAGATGAACTGGTGGGCTCCTGGACGGGAGCGGGTCACCAGAGAGACCATGATTAGAAGCTTGGAACTTTCAGAAGCCCCTGGCTGGCTCAGTCCGTGGACCATGTGACTCTTGATCTTGGGATTGTAAGTTTGAGCCTCGCATTGGGTATGAGATTGCTTTAAAAATAAAACCTTAAAAAAAGAAAAAAAAAAAAAACCCAGAAGCTTGGAACTCTCAGCCCAGCTCTCATCCTCCCTAGAGGATGGAGAAGGGCTGGAGATTGAGTTAATGATCAATCATGGCTACATGACGAAACCTCCATAAAACCCCAAAGTTACTAGGTTTGGGAAACTTCCAGGTCGGTGAGCACGTGGAGGTGCTGGGAGGGTGGTGTGCCCGGGGAGGATACGAAGCTCTGCGCCTCTCCCACCTGCCTTTCCCTATGCATCTCTTCCATGTGGATCTTTGTCTGTATCCTTTATCATATCCTTTTATAATAAGCCAATAAACAGTAAGTCAAACTGAGTTCCTGAGTTCTATGAGCTGCTCTAACAAATTAATCATACCCAAGAAGGGGGTTGTGAGAACCTCTGATTTATAGCCAGTCAATGAGCAGCACAGCTGACAGCCTGGACTGGGGATTGGTGTCTGAAGTGAGGGGCAGCCATGTGGAAGAGAGCCCTGAACTTGCAGGGCTCGATGTGTCTCCGGGAAGATAATGTCAGAATTGTGTTAGATTGGGCGCCTGGGTGGCTCAGTTGGTTAAGCGACTGCCTTCGGCTCAGGTCATGATCCTGGAGTCCCGGGATCGAGTCCCGCATCGGGCTCCCTGCTCGGCGGGGAGTCTGCTTCTCCCTCTGACCCTCCTCCCTCTCATGCTCTCTGTCTCTCATTCTCTCTGTCTCAAATAAATAAATAAAATCTTTAAAAAAAAAA
>NC_138369.1:1179966-1199092 GCF_054177405.1 Leptonychotes weddellii | reverse complement strand
TGTTAGATTGTAGGGCTCCCAGCTGATGTCACATTTGGTGTTAGAGTGTTGTCAACGCGATGGTGTGAGAGCAAAGGAGACACCCACAGGAGGAAGGTGAGCTTTCCTAGGCACATCTCCATAACTGCTATTATTTTAAAAGGTGGGGAGGGAGACACAATGGCAGATGTGGTTCCTTGTTTTATTCTTCCATATTCCTAACCCCTCCCTGTGTCAACACAGTCAGGTGAGGCTGAAAGTTTTCTAACTGTAGGAAGTATGTCCCTGCCCCATGGGGTGAGATGCCCCTGACTTGCTCTGGCCAATAGGATGAGAGCAGGTGCTCACCAGTGGCCCGGGGTGGAACACGACCCCTGGGTGTAGCCTGGCCCCAGGAGGGTTTGAACCATCACACATGGAGCCAGCAATGTGCTCAAGTCAGCTTGCACTGGCTCATAAAGACCAATTGTTAAACATTTAGGTATTTGGTGACCTGGGTTTTAGACACAGCCAGTGTTAGAAGTTAAATTATATGAATATACACTTAAATAAGTTATATTTAAAACAAAGGTGATCAATACTCAAAACTTACTATTCCCATTTGTTTTACCATTCTCTTGGTGTTATTGATCACATTTTGCACATGCCTCAGATTATATAGATACAAATAGGTTATATTTTCAGGCTATTTATGTGAATTGCATCAGTACTGTCCCCTACAGATTTGTATCTTGAAACCCAACCCCCAGTGTGTTGAAATTTGGAGGTGGGGCCTTTGGGGGGTGATTAGGTCATGAAGGTGGAGTTCTCATGAGTGGGATTGGTGTGCTTATAAAAAATGACCCCAGATAGCTCTCTCATCCCTTCTACCACATGTGGACACAGAGAAGAGACAGCTATCTGTGAATCAAGAAGCAGGTCCTCACCAGACACCAAATCACCAAATCTGCCAGCCACTTGAACTTGGACTTCCCATCATCCAAAACTGTGAGAAATAAATGTCTCTTGTCTATAGGTTAGCCCCTCCCATCTATGGTATTTTTGTTATAGCAGCCCAAATGGACTAAGTGTATAATGGTCCACCACTGCGCACCTCTTTCCAACTCTGCACTCAGTGATGTCATAATGGTCAACTGAGATCAGCCCCAGTGGGAGTATTTACACCACAGATATTGGCAAAGGTGACAAACACCCCCACCCCCACCCCCAAAATGCTATTAAACATTGACCAGCACACCCTGCAAGGAAGACATGTAGGGCAGCATGAACCTTGGAACCAAGACCAGCTAAGATAAGGTTAGCTCTACAGATGCCCGACGAACCTAAAGATGAGAATAGATGATTATTTTCAAAGCTACTGAGTTTTGGTGTAGTTTGTTACACAGTATTATCACAACACTTGCTGACTGATACAGGTGTCCACATTATTGGACCAAAAGAGCTTCAAAGCAGTGAAACCAAGTGCAGAAGAAAGAGTCTGTTAATGGTGACACAGTTACAAAAGAGTCCAAAGGTAGCTGGGAGCAGGAGACAAATGTGACACCTGGGTCCAAATCTGGCAACTTAGTAGCTGTGGGGTTTTGATTAATTGACCTCACTTCTCTAAGCCTCTGCTATCAAGAGCAAATTGAGATAAGCCTCACCCATTGTCTTGAGGATCAAAATAGAAGAACACATGTGGGGTATAGCACAGACGTTCTATGAACGCTCACCTTCTACTCCCCTCCTCACTTACCCTCCAATCACACCAGCTTTCTCTCTGTTCTCCCACCATGCTAAGTTTGTTCTAACCTTTCACTTTGTTCTGACACCTGCCTGGTCACTTCCCCAAAACTTCCCTTGGTTATGACTTTGTCCTCCATCTCTTTTCATTGCCAAAGTCAGTACACGGTAGACACTCAGTATGTTGTTGTTGAATGAATGGATGAGTAGAAAGAAGGATGGACAGATGGGAGGATGGATAGATGGATGGATGGATGGATGGATGGATGGATGGATGGATGGATGGTTGGTTGGATGGATGGATGGATAATGGATGGGGGATGGATGATGGATGCATGGATGATTGATGGATGGATGATGCATGGATGGGTCATTTATAGATGAGAGAACTGATTTAGGGCTGGAGCTGGAATTGGTCACGGATGCCCAAACCTCTGGCCAGGATGCATGCTCAGGGCTCCAAGACAAGAACGTTTCAGAGAAGAGCGGTGCCTTCTCTGAGCCTGGCTAGCACTGCTCTCTGCTGGCTGTCCCTGATATTGCAGGCAGCCCACCATAACCCTTGCCAAAAATTGGCCCTTGTCAAAAGGATTCTTCACTACACTCCGGGGGTCACAAGTCCGACTAGGGTTTCACTTGGCTATACCCAGGCATGGGCAGGGCTGGTTCCTTCTGGGGGCCCCAGGGAGACCCATCTTCTGCCTTATTCAGCTTCCAGAGGTGCCGCATCCTGGGCCCACAACCCCTCCTCCATCCTCACAGTCAGCAGTGCGGGCTCTTCCCATCTCGGACTCCCACCCTCTGCCTCCCTCTTGTGTGGTCCTTGTAAGGACGCTGCCTTCCCTCCCCACTGGTAGTCCAGGGTCATCCCCATCTTAGGGTCCTTATTAATAAAATTCCTTTAGCCATGTGACGTGACATATCCACGGGTCCCAGAGATTAGGATGTGGACATCTTTATGGGCCATTTTTCTGCTAACAACAGCATCCAAGATATATTGGTAAGGGAAGGCAAGCAACAGATCAGCATGCTCTCTTTGTATGAAAGTGCATTCACTCCCAGATGGAACAGGTAG
Source organism: Leptonychotes weddellii (assembly GCF_054177405.1). Lineage (NCBI taxonomy): Eukaryota > Metazoa > Chordata > Mammalia > Carnivora > Phocidae > Leptonychotes > Leptonychotes weddellii. The sequence goes on along the minus strand of NC_138369.1, from coordinate 1,196,316 downwards.
ATACCAACATGCATAAATGTAGAGAGAAGCGTCTGGAAGGAGACATCCCCAAATGCTAACAGTGGTTTTCACCTGGGGAGAGGATATTGGGGCATGAGGAGGAGGGCTTTTTGAGGAAGGCCATGAGATAGAAAAGCCAAAAGGTATGCAGTGTCCCAGCAAATCTGAAATCAATAGATGCAATAAATTCTAAAATATCAGAGGAAAAATAGGATGAGAAGCAAGATATTACATAGTCTCAAAATATCTTCCCTAAGATATTTATTGATTTTAGAGGGATATTTTGGGGTTTTCCAGGTATCTATTATTAATTTCCAATTCAGTTACATTGTAGTCATGAAATATTTTGTACATATTGAGACATATTTCATGACCCAACTCATTATCCAATCATCTTGATGAATATTCCATGTGCTTTTGAAGAGAATGTATATACTACTCTTATTGGTTGATAGTGGTGTTCGAGTCTTCTATATCTTAACTGATTTTCTATTTACTCTACAAATTACTGAGAGAGGGATATTGAAATCTCTTGCCATGATTGTGGATTTGACTATTTTTTCTTTTCATTCTAGTCAAGTTTTGCTTCGTGTATTTTGAACATAGTTATTAGGGGCATACATGTTTAGGATTGTTATGTCCTCTTTTTTTTTTTAAGATTTTTATTTATTTGACAGGGAGAGACACAGTGAGAGAGGGAACACGAGCAGGGGGAGTGGGAGAGGGAGGAGCAGGCTTCCTGCTGAGCAGAGAGCCTGATGCAGGGCTCGATCCCAGGACCCTGGGATCATGACCTGAGCTGAAGGCAGACGCTTAATGGCTGAGCCACCCAGGCCCCCCTAGGATTGTTATGTCCTCTTGATGAATTCACCCCTACAACATTTTGTAATGTCCTTCTTTATCTCTGATAATATTATTTGTTTTGAATTCTTTTTTTTTCTGATAAAAATACAGCTACTCCAGATTTCTTATGATTAGTGTTGGGATGATGTATCTTTTTCCATGTTTTACATTTTTTTCCTGACAATGTAACGTTTTCCCCCCCACTTGTAGCATTTCCCCCTCAGCTTTATTGAAGCATACTTTACATACAATTAAATTCACTTACTGTTATATTACAGTTTGATAAGTTTTGACAGGTTTTTTTAAAGATTTTATTTATTTATTTATTTATTTATTTATTTATTTATTTATTTATTTATTATTTATTTATTTATTACAGAGGGAGAGAGAGAGCGGTGGGGAGAGGGGCAGAGAGAGAGAGAATGAGAATCCCAAGTAGACTTGTGCTGAGTGCAGAGCCTGATGCAGGACTCGATCTCACTAGGATCATGACCTAAGCTGTAATCAAGAGTCAAATGCTGGGGCGCCTGGGTGGCTCAGTCGTTAAGCGTCTGCCTTTGGCTCAGGTCGTGATCCCAGGGTCCTGGGATCGAGCCCCGCATCAGGTTCCCCGCTCGGCGGGAAGCCTGCTTCTCCCTCTCCCACTCCCCCTGCTTGTGTTCCCTCTCTCGCTGTGTCTCTCTCTGTCAAATAAATAAAAATCTTAAAAAAAAAATTAAGAAAAAAAAGAGTCACATGCTTAATCGACTGAGCCACCCAGGCACCCCTAGTTTTGTCAGTTGTTTATGGTTGCATAACTATACCACAATCACAATATAGCACATTTCCATCACCCCAAAGTTCTCTCTCCTTTACAGTGAACCCTCCTCCGCTGCCCTCAGGCCTTCACTGATACATTTTCTGTCAATATTGTTTTCCAGTGTTTTTTGAATTCCATAGAATGGAAGCATACAGTGTGTAGTGTTTTGGGTCTGGCTTCTCTTATGTGGTATAATGTTTTTGAAATTCATCCAAGTTGTTGTGTGCATCAGTAGTTCATGTCATTGTTGAGACGTATTCCATTGGATGGACATGCCACCGTGTTTCGGTTTTTTTAGTCCATCCATCTATTGACGGATATTTAAATTGTTTCCACTTTTGGGCCATTACAAATAAAGATGCCGTGATCATTTGCATACAAGTCAGTGTTTGGAAATATGTTTTAATTTCTCTTGGGTAAATACCCAAGAGTGGGATTGCTGGCACACATGGTAAATGTACCTTTAACTTTGTAAGAAACTGCTAAACCATTTTCCAAAGTGGTTGTGCCATTTTGTGTTTACTCCAGTCATGCATATAAGTTCCAATTGCTGTGCATCTTTGCCAATACTTGGTGTTAACAGACCTTTAAATTTAATCTTTCTAATAGATATATTGTGATATCCCATTGGGGAGCATTTCCTTAATGACTAATTATGGCAAGTATCTTTTCATGTGCTTATTGGATATCCATAATCTTCTTTGGTAAAGTATCTGCTGTTGGAATCTACTTACCTATTTAAGAAATTGGTTGGCTTATTTTCCTATTGTTTCTTAGTATTTTCTTTTTATTTGTCACATATATGTATTGTGAGTACTTTCTCCAGTTGGTGCTTGCCTTATCATTTTTTTTTTATAGATTTTATTTATTTGACAGAGAGAGACACAGTGAGAGAGGGAACACAAGCAGGGGGAGTGGGAGAGGGAGAAGCAGGCTTTCCACAAGCAGGGGGAGTGAGAGAGGGAGAAGCAGGCTTCCCGCCGAGCAGGAGCCCAATGCGGGGCCCGATCCCAGGACCCTGGGACCATGACCTGAGCCGAAGGCAGACGCTTAACGACTGAGCCACCCAGGCACCCCTTGCCTTATCATTATTTAAACATTTGCTTGAAGAGCATTTTTTTTTTTAATTTTGGTAAAGTCTGTCTTACTGCTTTCAAAAAAATGGTTCATGGTTTTTGTAACCTATCAAAAAAAAAAAAATCTGTTCCTAACAAAAGTCATAAAAACTTTCTCCTATGTTTTCCTCCAGAAGTTTTAAATTTTAGCCTTTATATTTAGGTCTATGATCTATTCTCAATTATATTTGTGTATGTATATTAAGAGTAAGGACGGAGTGGCTGGCTGGCTTAGTCAGTAGAGCATGCAACTCTTAATCTCAGGGTCATGAGTTCAAGCCCCATGCTGGGTGTAAAGACTACTTTTAAAAAATCTTAAAAAAGGGGCGCCTGGGTGGCTCAGTTGGTTAAGCAACTGCCTTCGGCTCAGGTCATGATCCTGGAGCCCCGGGATCGAGTCCCGCATCGGGTTCCCTGCTCGGCGGGGAGCCTGCTTCTCCCTCTGACCCTCCCCCCTCTCATGTGCTCTCTCTCTCATTCTCTCTCTCAAATAAATAAATAAAATTTTAAAAAAAATCTTAAAAAAAAAAAAAGTAAGGACAACTTTTTTTCTATTTTGATATTCAGGTGTTACAGCACCATTTGCTGAAAAGGCTATTCTCTCTCCCATTGAGTTATTTGGCAGTTTTGTTGTAAATCAATTGACAATATAAGCATGAATCTACTCTTTGGACTCTCTTTTGTCTTCTTATTATTTCAATTACTATAAGTTTATAATAAATCTTTTTTAAAAATATTTTATTTATTTATTTGTCAGAGAGAGAGAGAGAGTACAGACAGGGGGAACAGCAGAGGCAGAGGGAGAAGCAGACTCCCCACTGAGCAGGGACCCCAATGCAGGACTGGATCCCAGGACCCTGAGATCATGACATAAGCCGAAGGCAGACACTTTAACTAACTGAGCTACCCAGGCGCCCTATTTTTATTTTTTTAAGGTAATCTCCATGCCCCACATGGGGCTCGAACCCATGACCCTGAGATCAAGAGTCACTCACTCCCCTGCCTAAGCCAGCCGGGCACTCCTCTGATACTTTAATTATAATGTGCCTGGGTGTGCTTTTTTCCTTCTTTTCCCTAGAAGGACTCCAATTATATGTATGTTAGATTACCTGATATTATCTTGCAGATCACTGAGGTTCTGTTCATCTTAAAAGCATTTTTGTCCTCCATGTGTTTCATTTTAAATAGGTTTTTTTTTAAAGATTTGACGGGGCTCGATCCCAGGACCCTGGGATCATGACCTGAGCCGAAGGCAGACACTTAACGACTGAGCCACCCAGGCTCCCCTCATTTTAGATAGTTTTTATTTTAAAATCTTTAACTTCACTAATCATTTCTTCCCCAATGTCTACTCTATTGCTAATTCCATGCAGTAAGCATTTTTCACACTGTACTTTTTTGGACTAGAAGTTTATTTTTATTCCCCCTGTTTCTCAGCCATTGTTTTTTGCCTGACCTGGTGAAGCTTCACCGTGTGCACACACAGTGATAGTCCTCCAAAGACTCGTGTGGGCCCCTGTGAAAATTTATGAGCTTTTTCTCAAGACAGTTCCCTGCTGTCTGGTACATTGCCCTGAGAATTCTAGCCACCTTGACCTCACTCATCTCCCATCTTTGTCTCCTCACTTTGTGAAACCATTGTGTTGTGTTTGGGGTTTCCCCCCCTGACCACAGCCTGGATCTCACCTACAGGCAGAGTCCAGGAGCAACGGTAGAGCTCCTCTTGTTTTTTTCCCTTCTCTCAGTGGTCGTAGTCCTGCACTGCCTATCGTAAGCTGTCTGAAGCCCATTGTTTCATATGTTTTGTCCAGTTCTCCAGCTGTTTAGGGTGGGAGGACAATTCCCACAGCAGTTACCCCCTACAGTCTTTTTATCAGCTGGTCAGGGATCTATTGCATGGATATGCCAGACCTTACCCATCCAGTCTCCAGCTCTCCTCCGTACAGTTCTGTAACCTATAATGAGTCACCTAATCCTTTCTTAAAAAAGATTTTATTTAGGGGCACCTGCTCCTGCTCGGCGGGAAGCCTGCTTCTCCCTCTCCCACTCCCCCTGCTTGTGTTCACTCTCTGGCTGTGTCTCACTGTTTTATTTATTTGTCAGAGAGAGAGAAAGAAAGAATGTAGCCAGGAGTGTCTGACTGCCTCAGTCGGTAGAGCATGCAATTTTTTAAAAAAGATTTTTAAAATTTATTTGACAGAGAGAGACACAGCGAAAGAAGGAACACAAGCAGGGGGAGTGGGAGAGGGAGAAGCAGGCTTCCCGCGGAGCAGGGAGCCCGATGCGGGGCTCGATCCCAGGACCCTGGGACCATGACCCGAGCCGAAGGCAGACGCTTAACGACTGAGCCACCCAGGCGCCCCTGAGCATGCGAATTTTGACCTTGGGCTCACGAGTTCGTGTCCCACATTGGGGGTAAAGTTTACTTTAAAAAAACAAAGTAACAGGGGCGCCTGGGTGGCTCAGTCGGTTAAGCGTCTGCCTTCGGCTCGGGTCAGGGTCCCAGGGTCCTGGGATCGAGTCCCGCATCGGGCTCCCTGCTCCGCGGGAAGCCTGCTTCTCCCTCTCCCACTCCCCCTGCTTGTGTTCCCTCTCTCGCTGTGTCTCTCTCTGTCAAATAAATAAATAAAATCTTAAGAAAAATAAAAAACAAAGAAACAGACCGCCCCACAGCATACAGCCAGCCGGACTTCCAGTGTAGCCGTGTAGTTGTGTATCGCTACCTGGAGAGCAAAAGGAGAATTCTAATTGCTCCACATCATTCCGACACTTGGTGTCGTCACACTTTCTCATTTTAGCCACCCTCATAGAGGCAGAGAGGCATCTCACTGTCGTTTAAATGGGCATCTCCCTGCTGGCCAGTGGCCTTTCCCTTTATATCTTTTGGCCACGGGGGTGTTTTCTTTGTGAAGTGCATGTTCGCCTTTTGCCGGACTTGAACCGGGTTGGTTTTCTCTCCACGATTTGCTGGAATTTCCGTTTTGTTCCGCTTTTTTCCGCTTAACTACATCGTGGATGGCAGTCCTCGCTCAGATATGCATACCGCCTCTAGCTTATCCCCGTTTGCGGCTTGCGTCTTCCCTCTCGCGGCGGTGCCTGCGGAGGGCGCCACGCGTCCCCCACTGCCTGCAGCCCGCGCCCCCGGCGTGCCTGGCGCCCAGCAGGCCCCACAACCGTCTGTGGAATGGAGACCACGTTGCAGCTCCAGCTCCGGGCCTCCGTTTCTCCATGTGGGCATGCTAATTCCTGTCCTGCCCATATCACAGGGTTTTGTGTGTGAGACACGCAGGAGACCCAGCATCCGCTCACCGCAGCGCCGGCTGTGGAAATTCTCGAGCAGTGTCAGCGTTGCGATTCGGAAAAGGCGGAGCGGGATTCCTTCCCAGGAACTCGCCCGAGAAGCTCCACGTGGGAGCCCCGCCCACAGCAGACCCCACCCACAGCTGTCACTTCGTTGAGGGGCGGGGCAGGGAAGGCGCCCCTGGGGGGCGTGGCTAGAACCCGAAGTGAGGAAGTGGGTGGAGCTATGGAGGTCCTGACCAGTGAGAGGGGAAAGCCCTGAGCCGAGGGGGCGCGGCTGAGCGGACGGCGAGGGCGTTGTCCGCGTTTCCATTGGGCGGCCGGCGTCGCCAGGGAAACGTGGTGGCCCGGAGGGGGCGGGGCGGGGCTTTCCCGGGAGGCGGGGCTTCCGGGGGCGGGCCGCCGAGTCGGAGCGCCCGTCGTCAGCTGACCCGCCGCCATCTTGTCCGCCATTTGCGAGCGGCGCGGCGCGGCGCGGAGCCTGAGGGGAGCGGGAGTGCGAGCGCGGCCTGCGGAGCAGGTCGTAGCCGCCGCCGCCCCGCGGACAGCCGCCGACCTGGCCTGGGAGTACGCCCCGCCGCGGCAGCCGGCAACGCAGCGCTCCGCGGGCGGCAAGCGCGGCCCCCGGGCCCCCGCACGGTGCCCCGCCGCGGGCCTCTCGGGGCTCGAGCCCGGCGGCGTCCGCCGCGATGGCCCTCAAGATGGTCAAGGGCAGCATCGACCGCATGTTCGACAAGAACCTGCAGGACCTGGTGCGCGGCATCCGCAACCACAAAGAGGACGAGGTGAGCCCGGCGCGCCGCGCGGGGCCGGCCTGGCTCTGCCCGACCTCGGCCCCGGGACCGACCTGCACCCCGACTCCGGCCTCCAGCTCGTCCCCGAAGCCCCGCCCCCGACTCGAGCCACCCCACGCCCACTTTCTGCCCGAGCCTCAGTGCACCCCCGAGGGCCGAAGACGGCCCCTGGCGGGACCCGAGCCGCAGTTCTCAGGACCTCCCTTGCCTCCCGTGTGTGTCGGATCACCTGGGGCGCCCTGCCGCTCGGTGGCCCCCGAGGCTTCCGCTTACCCGCCGGGGGTGGGACGCCCGCCTCCCTCCTTCCCGCAGGTGTCCGCGGAAGAGACTTGGGAGGGCCCTCGCCCCTGTCCAGGGCTCTGGACTCCTGCTCGGGGGACTTTCCTCTCCGTGGGCCGCCCCGTTAGTGCGCGTCCAGGTCGCTGTCTGGGGCCCCGTCCGGAATCGGGCCTTGCGTCCCGGGCCCGGTCCCCGGGAAGGTGGGCCGCCCCTCCCAGGGAGGGGGGGAGGCAGCGGGAGCCCTGATTCGAAGTACGGAAGCCGCTGAGGGATCCTGGAATGGGGAAGCCGCATTCAGCTAGAAACCCTAAAGGCAGGGCGAGGGGAAGGTTTTCCAGAAGTAGAATCGTAACCGCGGGCACCATTTCCTTCTCCGCCCCTCCCCCCAGCCCGTGACCTAGATTTGAGAGGAATGGGGACAGTTAGTGGCCATCAGGCCGCTGGCTTCCTGGAGCCCACGCACACACGAGGGGTCGGGAGCGAGCACCGCGCTTTCCTGGGGGAGGGAGCGGCGCCCTGAGGAGCCGGTCCCACCACCGGGCTCTCCCGCCCTGCTCACGATGGCGGCGGGAAAAGCGGCAGTATCGGCTGCGAGGTGCAGAGAAGTCCGCGAATTTGTTGGGAGGCACCCTCAGCCCAGGTCCATCTGCTGGGCCTGAGTTCCTGCCGCGCTGTTGCACGTCTTCAGAATGGGCGTGACCTCCCCAAAAAGTAGTGGGGTTATTTTAGGTCATTTCCATCCTTCCTTCCTTCCCCCGCTGCGCCTGGGTTTTGCCTGGGGCAGTGTTGGTTACATTGTGCATCTCAGTCCTGGACCCCAGTGTCTTTGACTTGGAGAAAGAAGTAGGCGGTTGGGCTGGATTGTACTTACCCAGAGTGGCCAGGCGTCCGGATGTGGACAGGTTCACACCCTCAGGTTTCTTGTGTGCACTGGCTGAGCTCCTGATTGTTCTGTCTCTGTTAGTGGCTGTTAGTGAGCAGCCTGTTCTGGGATTCCCGGGAGGGACCCTGGCCCACTCCAGGTAGGGCAGCTCGCGTTTAGGGGGATGCCCACTGTCCCTGGCCGTTCCCCAGGCCATACTTGATTCACTGAGAATCACTGGCACCATCTCCACCCTTGGGGCCCTTTTAACGGGGGTGTTGGTGGTGGAAGAGGCTGCTGTCGGAAGTCATCAAGGCCAGGGTTCTGTGTGGGTCCTGCCCTTGACCTGTGGGCGATTCTCCGAGGACGTGACGTCGTGGTGCCATGGTCTCCTCACCAGAAGATCGTGGTGATCTGGAGGCTGGTTACTGAGGCCCCCGTTCTGACCCCAGATGTTCTCTACGCCCCTACACACGCAGCAGATGACTTGCTACTCTTCTAGTTCCCCACTCTGTGGCTCCAGTAGGCCCTTCCCTTCTACCCACTGCACCCCAGCAAGGACATGCGTTTTCTGCAGCGCTCTAGTGCCCTCAAGGTGTACTGCTTATAGTAGATTTTAGCTTAAAACTTCTGTGTGGCATCCTACAAATAGGCTCAAATGGGCCTTGAAAGCCACGTGGAAATGCAGCATGATTCACAGGAATTTACTCGTGTTGTGTGATGTTGGGAGACCTGCGTCCAGGCTCTTGGGCCTATTTGACTGGGTGAGATGGGGAGAGCCTCCCCTATACGGTGGGGGTGACAGCCACCTCCCCACCTCACTGTGCGCTTCTGAGGATATAGTGGTGCTGGAATGTGGGCTTCTGTGAGCGAGCACCAGACCACCCCATGAAGCTGTCTGCTTGGCTATTCCAAATCTCAGCCTGCAACCCCTTAGTGGGTTGTGAATTCAATTTAATGGGTTATGTTAAAGAAGAAACTAGAAAATCCCAGTCCCTCACGCACGCAGAGTAACTGCTGGTTATTGAAACTTATTTCAGCTGCGTGCATGCATGCATATTGGGTTACTGTGGAAACATATTTCTTAAAATGAGTCCAAAAAGTTTGAAAAACTGGTCTAATTCATACATTTCTAGAGTGCTTGAGTTTATTTTTAATCCTTAAGGTATCCTTAAGATAGAGCACAAACAATGTTGGCAGGTAGGGGGAAATCCATTTATGAATTCCTTGCTTCTAAACTTTGGATATGATCAGGGGGAAATACCCAAATGACTTCTAAATTTATTCTTCTGAGTACTCTTCATATTTGGGAGAAAGCTGTTTTTTCAGTTTTTTTAAGCTGTAGAGTCATACCTGTAGTTTTTGTTTGTTTGTTTTTTGTTTTTTTAAAGATTTTATTTATTTATTTGAGACAGAATGAGAGAGAGAGAGAGCTCATGAGAGGGGGGAGGGTCAGAGGGAGAAGCAGGTTCCCCGCCGAGCAGGGAGCCCGATGCGGGACTCGATCCCGGGACTCCAGGATCATGACCTGAGCCAAAGGCAGTCGCTTAACCGACTGAGCCACCCAGGCGCCCCCATACCCGTAGTTTTAAAAATACGTTGGGTGGTTTGTTTGTTTTTTAAGAGATTTTTTTTTTTTAAGATTTTATTTATTTGACACAGAAAGAGTATAAGCAGGGGGAGCAGCAGGGAGAGGGAGAAGCAGGCTTCCTCCGAGCAGAGAGCCCTACGTGGGGCTCGATCCTAGGACACTGGGATCATGACCGGAGCTGAAGGCAGATGCCCAACCGACTGAGCCACCCAGGCGTTCCCCCCACCTTTTTTTTTAAGATTTTAATTATTTATTTGAGAGTGAGAAAGAGCATGAGTGGAGTGAAGGGAGAGGGAGAAGCAGACTCCCCCGCTCAGTGGGGAGCCCGATGCTGGATTCCATCCCAGCACTCTGGGATCATGACCTGAGTCGAAGGCAGACAGTTGACTGAGTCACCCAGGTGCCCCTGCTCGGTGTTTATATTAAAGAAAAAGGGAAAAGCTCCCGCCCTGTAACTCAGTTTGGAGTATATGCTTTGAGTGTTTTTTCTGTGCATAGAAATCGTGGGCAATTCTGAGTGTCTGTTAAGATTCTGTTCTGCATCCTGGGGTTCCCAGCCGGCTCAGTCCGTGGAGCCTGCGACTCTTGATCTCGGGGTTATGAGTTCAGGCCTCATGTTGGGCATAGAGTTTACTTAGAAAAGATTCTGTTCTGCACCTGGCCGGTTAGTGTAGTGGTCCTTACTGCTTTCCAGGGTACAGCATATGAAGACCTCCCACGGATCTTTAACATGTCCCACTCCCTGGTCTGGATGTGCTCTAGTTTATTTCCCAGCATTTAAGTGGCTTCACTTCCTTAGGCACGGGCCCTGAGTGGATCTACTAGTATCTGAATAATGTCCACTTGGATTTGCTTGGGTATAAACACTTCCAGCCCATTTAACTGGTGTTTCAGAACTTCATTCAGTTTGCGTAGAGTAGTATTTTGAAATAACATGTAATCTGGGATTAAGATTGAACTGTATGGAATTGCTGATACTCTGTTGTTTCTGATCTCAAAAATCGCAGTTTCCTGAGGCTCAACCCAGGAGGTTGGTGGTGGGGCCTGTCAGGCCGTGGAGGCGCACGCGGGACCAGAGTCCGCTCCAGGGACGGTTACTGAAGCGCAGGTCATGTCTGGCCTGGGTCAGGCACTCAGGGCTTTGTGGCTGTTTGTGAGAGGTTCCTTTTATTTTAACAACTTCTGAGGAGAATCCGATACTAAATTTGAACTGAGTTATTTTTTTTCTTTAATAACACGGGTCATTACCCTGAATCAGGGTCTCTCCCCTCGGCATTGCTGACATTCAGGACTGGATCATTTGGGGGGTGGGGTCTGTCCCTGGCACTGTGGGAGCTGAGCAGCATCCCTGGCCCCACCCACTCGCTGCCAGGAGCATCTCATCGTGATAACCACAGACATCCCCAGACATTGCCCAGGGGAACCGCTGACCCACATTGATAAAAATCTCCCCAAATTCCTTAATGCTCTTCCCTTCATCCATGCACCCTGTGTCTCCTACATTGTGACCATGTTGTTGGACCCTGTGATATTGTGATTTGAGAAATATATATTTTGGTCTTTGTCCCTCGCTCTAGGCACAGAGCTCCTAAAGTCTTTGTCATTTCCTAAACAATAAAGGTATTAGGAACATCCTTGTTTACGTATTTGTTCTCTGCCCCCAGTTCCTGACCCTGAGCTCTAGATCTGTTGGCATTTCCTGGGCAACAGAAGTGTTTCATTCTAATGAGATGACCTGGTGGGCTCCTGGATGGGAGCAAGGCACCAGAGAGACCATGATTAGAAGCTTGGAACTTTCAGCCCCACCCCCATCTTTGGGGGAGGGGAGAGGGCTAGGGATGGAATTAATGATCTGTCAGGCACATCCCTAAACTGCGGGGTTGGGGGAGAGTCTTGGCGAAAGGATCGTGTGTTGGGAGGATGGCAGGGTGCAAAGCAACTCCACAAGGATGGGAGCCCCTACACTTGGGACCGTTCTGGACGCCTCCCTGTGTACTTCCTCATCTGGCTGTTGATCATATTGTCTGCCATGCCCTTTATTCTGTACTCAACTGCTAAAGGTGAACAGGTGCTCTCCTGAGATCTCTGAGCTGCTTTGGCACATTAATCGAACCTGAGAGGAGGGGGTCATGTGAACTCCAGTTCATAGCTGGTGGGTCAGAGCACTGGTGACAGCTATTCCTGGGCTGGGGGCCGGGGTCAGAGGTGGGGGGCAGTCTCGAGAGACCGAGCGCTGAGCCTGCCGGCGTCCCTCCCAGGCATGGGAGCCAAGGAAAACTGGTCCCAGACAGACATGCATAGCGTTTTCTAGATTTGCTTCTTTCCTAATCCTTATTCATTGTGAAGTTGTGGTGCATAGGATGTTATGTAGTTTATTTTATTTTATTTTATTTTATTTTATTTTATTTTATTTTATTTTTTGAAGTTTTTATCTATCTGCCAGAGAGAGGGAGCGCCACGCACACAAGCAGGGGGAGTGGCAGGCAGAGGGAGAAGCAGCCTCCCTGCTGAGCGAGGAGCCCGATGCGGGACTGGATCCCAGGACCTGAGCCGAAGGCAGAGCCTTAACCCACTGAGCCACCCAGGCGTCCCTGTTATATGTAGTTTAATTAATATAATTAGCTTGGGATACCCGGTGGCTCAGGTGGTTAAGCGTCTGCCTTCGGCTCAGGTCATGATCCCAGGGTCCTGGGATCGAGTCCTGCGTCGGGTTCCTTGCTCAGCAGGGAGCCTGCTTCTCCCTCTCCCTCTGCCTGCTACTCCCCCTGCTTGTTCTCTTTCTCTTTCTGACAAATAAATAAGTAAATAAATTTTTAAAAATATATATATATAATTAGTTTAAGTTCTTTGAGTGTAATTTCCTTGCTTTGCTTATAATTTATCACTGAAATTTGTGTCTCTACACGGTCTGGCAGACTGTTGCCTAAAACATAATTCTCTGGGTCCGGCTCCTTCCTGATGCTCGCTGCTGCAGGGTTAGGGTAACCTGGTGCTCTGTCTGCAGCGCTTTATTTACCTGTTTGGCTGTTCTGGACATCTGGGTGGTTTCCAGTCTGGGGCCTTTTATGAACGACTCTCTGGGGTGGGATTGCTGTCCAGCTGCTGGGGGGCGCTGCCCACCTGCCGGAGCGCTTTTCCCCACACAGGTCCCAGCAGCAGGCGGTGAGTGCTCCGGAGTGCATCTGGAATGGGCAGGACAGACGGCAGTTCTCACTTCCCTGACTGAGAACATGGCTAGGTGTGCTTTCCTCAGTGTGTGGCCGTTTGCATTCCTTGTGACATTGCCTCTTAGGGGCATTTGTCGCTTTTCCTGTTTGTGTGGCTGCCCATTTGTAGGGGCTTTGTAAAGGGCCTGCTCTAGGCCGGAGGCATGGTGTGTAGCCAGGCTGTGGGTGGGGCGGCTGGGAGGACCAAGGCTGGTATTGGGGTTGTGTCTGCATTCGAACCAGCCTCCACGTGGTTCTGGTGTGCACTACAGTTTGGAGCACCCGGGAGCGGTGGTAGAAGGAGGGCAGGGTGACCTAGGTATGCTGGAAGCCAGCTCTTACCTCAGTACTGTGGGGGCCACCCTGGGCACTCGATGCCAGGAGCACCCCTGGGGGCACGGTCACCCCCCCGCACACACACACCCCTCTGCTCTAGGAGATCTGCTGGTTAGGGAGTGGGGGTGGGAGGTTGAAGGTTAGGAGGTCTGAGGCTTGCCTATGGGCTTCCTCCCCCACCCCCAAGCCATGGACCCCTCCCCTGCTTTGCCCGGGGACTGTGGAGGGCACAGAGATGGCAGGCGCTCCCTGCCTCACCATCGCTCCCATCTTGGTTTCCCCAGTGCTGCTTACGTGGGCCACAAATTGGGCCACATGTTGTGATCCTATCCTTGTTAGGCAGGCAGCACCCAGGCTCACAGGTGGGTGCTGGCACCACTGTCCCCTACGGTGGGACCCTGGTGTGTAGGGTCACCTCCTGCCTCTGCTTGGAGTCCACAGGACAGATGTTCTTTCAGCAGAAGGACTTGGACCTTTGACCTGACTGTCTGGGCAGCTCCATCAGTCCGGCCGGGTCTGGGGGAGGGGGTGGCACCTGCTGCAGGGAGGAGGGGCTGCTGCTGTAGGACACAGAAGAGCAGGCACAGCAGAAGCCCTGTGAGCGTCTGCAAAACTGGAAGCAGGTCTGTCCAGGTCCCCTGTGGACTAACGTGGGGATTCTGGATGATCCACAGTGGTTTTTCCTCTACACAGTCTTTTTTTTTAAAGATTTTATTTATTTATTTTGAGAGAGAGAGAATGAGAGAGAACACATGAGAGGGGATAGGGTCAGAGGGCAAAGCAGACTCCCTGCCGAGCAGGGAGCCCGATGCGGGACTCGATCCAGGGACTCCAGGATCATGACCTGAGCCGAAGGCAGTCGCTTAACCAACTGAGCCACCCAGGCGCCCCGGCCCTCACTGTTCTAAAAAATGTTAGTGTATTAACTTCCTAGGACTTTTTTTTTTTTTTAAGATTTTAATTATTTATTTGAGAGAGAGAATGAGATAGAGAGAGCATGAGAGGGGGGAGGGTCAGAGGGAGAAGCAGACTCCCCGCCGAGCAGGGAGCCCGATGCGGGACTCGATCCAGGGACTCCAGGATCATGACCTGAGCCGAAGGCAGTCGCTTAACCAACTGAGCCACCCAGGCGCCCTCCTCTACACAGTTTTACTGAGGTGTGATTTACATACCATAGTGTTCACCTGCTTTAGCTCGAAGTTCAGTGAAAGTTTTTAAACATCTCATTTATGGGGCGCCTGGGTGGCTCAGTGGGTTAAGCATCCAACTCCTGATTTCGGCTCAGGTCATGATTTCAGGGTCAGTTGTGAGATAGAGCCCCGCATGGGGTTCCTCACTCAGCATGGAGTCTGCTTGAGATTCTCTCTCTCCCCCTGCCTTGCCCCCTGCTCATGCGCGCAAGCACTCTTCTCTCTCTCAAGATAAAATCTTTAAAAAAAAAAAAATAAATAAAAATGTCATTTACTTAAAGTTATCTCTATACCCAATGTGGAGCTTGAACTCCTGACGCTGAGATCAAGAGTCACATGCTCTTGCGACTGAGCCAGCCGGGCGCCCCCAGGTTCAGTGAATTTTAGTGTTTACAGAAGTGGACAGCCGTCAGCACAGTGTCACGTTAGAACATTTCCATCACCCCCGAGAGAAACCCATGCCCATTTACAGACACTGCACCTCACTAGACACCTAGACACCTAGTCCCCAACTCCCTTAGTCTATTTCTGTTTTTTGGTTTTTGTTTTTTTTAAGATTTTAATTATCCACTTGAGAGAGAGAGCAAGCACAAGCAGGGGGCACCACAGAGGCAGAGGGAGGAGCAGGGAGCCTGACGCAGGGCTCGATCCCAGGACCCTGGGATCATGACCTGAGCCGAAGGCAGACGCCCAACTGACTGAGCCACCCAGGCGACCCTCTACTTCTGTTTTTATGTATTTGCAGCAAAGGCTTTTGTTTATTATTTTAAAAAAGATTTTATGTATTTTGGGGGGCGCCTGAGCACGGGAAGGAGCAGAGGGAGAGAGAGAATCTCAAGCAGACTCCCCACTGAGCACAGAGCCCGACTCAGGGCTCCATCCGTGACCCTGAGATCACGACCTGAGTGGAAACCATGAGTCAACACTTAACGGACTAAGCCACCCCGGCGCCCCTGCACCAAAGGCTTTTGAATGGTGTTCCCGCCCCCTAGGTGGGCCTTGCCACCCCTTGGGCCGAGGGTGACGTGGGCCAGGAGGGTGATAGGAAAGTCACGACTGACTGTGCACGGGGTCTGGGGGCTGAGTTGGGGAGAGGGGCAGGGCGGGGGTAGGGCTCTCTGGCTGCTGTGTTGCTCCAGCCTCCCTCTCTTCAGTGCTGGAACTGTAGTGGCTATGTGTGTTGGCGTAGGGCCTTTGGGTCTGTGCTTGTCCAGGGTCGCCGAGACTTGCTCGGTCGTAGAGGAGCCCAGCCATGGCCAAGTGAAAACGAGGACAGCAGCCTCCGCTGTTGCTTACGCTTGAATATAGTCAGGAGGACATCTTTTCATTTCCTCACTGACGTTCCTACATTTTTGGGTTAAAATGTGTTGAAGTGATGCTAATGGCAGACCGTAACCAGGTTGTTGTCCGAAGGTGGATAAAATTGTCCCCACCCTGTCCCAGTTGTGATGACTTGAAATTTTTCTGATCTGAGAAATTTGAAAGGCTTGGAACACTGATTTAATTAGATTTCTCACTAGGACATTCCATGCACACTAGGCTCTGGTGGTCTCAACCACCTAAGGGGCCCGGAGGTCACAGGACTCCTGGGGCACATGCTCATGAAGTGAGTGGTGTGGGCTCCAAGTCCCTGAGCTGGGGAGCCGATGGGGCCCACAGCCAACTGTGGGCGGTGACAGAACTGGCCTGTTTGGGACAGTCCAGAGAACCTCTCGAAAATGTCAAGGGATGAAGCAAGTGAGATGCCCTTCAACAGGTGAGCAGGTAGATGGGCTGGTCCATCCAGCACTGAACATGAGCCATCGAGCCAGGCAGAGACACGGAGGAGCCTCAGCAGCACGTCCCTGGGTGAGAGCAGCCGGGCTGAGAAGGCCGCACACCGTGTGGTTCCGGGTCTAGGACGTCCTGGAAACCGCAGAACCGCGGAGGCGGAACGAGGATCTGCGGTGGCCGGGGTGGGGGAGGGTGACTGGGCGGAGCACGGAGGGTCGGCAGGGCCAGGAACTGCTCTGTGCCACGCTGTGATGGTGGATCG
>NC_138369.1:1169294-1179466 GCF_054177405.1 Leptonychotes weddellii | reverse complement strand
CACGTCCCTGGGTGAGAGCAGCCGGGCTGAGAAGGCCGCACACCGTGTGGTTCCGGGTCTAGGACGTCCTGGAAACCGCAGAACCGCGGAGGCGGAACGAGGATCTGCGGTGGCCGGGGTGGGGGAGGGTGACTGGGCGGAGCACGGAGGGTCGGCAGGGCCAGGAACTGCTCTGTGCCACGCTGTGATGGTGGATCGCTGCCCGTGACATTCGTCCAAACCCACAGGGTATGTGGCACCGACAGTGAGCCCTGGTGTCACCTGCGGCCTGTCGTTCATAATGTCCCAGTGTTGGTCCGTCAGCTGTCACAAACATCGGGCTCTGGCGGGGATGCTGGTCATGGGGGAGGCTGTGCATTTACAGAGAGAGGGGGTCTGGGGGAACTCCACCTTCCACTCCGTTTTGCTCTGAACCTAAAATTGCTCTTAAAACAAGTCCAGGGTCCAGCCTTGGATGGAGCTGCGCTCCTCAGAACCAACTGCGGGGCTTTGCGAAACCCACTCTGGGCCTCACCCTGGAGATCCTGACACCACTAGTCCAGGGAGGGCCTAGGAATCTGTTGTGGGTTTTTGTTTGATTTTTGATTGTTAGATTTAAATAAAGTGCTTCAGAGAACTCTGCAAAGTGGCCAGGGTCAAAATGGTTATTTCGTATTAGACCTGAGGAGTTCCTGTGTAAGGGAAGTTTGTGTCCTTTGTTTTAAGTTAAATTCTTTAATAAAGAAGATGATGTGGAAAGGGCATGCATTCCATTCCTTGGTTTGCTCTGTGCTGAAGTGTGAATTTGCACAGAACAGGCTGAGGTATTTGAGAAATTGAGTCATGCTTGTACCTCTCACTTTCTTTGCTTTCTTTCTTTTTTTAAGATTTTATTTATCAGAGAGCAAGAAAGAACACGGGGTGGGGGGCAAAGGAAAAAGCAGGCTCCCTGCTGAGTAAGGAGCCCACTATGGGGCTCCAACCCAGGACCCTGGGATTATGACCTGAGCCGAAGGCAGATGCCCAACTGACTGAGCCACCCAGGCGTCCCGCCCCTCCCCCCCCGCCTTTTCTTTTCCCTTCCCTTCCCTTCGTGTCAGGGCTCCTGGGTGGCTCAGTCTGTTAAACATCCAATTCTTGATATCTGCCCAGGTCTTGATCTCATCAGGGACTTGTGGGTTCAAGCCCCACATTGGGCTCCACGCTGGGCACGGAGTCTATTTAAAACAAATAAATAAATGTCAGTGCGGGATGCCTGGGTGGCTCAGTCGTTGAGCGTCTGCCTTCGGCTCGGGTCATGATCCCAGGGTCCTGGGATCGAGCCCCGTGTCGGGCTCCTGGCTCAGCGGGAAGCCTGCTTCTCCCTCTCCCACTCCCCTTGCTTGTGTTCTCTCTCTCGCTGTGTCTCTCTCTGTTAAATAGATAAATAAAATTTAAAAAATAAATAAATCTTAATGCTATGTAGTCACTTATACCTTAGACTTTAAAATCTTTCTAATTTAAGTTTTTATTATAATTTTCTGGATCTAGATCATGTCTGCATGCCCTGACCAATTTTGTTTTCTTGTTGTAAAGGGAGAATAGGTACTCTGCTTTTTTGTTAGCAGTGTTGTATGTGGATGAGAGATGAATGTCATGTCTGTGTTGCACTTTCCTTCCTTTACCTTCCCATGACTCTGCGTAAGGTAATATTTAAGTCCTCCTGAGTGAGCAGGAGACAGATTCTTCTCTGTCCTTATGAGTCCCCTTTTCCTGTCTGCAGGAGCCACGAGCCGTGCGCCTCTTTTCCACCTAAAAACTAATGTTCAGGCAGGACCTTCCTGAAAGTCAGCCCCGCTTCTGTGAGGCTCATCTGTCCTCCCCAGTGAGTGCTCTGAGGTGCAGGGATGGATGTCACCGGGCTCCGTGTGTCCACCTTTATTCCCTGGGGGATGTTGTCTTTGGTAGAGAACTCAGGTCAGCAGTTTCCCCACCATCACGCGGCCTCCATGGTTTCTGACGACAGCGTGGATCCTTTCTCCCCTGTATGTAGCACGTCCTTTTCCTCTGGCTGCTTTCAGGATTTTCTCCCAGGGCGCCTGGCTGGCTCCGTCGGAAGAGCATGTGACTCTTGCTCTTGGGGCCATGAGTTCGAGCCCCGCACTGGGGTAGAGATTATGTAAATAAATTAACTTAAAAAAAAAAAAAAGATTTTCTCCTAATTTTCAATTTTTGGCAGTTTGACTTTGATTTGTCTGGGTGTGGTTTTCTTTTCGTTTTCTGTTCCTGGGTGCTGAGCTTCTTGAACCTGTAAATTTATGTCTTTCACCAAATTTGGGGATGCTGTAGCCATTTGTTTTTCAAATATATTCTCTGTCCCACCCTTACCTTTCTGGGACACCAGTTACACATATGTTACACCTTGTGATGGTGTTCCACAGACCCTGAGTGAGGCTCAGCTCATCTTTTCTCAAACTTTTCTGTCCTTCTGACTGGCTGGTTTCTATTGTTCCATCTTCAAATTTGCTGACTTTCTCTCTCATCTCCAGTTTGCTCTTCAGCCCATTCAGTGACTCTTTTATTTCAGAAATAGTTTTTCAATTCTAGACTTTCCATTTGCTTGTTTTATATCACTTGACTTTCTCTGCTGAGATTTCCCCTCTTTTTATTCTTTATGGGCATTTTTTTTTCTGGTCCGTGAGATCATGGTTACAGTTGTGAAGTTGAAATCTTTGGGTGTTAATTCCATCGTTGGGGCTAGCTCAGGGCCAGTGCACCATGATTGTCTTTTTTTCTTGAGTCTAGGTAGTGTTTTCCTGTTTCTTATTTTGAAGAACTTCGGATCATATCCTGAATGTTATGACTGGTCTGTTGTAGGGGCCCTAGATTCTGTTCTGTTCTGTGAGAAGTATTGTTTGGGGGCAGTTAGCTTGTCTGGGCTGGAACTCCAGCTCTGCCTCCCTTGTCGTGGGCAGGAGGCAGGTGAAATGTGCTCACTTCTAGCTTTATCCGGCTGTGTGGAGTGAACCGTGCATCGTGCATTCCTGGCTCCGGGTCAGCCAGGCTTTGGGCTGGGTTTGTGTGCGGAGTGTGGGCATCCCCCACCCCCCTCTGTCTGGGATTTCCTTCCTCGCTTGGCAGCCGCTGTGTCAACCCTAGTCTCTGCTTTCTGGTTCTTGGAGGCCGCAGCGACCCGGTGCTGGAGATAAAAGCCAGGATCAGCGTGAGGCCCATTGCCTTTGTGTTTGTTCTCTAGTGCCTCCCACCGTTTTCAAACTGTCTTTGTGGGAGGCTTGGTCTGATGGGAGCCCCTTGGACACCAGCAGCCGTGGACTGTGTGTGCTGCTCCTGAAAGCTGGGTGGGGAGGCCCCTAGACTGTCTGGAAGAGGGTTGTGTGCAGGTAGACCGCATTGTATTGATCCAGCAGCAGCAGAACATTTGAGTTTCTTCTCTGGGGCTGTCACAAGCCATGCTACTCTACGTTCAGGGGGTAGTTTTGTTTGAATCCCTGTTTTTGGTGTTCGTGGGTGTACACCCAGGAGCGGGACTCTGTGTTTGCCCTTTCAGGAGCTGCCGGGCTGTCTCCCACGGCGCTGCGCCATCTCCCAGACCCGTCCTCTGTGTGTGAGGGCCGGTTTCTCCAACACCTGTGACCATCTTTTTGTTCTCTCCCTTTTGTTGTTCACAGTCGTGATCAGGGACGCGGGAGGGGCCGTCTGCGCCAGGCGGGACTGCAGCTCCCCGAGTGGGATTCAGTAATTCGAAGCCTGTTGGAAAGCTATAGTGACGCTTGTTCCATGGCTCCGAATCATCAAATATTCATAAAGCATCTGTGGCGGAGAGATGGCTCGAGTAGCTCCTTTCCCCGTGAGCCTGCGTTTCAGGCCAGAACGGGCTGTGGTCTGGGGGGACGTGACCGGAGCGTGTGAGGTCAGGGTACAGGGCACTCAGAGCAGGAGTCTGCCGTCTGTGCCTGCCATCCGGGTCTCTTGGGAAGCGGTCACTCCTGGCATGGCGCCGCAGGGGCCAACCATCGAATCTTGCCACCTGGTGGACGGCTGGGGATGTTCTAGCGGTTGTTGGTATTGGTCAGATGACAGGAGGCTCCTTGTGCTTTGTGAAGTGCTGGGCATGTGTGGGGCTGGGGCATTGGCTGGACAAACTCATTGTGAGCCCTGCAGTGGCCACTCACCTCATGGGTTCTCTTTGGGGCTGTGTGTCTCCGGGGCAGGGGTGATGGGAGCCTTGTGCCTCGCTGCTCCCAGAAGGCACATCAGTGGCTCTGGTCCTCATGTGTCAGAACTGCTTCAGGTCAAACCTGTCTGAGTGGTAGACATGCTGAATTCGAGAGGAAACCCAAGGGAATCCTAACACATATGTTCCCACAAACACTGCAGCTCAACTCACAAGGGTGGAGAAGTGGGAAAGATGCAGATGTCCATCCTCCAGCAACTAGATAAACACCAGGTGGTCTGTATGCATGTGGTGGGGTCGGGACCCCTTTCTGCAGCGTGCGTGAGCCCTGACACACTGCTCCTTGAGAGAAGCCCACAGGAGCCACAGAGACACCCAGACCGGCTTCTAGGAGCGGCTGGGGATGGGGAGGGCTCGGTGTTGAGCACCTAGCTGGGCGTCATCCTCAGAGGAGCCCGTGAGGTGGACGGTGGGCAGGGACACCAGGTGGTGGGACCTGGGGGTTGCTTCCCAGCTTTGTGCAAGTCTCAGGAGCAAATTGTTAAAAGGCTACACTAGAGAATCAGGAAGATTTCCATGTCTTAACTTTTTGTGTTGAAATTCTTTTAACTTTTAGAACTTTTCCATGTAGAAAACATGAGCTAGGGGTACCTGGCTGGCTGAGAGGAGCATGCAACTCTTGATCTTGGGGACCCTGATTTCAGTCATGTTGGGTGTAGAGATTGCTTAAAAATAGAATCTTTAAAAAGAAAGAAAGAAACATGAGCTATGCACACAAGTTGGGAAAATCGAATAAATAGATGTTGAGGCACCTGATCCTCTCACCCTCCTTTCTTCTCCAGGAGAACTGTGAGGGAATCCTGGGCATCTTACCACACTGAAATGGCTTTTTTATAAAGACTTATTTATTTTAGAGAAAAAGTGTGAGGGAGAGCATATGTGCAAGCTGGTGGGGGGGGGTAGTAGGGGAGAGGGAGAATTGAGAATCTCAAGCAGACTCCCTGCTGAGTGCAGAGCCCAGCATGGGGCTCAATCTCATGACCTGAGCCGCAATCAAGAATCAGACTATCACCCGACTGATAGCGACCCAGGCGCCCCTGAAATCGCCTTTTTAAATAACAGCTTTATTAGATGTTCACGTACCGTACAACTCATCTATTTAAAGAGTACCGTTTAGTGGTTTTTCGTTAGTCGTGCATTCACAGAGTCGTGCAGCCGGCACCATGGTCCGTTTTAGAACATTCTGTCACCCCAGGAAGAAGCCCCAGCCCCTGACACCCACAAACCCACCTCCTGTGTCTGTGGATGGGCCTGCTCTGGATGTTTCACGTAAACAGAATCACACTGTGTGGCCTTTGGTGTTTGGCTTCTTTCTGCAGTAATTATTCTTAACTGTTTTAGTCAGGCACTTATAATTTTTCATTTTTTTTTTCCTTTCAGGCAAAATATATCTCTCAGTGCATTGATGAAATCAAGCAAGAGCTGAAGCAGGACAACATTGCAGTAAAAGCAAATGCAGTCTGCAAGCTGACCTACGTAAGTACCAAGGACTGTTTGCTCAGGCAACAGCCCTTCACAGGGCCGCCCCCTCCCACACCCCTGCTGCGGTCAGGCTGCTTAGCCATCCCTCCATCCCTCCTCTGTCCACTCACTGCCCATTTCTACCCACCTGCCAAACAGGGATCAACAACATTAGCTCCAGGTGCTGGCCTTGGCACGCAGGACTAATTTCTCAGAGTTGGGGGGGGGGCATGTCGTGATGATCCTGTAGCCCGGGGCACGGCGGACCCCACCTGGCCTGGGGCAGACTCCCCTTGTCTGGCCTCGTCTCTGGTCAGAAGGGAGGGGGAAGGCTTGCGGGGGGCATCCCGTCACCTTGGAGCTTTTAGGGGGAGCCGGTTCACTCTCACTGGCGGGGAGTCTGCACCAGCGCTCGTGGACACTGGCATTTCAGCTGCAGGCGCTTACCCTCTGCCTTTGTGATGAGCCCGTCCCTGGGGTTCTAAATGCAAGGACTAGCGCCAGAAGAAACAAAATCCTCCAGGGTGTGTGTTCGGCCAGGCCCCCCCACTGGGCATGTGCACTGTGTTTGCTCCTCCACCAGCTCAGACAGTGCTGAATGTTGGGGTTCAAGCCTTGGCGTGTGAGTGGAAATCACTGGGCCTGTCTTTCCAACAGTTACAGATGTTGGGCTATGACATCAGCTGGGCTGCCTTCAACATCATAGAAGTGATGAGCGCCTCCAAGTTCACGTTCAAGGTGAGGTGGATGAGCTTGCCGTTTGACCCGAACCTCCTGCTCACAGGTGGAGGGCATGCCCTGGCGGGAGGCCGCGCTCTGCAAAAACAGAGTGTGGGACGTGAGCCTTGGCCCCTTAGATGCCACCTTGGCGTTCGTCATCTTCTTTATTAACTGTAACCTGCATGGTGTTTGTCTTTCAACTTTAAGGGATGTCTGTGAAATGGGTTCATAGGGTTGGTTGTACATTTTGTAATACTAGTTAAAACAAACTTGTAATTCTTTCCCCCAAAACGAGCAAGCACTGACCGTCTTACTCGGAGGTCCCCATGTGCCCCCAGCCCCAGGGCCTCGTAGTGTTTCTGAGCGTTTTCCTGCACCTCACGGAGGCCCTGCCTGAGAGTGGTCTGGGGCCTACCTCCTTACTTGGTATTGTAACGTGAGCATGGCTCCCACTTTAGTAAATACTCTGCAGAGTGATTGTCAACACCCATGACCTGCCGGAGGGCCTTGCGTAGTTCTCCGGGGCTGGGGTAGGTTCCGAAGGGAACGCGCGCCAGCAGGGCGGTGAGACCATCTCCAGGTCCCTGGGCCCCAGCACCCGCCTGTGGGTCACTGGCTGGGTCAGTCTTGGGCTCCCCTCTGATGGACACGGTCGTCCTGCCCGCGGGCCCCTCTTGCTGAAGCAGCACACAGGAGGTGCTAGGTCTGGGCATGAAAGCATCACGTGCAACAGTGATGGAGGCGTCTGCGTCAGCCTGGCAGGGAGATCTGAGAGCTAAGGAGAGCTAGTGCGTGGGCTGGCTTCCATACCCTGTCACAAAGGCAGTTCTGGGCTGCCAAGGAGGTGGTCAGGACACGTGCTCGCAGAGGACCGGATGGTGTGGCCGACCTTACGAGAACTTTATGTTTCAAAGCCTGCATCCTCGGAGCTCTGCGGCCGGTTCCTCCTCCTCCTCCTCGAATGACTTCTGGAGGCCCCGAGGCTGGCCGCAGGCTGTCGCTCCCTGGCCTGGGGGCTCCCTTGTCTCGTGTCTGATGCCCTCATGTCTGACTCACAGCGGATCGGCTACCTTGCTGCTTCCCAGTGCTTTCACGAGGGGACCGACGTCATCATGCTGACAACGAACCAGATCCGCAAGGTAGGCAGCCCTCCTGCACCCGTGGCTGTCATGGGCCCTCACCGGGTGCCCTCCTGTCCTCCGTCCCCACCATGTTCTCCATGCCAGCCTCTCTGGTGCTCCGAGCGAGCGGTGACTAGAAAGCGCTGAGGTCAGCAAGCTCTCGCTGTTGTGACCCCGTCGTAAGCCCGTGGCTTCCAAACACGGCCACGCTATTGTCCGAAGACACCCAGAGGTGGTGTAGCGGGTCTGTCTGCTCTCGGGCCGCGGGTGAGGCCAGAGTGTTGCCGGACTTCCATCTTCCCTCACTGGTGCCTCTGCGTGTTGGAAGGCTGGCTCCCGGCCGCTGTCCTCCTCTCATGCCCTTCTCCCTCGGGCGGGAGTGCTCGCTGAGGTGCACACCCTTCCGCATGGGGACCCTTCTGCCCACTGGGTCAGAGGGAGAGGGACAAGCAGACTCCGTGCCCGACTAGGGGCTCGATCTCATGACCCTGAGATCAGGACCTGAGCCAAAACCAAGAGTTGGATGCTTAACCGACTGCGCCCCCCAGGCACCCCTGCCCACCAGGTCTTCTGAGTCACGTTGCGTGCATGTCTTAGTCATGTATAATGTGTGTTTGGAGATGGTCTTGAAGATCCCTGAGTAATAAATTTCTTCCTTGGTCCTAGAGCTTTGAGCATCTTTTGTGGAGTAGTAAGAGGGGGTGTCAGGGAGAATCAGAGGCTTGGCGACGGTTGGATGTACAGGCCAGACCCCATGAGGTGTGCTTGCCCCCGCAGGGGGGCCTGGGAACCTGGGCTGGGCTCCTGGGCAGACCCTGCAGCACTCCAGCATAGCACTGGCCAGGGTACACGTTGGCACAGGACGGGCTGCTGGGCCGAGCACGGAGCCTGTGGTTCTGAGGCAGCCAGCCACGGGCCAGGTTGTGCGGCAGCACTGGGCATCTTGGGTGCCCCGTGGCTGTGAGGGGCAAGCTCAGCTGGGAGCAGCTCGTGGGGGTGTGTCACGGGGGGCAGCCGAAGGAGGAGGGTGGAGGGGCTCTGGCCCAACTTGGGTTTTCCTGCCGGCCGGCTGGGCACAGGACACTCCCTACCCACTCTTCTGTAGCAACCTCTGTTTAGGCCTAGATGGTCACCGCTTTGCTCAGAGACGTGCCAGAGGCAGGTCCCCTAGATCTGCTCTGCTGGGAGACCGCCTGAGCGTGAGCTGTCCCCGTAATGGAGCAGAGGATATGCCTGCTCTGTCGTAAAACATTCTTCTCCATTCTCGTCCCCAATGTCTGTAGTCTGCGTGTGTGTCATTTTAAATAAACCCACGACTTCTGGAACAACTTCTGCACACCGTCCCTGTCCCCCACTCCCCATGGAGCCCCTCGAGTGGGGCTCTCCCTGTTTAATGGTGACCCTTGTCCTCTCCACAGACCTCCATTTCTGAAAAGCCCTGTGGTGGCCCTTCACTGGCCCTTTGTAAATCATGCTGAATTAGGAGTGGTCATCTAGGGCCCGGGTTCTGTACCGTGGGTCCGATGCAGTTTTACTGTGTCAGCTCAGGCCGGAATGGGTTTTAGGAGTCGGTGTTTTTGGGTTATTATTGCAGTCCAGAAGGTGACCTCTTAAAACGCGCCTTGGTATGTTTTTACCACGCTGTATGAAGTTTGGGGAGTTCCTTAGGAAAGTCTCCCCAGGGCGCCTGGGTGGCTCAGTCGTTCAGCGTCTGCCTTCAGCTCGGGTCATGATCCCAGGGTCCTGGGATTGAGCCCCGCATTGGGCTCCCTGCTCCGCGGGGAGCCTGCTTCTCCCTCTCCCACTCCCCCTGCTTGTGTTCCCTCTCTCGCTGGTCTCTCTTTGTCAAATGAATAAATGAAGTCTTTAAAAAATAATAAAAAATAAAAAGGCACAGTGGGGCGCCTGGGTGGCTCAGTCGTTAAGCGTCTGCCTTCGGCTCAGGTCCTGATCCCGGGGTCCCGGGATCGAGCCCCGCATCGGGCTCCCTGCTCGGCGGGAAGCCTGCTTCTCCCTCTCCCACTCCCCCTGCTTGTGTTCCCTCTCTCGCTGTGTCTCTCTCTGTCAGATAAATAAATAAAATCTTAAAAAAAAAGAGGGCAGTCTCTGTAGAGCAAGCATGTGATCTGCACGTTTTTCTGGTGTCGAGGTGAGGCCGTCTCAGGGGGAGCCGCACTGAGTGACCGGGGGTCTGGGCCGGGCGTGTGCCGCTCTCATGGCCGGTTTTCCTGCTCACCTGAGAGAGGAAAGTCGGGCCAGAGCTGGCCTGCCTCCGGGAGGGGCCCAGAGGGGCCATCCTGGCTGTCGTGGAGGAGAAACCCCAGGAGCGGCGGAGGTTCCTGGCTTCCGCGCTGGCCCCTCAGCCCCGGGGTTCTCACGCACGCGGCCCCCCGAGTGCTGGGACACTGGGCTGGGCCTGGACTGCGGGCCATGCTCCCTGGAACTGGCGGCTGCTTGGCGCCCCTCATGCAGGCCCAGGCCCAGGCCCAGACCCCCAGCCAGGAGCCGGTGCTGCCCGTTGGCACCTGCCTGCTCACTCTTCGCCCTCCTTTGCAGGACCTGAGCAGCCCCAGCCAGTATGACACTGGCGTTGCGCTGACTGGCCTGTCCTGTTTTGTTACCCCAGATCTTGCCAGAGACTTGGCCAACGACATCAT
>NC_138369.1:1144449-1169194 GCF_054177405.1 Leptonychotes weddellii | reverse complement strand
CCCCCCCCCCCCCCCCCCGCCGTGGGACCCAGCCTCGGGCCGTTGTCACCCTCACGTTCTTTCTTCACCTCCTTTCCAATAGCCCTGCTTGGGGCCAGAGGTGGGTGGCGCCTGGGCGAGCACCCGTGCCATCCAGCACGCGCCCACCAGCTCCCACCTCACTGGTTCCCAGCAGGCAGTGCGCTCGGTGAGCCTGCTCCTTCCTGCCCCATCCCTGACGCCACGTGTCTTTCTCCGGCCATGGAGTGACTTCCTGTGCTTCAGTCCGTTTGAAGGGCAAAAACCCCAGCTGCTGCTCATCTGCAGGGTGTCCAGAGCATTTTTCTAAAATGCGGATGTCCTCTTACAAGTCCTGGTTCTCAGAGGCATCAGTCGTTCACCCAAATCTCCAACTGATTGGGAGGCCATTTCCCATCGGTTTTATCTGGGCAGAGCAGAAGGGTGGCTGCTTTCCTCTCTGGAGAGTTCTTTCCATGTAGGTCAGCCTGTTTGTTGTGTGGACGCATAGGTCCGGGCTTGTGGTTTCAGACTGTGTGTGCTAGCAGCTTCTAGATGGGGGGTCCATACACCACAGCCCTGCCTCCTGCAGCTGCCCCCCACTGTAAGTCGCTTTGCCCACACGTGGCCCCGCTCTTCCGCTCACGTGGTCTCCCTGGTGGCTTCCGAGCCGCCACCGCAGGACCCCAGATACTGCCCTTCTGGCCCAGAAAGCTGCCGATGTGGTGAAGGCAGCGGCGAGTGTGGGAGGACGCTAGTGAGTCGTGGGGGCTGGGAGCTTTCTCGGGGTGTGGCTCCCCGGGGCCCGGACAGGTGGTAAGTGTGCCCACCTGAGGGCCAGCGGCCTTCCTGGCCAGAGTAGAGTTCCAGAAGGACAAGAGCTCCGGGATGGTCCAGTGTGGAGGGGAGCCCTGGACACCCCTTGGCACCCTGCTCCGGGGACAGGCCTTGGACGCCAGAGGAGTCGGAGACCAGCGTTGACTGGCGAAGGCTCTTCTTCCAGTTCAAGTCCCCTCCCTCTCTTTGTCCTTCATTGGGTTCCAGTGAGTCTGAGAAGGGTCTCGGCTTTGGGAGGGCAGGTCTAGGGTCATGGACATGGGGAAGCTGGTTTCAGTTCCACGCAAGACTCTGTTGTGTGGTCCCTGCACTCGGGGCAGTGGCGCAGGCCCGGCTCGAAGGCCAGAAACCAGATGGGCTGGAGAGAGGGTGTCCCTCCTGGTGACGGAGGGGAGACGGGTGGGTGTAGGAAGGTGAGCAGGGCAGGTGCGGGGAGGTGAGGCGTGGCCAGTGGAGATGGGGAGACCTGGGTGTTGGGGGAGGGGAGCAGGGCAAGTGCGGGGAACAGTAGCAGTGTGGAAGGGAGGCTGACCGGCCCTCTACTCCTGCAGATGTCGCACACCAAGCCATATATCCGGAAGAAGGCTGTGCTGATCATGTACAAGGTGTTCCTGAAATACCCCGAGTCGCTGCGCCCCGCCTTCCCCCGCCTGAAAGAGAAACTGGAGGACCCTGACCCCGGTTTGTTGATTCATGGTGGGACGGTGTGGGGGGCGCAGGGCTCCGCCAGCATCTGTGAGGACCTGGTGGAGGGTGTCGCAAGGGAAGAGTAGGGCTGCTAGGTCCTGGGATTTCCGTCCTGGTGTCCCACCACAGACGGCATCTCCTTACTTCTTGGCACCATGAGATACCAGGTTTACCTTCTGCTTTCCCCGCTCCGGCCCTGGAATCCGCCACGTCTCCAGGGAGCTGGTCCCATTTGTTGGTGTGGGATGTAGACCCCAAGCTCCAGGCGCTGGGCGTCCCCTGGCTGTGCCTGGCTGTGGCCGTCTGTCTGCCTGTTGGCATTCACGAGTATTCTGATGCCTTGACTGTGGTCCCACACCGCAGGGCTCATGCCAACCTTCCTCCTGTTCTCGGTCAGTCCTTCCCTCATCGAGGACTCTCTGGGCTGAGCTCACACAGCTTCTCTAAGCGTGAGGCAAGTTCAGCTTGTCTCGGGGGAACCTGCCTTATATCGGGGAGAATGGGAGGGTGTGGAAAGTTCTGGTAGGGGAAGTAGGAGCCAAGGTGGCAGGTGTGGTAGATGTCCTGCACCGGGGTTACTTTGATCCTTCAGGGGACCAGCCCCACAAACTCAGGCGATGCCTGGCTCTTAAGAAGTTTGAACCATGTCCCCAGGTGATGAGCACAATGCCAGGCACAAAGCAGGGGTGACCAGGCTACTGAGGAGGACAGTCCTCCTGGATAAGGGTGCAACCTCCATTTTGATGATACTCTTACTGATGAGGAGGTCCCCCCCTTTACTTCAAAGGGGTGCAGTCAGCAGCGGTCAACGTCATCTGTGAGCTGGCCAGGCGCAACCCCAAAAACTACCTTTCCCTCGCCCCACTGTTCTTCAAGCTGATGACCTCCTCAACCAACAATTGGGTCCTCATTAAAATTATCAAACTGGCAAGTATCCCTCCCGAACTTCCCTTTTCTTACCGAGTGAAAAGGCCCCGGCGTGTCCTGGGAGCGTCCTGGGCGTGTGGGTGGGGGTTGGAGTCGGTGCAGTCTATTCCTGCCCCGAGTGACCCACCGGCCTCTGTCATCCCTAGTTTGGTGCTCTGACCCCCTTGGAGCCAAGGTTGGGCAAGAAGCTGATTGAGCCTCTCACCAACCTGATCCACAGGTGAGCCCTGGAGCCGTTGGCCCTTGCGTGACCCCTGCCGTCTGGCACTTGCAGGCCTGCACTCCCTCTGGGCACGGGGACCCTGGGGAGAGTCTTGTGGTGGAGAAGCAGAAAAGTTCCAGGAATGGGTTCAGTGTGTGCGAGTGTCAGAGGCCCCCATTGGCAGTTAGAAAGGGAGGCTCGTGTCCCTTGGGGAATGCCACCGACCAGGGTGACAGCCGCGTGCACGGGGGGCCGGCAGACGTGTGCTTTCCCTGCATTTCTCAGGCGTCCTGGTCCTCACGCCTCTGCTCTTCTCCCTCCAGCACGTCTGCCATGTCCCTTCTCTACGAGTGCGTGAACACAGTCATCGCAGGTGAGGGGCCAGCCACCGGGTCTAGGGCAGGCGGCTGTGGCACGTGGAAAGCTCTCCCTGCTGCCACCCTGGACACCGAGGTGGGGCCCCACAGTGCAGGAAAGATCCCAAGATCCTTCGCCCCGTGTCCCTGCCACCCGCCTCTGGATCCCCTTGGGAGGCGGGGACGGCTCGTGGCACACCTGTCAGCAAGACCTTCTTCCCTGAGAGTTTTAGAGCAGGTCTCAGGCACCATGCCATCCCCTGTGGGTTCTAAGCATAGGAACCTACTACAAAAAGGTTTCGTCAGATGGGACCAGAAGGCACTCCTCAGAGTCTGCTTGGAGTCCTGCCTGTTTCAGTCAGTCTCCAGCCAAGGACCACACAGCGCTGGCTGATGTGTTTCTGCACGCTTGACAAGTTGAGCCCCTCTACCCACATTATTTGTTGGAGCCAGAGTCGTGACCCACGGGGTTCACCTCCTCATTGCTTGTCTGTCTGCCTGAAGCTGTTGGGAAGCCAGCTTTATGGTCCCTCCTCAAGGCCCTGTGGGCAGCCTGAAATTGAGCAGTTCGCAGGAAGCTGGCCCAGGGTCCACACTCCATGATTAGAGCCATGTGGTCCCTGAGGCTTAGTGACATTGGGGGAGAGGAAGGGTGGGCCTTTGGGGCCGGCTAATGCCTAGAGGCAGCAAATGCAGGACCTGGAGAGCAAGTCTCTGTGTCTGGAGTGGTCGGTGGGGGACCCAGGATATAGTAGGGTCACAGCTGCCCGCGCTGATGGGCAGGGGGCTGGGGGGCATAGGGCGAGGCAGCAGGCCTGGTACACGGCAGGGCTGGTGGGTCTCAGGAGGTTCTAAGAGCCAGCAGGTGGGGTTTGCCCAGGCTCTGCGGGCCTGCCCTGGATGGAGGTGCCTGCCGTGGGGTTGTGGTCTGTGCTTCCGGCCATAGAGCCCCAGCAGCCAGATGCCATCTCGCGAGCCAGCCTCCCCGGGAGAGCAGTTGGGCCAGCAGTGCCTGGTGTGGCGTCCCATGCCCAGGGTGGACGCGGGTGGGTGGGCCTCTGCACATGGGTGAGGCTTGGCGAGTTCCTGAGGCGAGGTTTTCTGTTTCAGTTCTCATCTCCCTGTCCTCTGGCATGCCTAACCACAGCGCTAGCATCCAGGTACGTCCCTGGGTGCAGACTGCCGTGCGCTGCAGTCGGGAGCAGCCTGGGGAGGGGCGGGGGGCGGGGGATATGCCGCCCACCCCACATCTGCAGCCGTCCCTCACGCACGGCGCCCGGCACTGGGCCCTGGCCAGCCTGTGCCTGTGCAGTTGACAGTTGGGGGGGTGGACACAAACGTTGGCGCCCCTGGAAGCCACCGGGTGTCAGTGTGTGCGTCGGCAGGCGTTCCCCAAACGTGTGCCCCTGGGGGTGCTCGCAGGCAGCTGTCCTCTTGTGCGATGGGTGCTGCGCCTTGTGGGGCCCGGCGTCCTCCACCCTCCCAGGTCGCTGGGCCTCCGGGCTGGATCAGGGGCTGAGGCTGGGCCTGCACTCTTGCCTCAGGAGGCGTGACTACCGTCACCTTCCCCTTTGCAGCTTTGCGTTCAGAAATTGAGGATATTGATAGAAGACTCCGATCAGAACTGTGAGTCTCTCCTCGCCCTGCACACGCCGTAGGTCCTGCGCCCGAAGCCTTTGCGGCGCCGGGGCTGTCGGCCTCGTAGGCAACCAGGCGCTCGCGCTCCTCTGCCGTGCGGCCCGCGCGCACCTGACGCCGGGTCTGTCTGGGGCAGGGAAGCGCTCCCGGGCCTGGCCTGTGCGGGGCCGGACAGTGACTTTGCCCAGCTCTGCGGGCCCAGCAGCGTCTGCCACTGTGCTGGGGGCGTTCACAGAACGGGGCTTCGTGTCGGACGTGGCCCGTGGCCTGCCGTTCACCACCCCGGCTTTAAGGCTTGTGCGTCTGGGTCGGTCAGGGGCAGACTGGGGCACCCGGTACCCGGCGTGCCGCCTAGGACCCCGGGGTCTGCGTGCGGCCGATTCTGACCGCGTCTGGGTGGTCGGGCTCGGGCTGCAGACCCGGCCTCGCTCTTTCTGTGCAGGCCCCGAAGCCTGTGAGGGCGTGCCCAGGTTAACGGCATCTCGCCATCTCCGCAGTGAAGTACCTGGGCCTGCTGGCCATGTCCAAGATCCTGAGAACACACCCCAAGTCCGTGCAGGCTCACAAGGACCTGGTCCTGCAGTGTCTGGACGACAAGGACGAGTCCATCCGCCTGCGGGCCCTCGACCTCCTGTACGGAATGGTGTGTGCCCCGCCCCAGGCCTGCTCGCCCCGCCCCACGCCGGCCCTGCCCTGCCCTCACCAGCTCCTCCCGCCCCCAGGTGTCCAAGAAGAACCTGGTGGAGATTGTCAAGAAGCTCATGAGCCACGTGGACAAGGCCGAGGGCACGACCTACCGCGACGAGCTGCTGACGAAGATCATCGACATCTGCAGCCAATGCAACTACCAGCACGTCACGAACTTCCAGTGGTCCGTGCCCCACAGCCCGGGGGGCGGGTGCTGGCGCCAGGGGCACGCCTCAAGGGCTCCCTCCTGCAGGTACATCAGCGTCCTGGTGGAGCTGACCCGGCTGGAGGGCACCCGCCACGGCCACCTCATCGCTGCCCAGATGCTGGACGTGGCCATCCGCGTGAGGGCCATCCGCAAGTTCGCCGTGTCGCAGATGTCCGCGCTGCTCGACAGCGCACACCTGGTGGCCAGCAGCACCCAGCGCAGCGGCATCTGCGAGGTGCTCTACGCAGCCGCCTGGATCTGCGGGGAGTTCTCCGAGTGAGTGGCTCCCCGGGGGGAGAGGGGTGCCGGCAGACCCGTGTCCCCGGGCCCCTGCTGGCCGCCCTGGTCTCTCCTCCTTGGGGCTTCTCTCTGCCGAAAGAGCTCCTTTAAGCACACGTGTTTCCCGCCCCGAGAACAAGCGAGAAGCCGGTCCCAGCGCGGCCCAGGACAGCTGCATCTGTCCCCAGCTCTTCTCTTTTCCTTGCCCGTTGCAGCTGCGGACGCTCCGTCACCCAAATGGTGCTGTCGCTTTGCTTTTGTTTGCTCTTCTCGATGCTTTTGCCTGCGGCTACTGTGTGATTGTCCCTCGGTCACTGCTTTCTTCCTTAGAGTCCTCTCCCTCCTACCCCGGGTAGGGGAGTGCGCCCACGTGACCTCTGTAGCAGATCGGT
The DNA here is from genome assembly GCF_054177405.1 of Leptonychotes weddellii. Lineage (NCBI taxonomy): Eukaryota > Metazoa > Chordata > Mammalia > Carnivora > Phocidae > Leptonychotes > Leptonychotes weddellii. The sequence continues at coordinate 1,162,984 of NC_138369.1, read as the reverse complement.
CCTGGGGCTGGGAGCCACAGGAGTGGCGTGCTCATCAGGCCCTCCCTGTCTGCAGGCACCTGCAGGAGCCCCACCAGACCCTCGAGGCCATGCTGCGGCCCAAGGTCACTACCCTGCCCGGCCACATCCAGGCCGTGTACGTGCAGAACGTGGTCAAGCTGTACGCATCCATCCTGCAGCAGAAGGAGCAGGCTGCGGAGCCAGAGGCGGCCCAGGACGTTACCCAGCTCATGGTGGACCGGCTGCCGCAGTTCGTGCAGAGCGCGGACCTGGAGGTCCAGGAGCGGGTCAGTGTTTCTCAGGGGGCTCCCACCTCTGGAAGAGCCCGTATCTCGTGCTTGTGTCTTCCCAATAGCAGCCAGCTTTGCCTTTCCCCAAGGGCAACTTGGAGAAATCCGTTTTCCAGGGCTCTGCCCCAGCCGGGGATGTGGGCAGATCTGGGCCACCCGTGGTGGGGGAGGCTGGGGGTGCTGGCCCACAGGTGGGGCCTGGGGAGGGGGAGGGGACACAAGACAACAAACAAGTGGGAGCCGCCGTAAGGGTGTGTCGTTGGCCTTTGAGGGAAGCATCCTGTTGGCAGCGGGTTTCTCGGTGGGTGAGGACCGGGGTTCCCGCTGCGGTGAGAGCTGGTTTGGCACGTCCTGTGTGACAGCAGCTGGGTGGGAGTTTGTGGGCATCAGAGGCCAGGCCGCTTCTGGTGCCCTGTGGGTGACCAGTATGTACACGAGCATTGAATGTCACTCGCTGGGCCCGGTCCTCCACGGTTGAGAGCATCTGCATGACATTAGCGCAGCTGGTGGCCGCGGTCCCCTAGCCGTGAGTCACTCTGGGAGCCACGCTCGGGCAGAGCCCTAAGTCGGAGCTCACAGACGACAGCATCCAGAGGTGCCTATGTGTCTCCTGGAAGCGGGAGCTGCGGGTCATTGGGGCCGCCCAGGCCTGTCCAAGCGGTTCTCTTGGACAACAGTGCCCCCTCTGCTCGTGACCCCCACGTCTTATTTGTGGGCTGGTTTCTTCCTCGCTGGATGCTTCTTCCACAGAGCCCATGGCTTCTGGGAGCTTTTGGATGTTCTCAGTAGGGTTCAGGCAAGGGGCTTCCATGCTCGCCTGCCTTGGGCTGGGCATCCACGTGGTCCGAGCAATGAGCTGCGTTGCCTAATGGCCTTCAGGGCTAGTCCTCTGTGACCCCCTGTGACTCCCCTGTGGTCCCCTCAGGCGTCCTGCATCTTGCAGCTGGTCAAGCACATCCAGAAGCTTCAGGCCAAGGACGTGCCAGTGGCAGAAGAAGTGAGCGCCCTCTTTGCTGGGGAGCTGAATCCGGTGGCCCCCAAGGCACAGAAGAAAGTTCCGGTTCCTGAAGGGTGAGCTGCGCAGCGGGTCAGACGACATGGGCCGGGATGGCAGGCGGGACCACGAGAGCAAAAGTGCAGCAGGGCATTGACTGATGTCTCTGTCCTGGGTAGCTGTGATCTCAAGTGGTGGCTTAGCCTTCATGTCCTTGTCTGCAAGAGGACAGGGGTGTTCCTGCTTCGTGTACTGCCGTGAGCGTCCAGGGCTGAGCACTCATGCTGGAGCTGCCCTGTGACCTCACTGTGTCTTATAGCCTGGACCTGGATGCTTGGATCAATGAGCCGCCCTCAGACAGCGAGTCTGAGGACGAGAAGCCCAAGGGCATCTTCCATGAGGAGGAGCAGCGCCATGCCAAGCAGCAGCTGCCGGAGGCAGATGAGGAGGAGCTAGCCCGGGTGAGCACCGGCTGTGCGGAGGCAGGGTTCCTGCCCGCCGGGGCCTCCGGGGCAGATGGCCTCGCTCGAGCACGCTGAACCCTGAGCCCACGTGTGCTGTGCGTGGTCCTAGCAGGTCTGGGCTCAGCCCTGTGGTCCTCCAGGGAGCACTCAGCTGCCCTTTGAAGTCTGGGTTGGGTTTCGTTGAAACGAGAAGCGGCTTCTCTGGAGCCCAGAGCTCCTCAGGAAGAGCCAGGGGGGCCTGACCTGGTTTCCGGGGGCTTCTGCTCCTGCCTCCTGGGTGCAGGATTTACAACGTGCAACATTCAGAAAGCCTGGAGAAGAACAGATACTGTGTTACCCCAGCTCCCCACCCCACTGTGTCTGGCTCTTTCCTTTCTGAAATAAGAGGTGCCCCCCAGGAGCCCTTTCTCCCACCCCTGTGCAGGCTGAATCTTCGGGCAATGGGAGCTAACTCCCAGCTCAGCTCTTCTTTGGAGCTGAAAGGCCTCAGACAGCTCATCCAGCCTATCTGAGCTCCCATCCTTGAAACAGAGATGGTCATCCCCACCTCTTTGGGTCGTTCCTGACCCCATTCCTGCTCCTGTTGTGGTCTTTCTCTTGGCTGAGGACTGACAGTAAAGTTCTGCGGCCTAGCAGGGTGGGTGTGTGACCCACGTGCATTCATGGACTTGAATCCTGTTCCTGCAGCGTCGAGAAGCGCGGAAGCAGGAACAGGCCAACAACCCGTTCTACATCAAAAGTTCGCCGTCCCCCCAGAAGGTAAGGCTGGTTCCAGGTCGTCTTCCACAGACGCTCTCCTCCCCCACAACCCCCTAGGGGTCCCATCTGCAGGACGGCACTTCGTTGTCACAGTAGGTCCATGTGGCCCAGCTGCCAGGTGGGTCCCGCCCACAACACCGAGTACAGGCTGCTTCACGTTCCAGCTCTTGATCCAGGTGGTGTCCGCTGCCCTCATCCATGTCCTCCACCCACTAGGCTCCGCCAGGTGGACACAGCTGCACATGGGTGCTCTCTTGGTTCGCTTCTCTTGGGATTGCCAGGTCACCTCGTGACTCTGCTCGACCCTCTCAGGGCCCGCAGACGGCCCCCGCCTGCCGCATGCACCCTCACCAGCTCCTGTCACGTCTGGCTTTCTGACTCCGGCCGTCCTGGTGGGCGCCAAGTGCTCGTTAGGTTCCGGCCTGCACTGCTTTTCTAAACTGAGTAGGCGATCGAGACAGAAACAGTGGGCGGAAGCTTTCTGACTTGTGCTTGTACACTGACGGACCAGTCCCCCAGTCTGTAGGGAGCCACGCCCCCCGCCCCCCAGCGGGATCCCACACACCTCAGGCCATCTGCATGTTTCGTGCTGGGACGCGGCCCCTCCTCGGCATCCCCATCTGTCGTGCACTCTGCCCGGTAACGCCTTGGTCCTTGCTTCTCCAGCGGTACCAGGACATGCCGGGTGTGGAGCACATACCCGTGGTGCAGATAGACCTCTCGGTGCCCCTGAAGGTGCCAGGCAAGTATTTGCACGGGCAGTGTAAGCGAGGTGGGGGGGCCAGGCCTAGCTCCCAGACGCAGTCAGGCCTGGCCTTGAAAGCCTCCTGCCTGCCGTGCGCACTCTCTGCCGCACCCCTGCGGCCCCTTGGCTGTGGTGGGTCCCAGCTTGGAGGGTGAATGGGGGGCACAGGCCAAGGGCCCACGTGTCTTAATGCTCGTGCCACGTCATTCCTTCCCCTTCCCCTAGTCCTAGCCCCCCCACCTACCCCAGCTGCTCTGGGCCTGCCTGTCGGCATTCAGAAAGCCTCTGCTCGCCTCCCTCTAGCACAGACCACGGTGGGCTCTCCGTGCTGAGCCCCCGGGGGGCCCCCCGTCCACACATGGCTCTCAGGGCTGGGGCTGGTCTGGGCGATGGCAGGGCAGCGGCTGAGCACCGGGTCATGCGCGCACCCACAGGGATGCCCATGTCGGACCAGTACGTGAAGCTGGAGGAGGAGCGGAGACACCGGCAGAGGCTAGAGAAGGACAGGAAGAAGAAGAAGAAGAAGGACAAGGAGAAGAAGGGCAAGCCGCGGCGCCACGGCTCGCTGCACACAGAGAGTGACGAGGACATCACCCCAGCGCAGCAGGTGGACATCGTCACCGAGGAGATGCCCGAGGTCAGCCCCCTGGGGCGTCCCCGCTCTCACGCCCGGGGCACAGGGAGGCTTGGAGCCAGCACGCACTGTGCCCCAGGCCCCGGAGAGGGGTCTTGAGCTGTGAGCGGGAGACCCTGGCACATCCCGACCTCGCTTCCTGCCCCAGATGAGGTCCCCTTTCGAGGGTGGGCCTGGTTGTCCTTTTCTGAGAAGGGGGTGAGGGGCTCCGCAGACTCGTTGGGCATGGGGCTGGAGGGACTGGACACAGAGCTCCTCTCTTCCTCAGAACGCTCTTCCTAGTGATGAGGACGACAAGGATCCCAATGACCCCTACAGGGCCCTGGATATTGACCTGGACAAGTAAGCCTGGGGGCGGGGCCGGGCCTGCCCCACGGCTCTCTGTGTCCTCTGTGTCCCTGTCCCCTCACTCTGTGACCCGCCTGCCTGCCCCCAGGCCCCTGGCTGACAGCGAGAAGCTGCCTGTCCAGAAACACAGAAACGTGGACAACTCCAAGTCTGCTGACAAAGAGGACGTCCCCGTCGTGGAAAAGAAGATGAAGAAGCCCAAGAAGAAGGAGAAGAAGCACAGGGAGAAGGAACGAGAGGAGAAGGGGAAGGAGGTACGGGGGCCCCACAGACACCCCCACGCTAAACTTCACGGCCCTCTGTGTCCACCCGTTGGTCACACTGGGGGAAGGGCTGGGGGTTTTAAAGAAGTGTGGACCGTGGGTTGGGTTGGTTGTTCACGGGACGTCTGAGGCTGCTTGTTCTGACCGTGAGAGAGCTAGAAGTGCCACCCCGGGCCCCAGCCCTGACGTTGTGGTCAGCTCCCTGCGCACTTGGGTCCTGTAGAGCTGAAGCCGCCTGTCTGGTTGGGGGTGGGGGCCGCCCGTGCCCGTCTGGAGCCTGTCCTGCTACTTAAGCCAAAGGCCTGTCTTTCTGTGGTTTCAGGGCGAGGACTTAGACTTCTGGCTGTCCACCACGCCGCTGCCTGCTGCAGCCCCAGCCCTGGTAAGAGCCTGGGGGCGGCCTGTGCCGGCCCTGCACGGTCCTCCACGGGGCCTTGATCGATCTGCCTCTCCGAGGCGTCCAGGGACACCTCCTCTGGGCTCTGCCCGCCCCAGGGGTGTGTGGATGTTGGAGGCGCCCTTGCACAGACCAGCCAGACGTGGGCCAGCCCGGTCCCCTGCCTGCGGTCTGGTCCAGTCGGTGGCTGTAAGAACGGCCCTCAGCACAGCCTGCGGCTCCTGAGCTGGGCGCAGCCTTGAGCTGTTGCTTCCTGTTAAGGATGCGGCCTGGGCGCCTGGGCACTGACCGCACTCAGGGCCCCCAGACTGACTGCCCCTCTGCCGGCCGCTTGCGCTGTGTGGTGGCCACGTGCCTTGGTGCTGACCAAAGAGGCCGGGTCAGGATGTGGTGGGGGCTGGAGGACACCTAGGCCCCGCCGCCCCCTTGAGCCCCACCACCTGGCCCCCTGCAGGAAGAGCCTGAAGTGAATGCCGTCATCACTGCCCCTAAGGAAGAGGGTGAGGAACCCAGGAGAGAGGAGGAGGATGACGACAGCGAGCGGGACCCCGAGAAGGTGAGGGTGCCCGCCCTGGCTGGCAGGGAGCTGGCTGCGTGGCTGCACTGAGGGCTGGGGGAGGGAGGCTGGTTGCCTGCTTCCCGAATCCCGTGGGGGGGGGCATGGGGTCTTCGGGGGTGGGGTCCGGTTGTGTGCTTCTGGGCTTCTAGTTTTCACAACAGCTGTGCTGTCACTTGCACGCTGCAAAGGTCGTCTCTTTAGGGAACACGGTCCAGTGGTAGTGACTACGCCCACAGGGTTGTGCGGCCATTCTCTACTTACTTCCAGAACATTCCATCACCCCAAAAGCTACCCAGTCCCCATCAGCCGTCACTCCCCATTCCCCTCCCCCAGCCCCTAGCCCCCACGAGCCCCCTTCCCGTCCGCGGATGAGCCTGTTCCAGACGTGTCACCCATGTGGACTCACATCCCACGTGGCCTTCCGTGTCTGGCTCCCTCCCAGAGCGTCGTGGGCTCGGGGTCCATCCCCGGGGCAGTGCGTGTGGGCACCTCGCTCCTGTCTGCAGCCGAGGGACGCTCCCCGCGCGTGGGGCACACGCTGTGTGTATCCGCTCACCCACTGAAGTTTTTGCCTTTCGGTTGTCGTGAATCGTGCTCCCGTGAACATGGGTGGGCAGATTTCTTCGTGGCCGTGTGTTCTCATCTGTCTTGGGTGCAGTGAGGATCTGGTGTATGGGTTCTTGCTGGTCTCCCCATGGGTTTGTACCTATGGGCAGCAACTGTCCTGCTGAGCAGTGGGTTCCCAGGTGCTCGCCTCTTCCCCACGGGCCTGGGGCTTGCCGCTCCGTCCGCTCTGCCACGCAGGAGAGTGTCACTGACGTGTGTCCGCGGCCGCCTGAGCCACCACGGCCTGTGCCTTCCTTGCTGGGCACCGCCGGCCAGAGAAGTCAGAGTTAACCCTGATCTGCTCTTTTGGTTCCAGAAATCTTCTAAACGTAAGAAGAAGAAGCACAAGAAGGAGAAGGAGGAGAGATCTAAAGACAAGAAGAAATCCAAGAAGAAGAAGCCTCCCAGCGACAAGGCGGCAGAGCCTGTCGAGAACGGCGCGCTTGATGAGGAGCCTCTCCCGGTGAGGGGTACTTCACTCGCCTCCCGCAGGCCCGCCAAGGCCTCAGCGCGGGGAGAGAGCCCAGCCGAGTCTAGGAGCTGCGTCCCCGGGCCGGCGGGCAGTGGGGCCTCGGCGCGGGCGGGTGAGCCCCGGGGGCTCCAGGCATCAGGGAGGCGGCGCTGTCACGTGACAGGAGTTCCTAAGGTGCAGGCTCGTGTTGTCCGGGACCCGGGGCGGCTCCTTGCCCACCCCGCCCCCCCCGCCCCCAGTTCTAAGGTCCCCGTGTTTCCCGCCTGGAGTGCTTGGCGGGTCGTGACAGGCCCTGTCGTGTCGGCAGCTGCCACCTTCGGGTTCTCACTGGCCCAAGCTGAGTGTTTTCCTCTGTTTCCAGCCCATGTCCAGCTACTGCCTCCTGGCTGAGAATTCCTACATCAGAATGGTGAGTGGCGTGGGTGTTTTAGGGCACCAGTGGCTGGGGTAGGTGGGGTCCTTTCTCTGGGTGTGTGGAGGGACAGTGGAGGCTGTGAGTGCGTCCCAGGGCTCCTGCTCCTAGAGCCTCCCCCACCGGAGCCTTTCTGGGGGGAGAGGGGCCCGGGGGTACTTTCTGGTGGGTGGGGCAAAGGGCCGGTGGGTCGACCAGTGGCCGTCAGAGAAAGGGCCGGAGTGGCTGGAAGCACAGGCAGCACGGAATGCTGTTCCTTGTGAAGGGGGTTGGGCACTTCTTCTCAGAGATGGTCTGCGTTTGCACCGCAAGTGGTGCTGGCATTCCCCAGGCCCCTCGTGCAGGCTGGCTGACCCTGACCTTGCCCCGCAGACGTACGACATCCAGGGCAGCCTGCAGAAGGACAGCCAGGTCACTGTGTCTGTCGTCCTGGAGAATCAGAGCTGCAGCTTCCTCAAGAACATGGAGCTCAACGTGCTGGACTCGCTCAACACGAAGCTGGCCCGGCCGGAGGGCTCCTCCGTCCACGACGGCGTCCCCGTGCCTTTCCAGTTGCCCCCAGGTGTGTGGGCCGCCGGCAGGACGCCTGGGGCTGGGGGGAGGCCAGGGGCTCCTGCTGTTGTAGCCCCTCCACCCGGTCCCGGGACCCCCACCCCCGTCACCTGGCGTCCCTCAGGGGCTGAGCCCTGTTTTCTGACCAAGGTGAACAGCACTGAGGACAGGCCCCGGGTGGGGTTGTGTCCCTGCCACCCGCCAGGGTGTGGGACGGCAACTGGACACTGCCCCACGCCGCTCTCGGGCCCCGCTCCTTCTCCCCTCCCCAGGCATCTCCAACGAGGCCCAGTTTGTGTTCACCATCCAGAGTATCGTCATGGCCCAGAAGCTCAAGGGGACCCTGTCCTTCATTGCCAAGGTAGCAGGGCTCAAGGCGGTGTCAGGAGCCCCTGGGACGGTGCCCTGCCCCCCGCTCATTCTGTGCACCTGCTCCCACAGAACGACGAGGGCTCGACCCATGAGAAGCTGGACTTCAAGCTGCACTTCAGCTGCACCTCGTACTTGGTCACGACGCCCTGCTACAGGTGTGCGCCCGCCCCCCTGTTCTGCCCGCTGTGCAGCGAGCGTGCAGGCGGTGCGGGTGCACAAGGCCGGCTCGGGCCAGATGCTGGTTCTCTCCCAGGGCCAGAGGCTGGCGTGGACCCCGCCTTATCCCACAGTGCCTCCGTGTGTGTCTGTGTGCTGATCTGCTCTTTTTAGGACACTGGTCATATTGGATTAGGGTCCTGTCTCCAAAAACAGTCACATTCTGAAGTCTAGGGATCAGGATTCAACATGGGAATTTGGGGGGGGTATGGGTTAGTCCATGACCTCTCCTGGGACTCTCAGAGACCCGGCGCTGCAGACACCCAAAGGAAGGTGCCACCTGGAGGCGGCTGGGGAGCCTGCCTGTCCTCAGCCTCCCTGTGCTGTGTCCTTCCCGCAGTGACGCCTTTGCCAAGTTGTTGGAGTCTGGGGACCTGAGCATGAGCTCGATCAAAGTCGATGGCATTAGTATGTCCTTCCAGAACCTTCTGGCAAAGATCTGTTTTCACCACCATTTTTCTGGTAAGAGATGGGATGTGGCCCTTAGTGCCTGTGTGGTGGTGGTCCCCCTGCTCCGTGAGAGCCAGCTCCGGCCTCACGCGCCCCCTCCGTTGCAGTGGTGGAGAGAGTCGACTCCTGCGCCTCCATGTACAGTCGCTCCATCCAGGGCCACCACGTCTGCCTCCTGATGAAGAAGGTGAGCCCAGGGGGCGCGTGCGCCTCCGCCTGAGCTGTCGGGTCCACGTGGGAATGGTCTGCTGCTTCTCTCCTTTGGTGTCCACGGGGTCCGTGGCCATGCCTCCCCTCGTTCCTGACGTGGACAGTGTGTGTTTCCTCATTTTTCTTGGTCATCCTGGCAAAAGGTTTATCAGTTTCCTCAGTTTTTTTTTAATGACCTTTTTAGGGGCGCCTGGGGGGCTTAGTAGAGAGTCTGACTCTTGATCTCGGCTCAGGTCTCGATCTCGGGGTCGTGAGTTCAAGCCCTACGTTGGGCTCCATGCTGGGTGTGCAACCTACTTCAAAATAAAACTAACTTTTTAGAAACTTTGCTGTGTTTTTATAAGCAATAAGTAAATTTTGTGGAGTTCTGTACTTTTTCTCCTTTCTGCCCACTTTGGGTTTATTTTGCTCTCTTGTATGTTGGTTGAGGTGGGAGCTGAGACTTTGCTTCTCTCACGTGGTGTTTAATCTTACACATTTCCCTCAAAGCAGCCCATTAGCTGATCCCCACAAATTTTCATACGTCCCATTTTCATATTTCTGTAGAGTTCACAACATTTCCTGATGTCTGTCCCCAGTTCTGTGAGCCACAGGTTACTGAGAAGTGTGGTGTGTTTGGATGGTTTTCTACTCCCTCTGGTTGGAGGACGCGCTGCTTCTGTTTTCAGGTTTTTGAAAGCGTTGAGGTTTGTGTCCTGGCTGCGGACGTGGTCACTTGTGGCGGGTGGCGTCCTGTGGGTGTGTGGAGACGGTTGAGTGCTCTGCCCGTAGAGTGGACCGCCCCGTGGCAGTCACCAGGCCCCGCTGGCAGCGGTCCCGACTCCTCTGGGCCCCTGCAGGCAGGATCGCCGGCTCCGCACCCCCGAGTGAGCGGCGCGCAGGCTGCCCATTCCCCGTGCCGTGGGGCTCAGTCCGTGTCTGCTGGTGGGTGCGTCAACGAGCGTCACGGCGTCTTGACCCTCAAAGGTCCCTCTTCCTCTCACGGGGTTTACTGTGCCATCCAGTCCTTTGATGTCAGACAAAAAGCCCCTCTTGCTGTCTTGTGATCGGTGTTGACGTGGTGTGTCTGTCTCTTGCTGGTGGGAGTGCTGTCCTCGGGAGCCACGTGTTCTTGGGGCTGCGGGCACTTAGCCCATGCCCGGGATTCCTCCTGCCGCCTTCCCCGTCTGTGCCTTCCAGTTCCACACCGGCCTCTCTCTCCTGCGTCTTGGGCTGAGCGTTTGCCCCCCCGCCCCGGCCCCTTGGCCCCGTGGTCACCCTCCACACGCTGGCCGTCTGTGGGCCCCGCAGGTCCTTCCCCGGACTAGTTTTCCTGGACCTTCTCTCGGTGTTTTCAAATCCTACCACTTCCAGGGCGCCCGGCTGGCTCCATCGGAGCATCTGACGCTTGATCTCGGGGTCATGATTTCGAGCCCCACGTTAGGGGTAGAGATGGCTTAAAAATAAAATCTTTCCAAAAACAAATTTAAAGTCGTGCCCCTTCCTTTTGCAGCCGAGTATTCTTGCTAAGAGCCCCGGCCCTCAACCCTTCCTGGTGGGAGGGCGCCGTTTGCCACCCTGCAGGTTTCTCTGTGCCGGCAGCTGCAGCGTCTGGGCAGGACTGCTCTGGGGCTGTCTAGCCATTGGGAGTCTGCTCACTTCTTGAATGTTTGCATTTTCACATTTTTTGCAAAATTTTGGAAGTTTTTAGCTATTATTTAAATCCTTTCTCAGGGTGGCTCAGTCGGTTGAGTGTCCAACTCTTGGTTCTGGCTCAGGTCACAATCTCAGGGTCATGAGATCAAGCCCTGCATGGGGCTCCACGCTCAACAGGGAGTCTGCTTGAAGATTCTCGCACGCATGCACGCTCTCCTTTCCTCCCTCTCTCTCTCTCTCAAGTAAATCAATCATTTTTTTAAAAACCCTTTCTCGGCACTGGGTTCTTCTTCTTGTCCCTGTGGTGTCCCAACAACAGGCATCTGGGACGTGTGTTCCCATCCCTGCCCGCCCCCACCCTCTGTTTGTCCCGGTGGGGCAGTCGTAGCCATCATGCCACCTATCCAGTGCGTGTTTCATGTTGAGGGTTGTGTGTTTGGATCTAGAATTTCCACGGGCGGGGGTGCGCCTGGGTGGCTCAGTCGTTAAGCATCTGCCTTTGGCTCAGGTCATGATCCCAGGATCCTGGGATCGAGCCCCGCATTGGGCTCCCTGCTTGGCGGGAAGCCTGCTTCTCCCTCTCCCACTCCCCCTGCTTGTGTTCTCTCTCTCTCTCTCGCTGTCTCTGTCAATTAAATTTAAAAAAAAAAAAAAATCTTAGAATTTCCATGGGGGAAGATCTTGCATTTTTTTGCTGAGATGTTCTGTTTTCCTGTTTGTTTCAACAATGTTTGGGACTCCTCACTGGGGATCCTCCTAGTAGGTGCTTGAAGACCTGTGTTGGACGGTCCCACAGCTGCCTCGTCCTGGCCTGGCCTTTGTGGTCTTTTCTGCTGGGTTGAGCTGGGGTTTCCCGGGTCTTTGGATGCGGAGTAACTGGGGCCATGTTAATGTCTGTGCAGATGTGAGCACAGGCTGCAGGTGCTGGACGTCTCGTTCCAGCGCACATCTGTCTGTCTTGTCAGGGTGGCCCAGCCGCAGTCCCACGGTGCGTGCACACGTGAGGGGGACATTGGTGTGTCCTTATTGTCAGGGAACCACCCCAGCAGCTCTTGGATAACTTTACAGGTTGCTTTCCCCACTGGCCTCTCCGGGATCTTCGAGGCTCTGGATGCTCCCCCCGAGGTCCCCAGTGAGGATGTGGGGCTTTGCCGGATTACCCCGCTCTGCCCAGCCCTCACACGGCATGGGATAAGGGTTCTCCAGTTCTGGTCTCAGTCCTCAGTCCGCCTTGGCTGGTCTCCTCGCTCGTCCCAGGCAGACACTCCATCTGACCCGGGGCCCCTCCCTCCTTTTGGTTCTCAGAACACCGAGGAAGGTGCTGTGAAAAGTTAAAGGATGAACATACCGTCACAAGGCAGTGTTTTCATGTAGTATTTCAAAATTCTGTGGTGGTTTTCTCTTTTTCAGGGGGAGAAGTCCGTATCCATCGATGGGAAATGCAGTGACTCGACGCTGCTGAGCAACTTGCTGGAGGAGCTCAAAGCCACGCTGGCTAAGTGCTGAGCCTGGCCTGAGGCCTCGCCAACACAGGGCGCCCACTGTTGACGTGGCGAGATGACGCGTTGCGTTGATGTATCCTGTCATTGTTTTTACTTTGATTCTCTGCCACTCCGTTTGGCGAGAAGCCCTGACGCCGTCCCCACCGGCAGGGCCCCCGCTAGCGAGGCCGGCCACCTGAGGAGCAGGCATCCCCACCCTCGGGCTGTGGGTGCTCCGTGGACGTGGATGGCACAGAGTGGTGTGTCCTTGCTTCTGTGAGGCCGTCCGAGTCCCATGAGTCCCCCAGATGCCCTGCCCGCGGGCATGAGCTCACTGCAGAGACGTTCCCCTTCACCCTCCCAGCCGTGGGTCAGGACATCTGGTGGCCAGAGGGTTGTGCAGGCTGCTGTCTGTCGTGTTCTCTGCGTCCCACTTGCGTGTTCATGTGTCGGACGGGGGGCTGCCACCCGCAGTGGGGGTCCAGTTGGGATCCCTGATGGAGCAGGACCTGGACCCTGTTGGTTTATGGTTTTTTTCCTGTTCAGTGAGATGTGTGTCCGTCGGCATTGTTTGGTGAGCGGTGGGACTGCTTGGGATTCCAGGCCCTTCCTGTCGCTGGATGCTCCACAGGGTCTGTCCCACATTATGCCCACAGCTGCTGGGAAGGCGCACTCCTAGGGTGGCACTGGCCTCTGGAATGTAGCCCACGGAGTGGGGCCCGGGAACCCCGGACCACGCCCGTGAGATGCGCTGCCTCAGAGGTGATGGTCCTCAATGACGTAACTTCCTTTTGACGAACACTGTCACTTTAGCATGTAGAGTAACCTATCACAGAATCCTGTGCGGTGATTCTAGAACCTCAGAATTGTATGATGTGTTCTATAAGAATTGATTTGCTATCGACATTCCCAGATAAAGGAGAGACATATCACGCTGCTGTAATGATTTTGTGTCAAGATGATCCAATAAACTTGTAAAACAGACAGTTATCCGTTGGGTGTGCTTCCCGTGCTGGTGAGCGCGCCTGGCAGTATAACGGGGACTCTGGACAGTCCTCAAACTGCCAGGGGGCTGGCCGGAGTCTGGGGGTCCCTGACCCTCCTGCCCATGCGCCCTTCCCCTCAGGATGGAGATGATGTCACCCCCATACGCTGTCCAGGCGCCCGAGCTTGGGCGGTGTGGCAAGGAGCCGCCTGACCCATGGGCTCCAGAGGTCCACCAGCGATGCACAGTGGACGTGCCCTCCCTGCCTTCCCCAGGGCACCCCACTAGTGAGGGGCATGTGGGTGAGCGGCGGGAACAGGTGCTGCGAGGCAGGCCCTGCTCAAGTTGGTCTAATTGGCCACGTTTGCACTGGCTTTACTGACCCCACGTGGACAAGGGACAATTCGGGATGAGTAAGGCTGGGTCAGCAGACAGAAAGCCAGATCAGCCCTAGCTGGAATCGCAGGCGGGGAGTGCAGAGCCCGAGCACAGACGAGGCCTCGTGAGAGCCTTGGCCAGACCCACCTGCCAGCAGCGTCCCTGCTTGATGGTCATCCGTCCAGAAGCACCAGCCACAAGGCCTTCTCAGTTTTCTCAGTGGAGAAAGCAGCATGTCCCGTACCGTGTCGGACCCGGCGCTGACGCAGCGTGGGCGGCGCTGGCCTGGCCACCAGCCTGTGCCCCCAGCACCCATCCCCTTGGATGGGCGCTCGGCCCATGAGACCGCTGTTCTCCACAGCCCGCCAGCATGTCGCTCCCCACACGCCCTGCGGACTTTTCCTGACCTGGACAGACCGCTGCCAGCAGCACTTCCCGGCACGAGGCCACCTCCCAGCGGGACCCTGGTGCCCGAGCCCCTGCTGGTCTACTGTGCAGATCAAGCACTTGGAGCCTCTCGTGAGCCACGTGGAGGCTTTGCAGAAGGAAACGACGCCAGGAGACAGTTCCCGTGCTCCTGTGGCTCAGGTTTAGTCCAGCGTGGCGTGAACCCCGAGAGATACCCAAGCTGGCCCTGGTTTTCACCAAACTGCAGTCTCACTTTGAGTCCTCAGGAGCACCCATCCGCCCACAACTCCTTTCCATCCAAGTCTGCCCAGATGTGTTTAGATGGATTGCACTGAAATGGGCGTGGACGTCCCTGGGCCCTCAGTCCTGCCCCCGTTGCCCTGAGAAGGACCGCTCTGTGATGAGAAATGTCAGGGACATTTAATAATTGCATCTAATAGCTCTGTGACCCCGCCCAACAAAGCTGCATACCCCTCCCGGGGGCCCCCAGGCTCTGATGGGAGTGGAGGGACTCGAGGCAGCAGCAGGCCTGCTCCGTGGGGTCAGGCTGGGACAGTCCAGCTGTGTCCTGGCTCCACCTCCAGGCAAAGGCCGGTCTGGCAAACCCGGTGGCTGTCAGTGCTGTGTCAAGCACTCGGAAGCATTTTCCAGAGTCAGGTTGGCCAGGTGTGGGGGCTCGAGACACGTGAAGCTTGGTGATATCAGACTGTTGGGGAGACATGGGTGCCCTCAGCCCTTCTGTCCCTGCTCCATCTCACCCCCCCCCCAGAGTCTTTGCTGGGGCCCTGGGGCCTGTGACAGGGCTACAGACAAGACCCTCAAAGCTCAGCTTGGAGGCCCTGGCTTGTTTGAATCCTCTAGACAGCACTGGGGTTACGCCCAACACTCCCACAACAGGCTGCAAAAACTGGGTGGGGGGCTTGGGCAAATTGGCCATTGGGCTTTGATCTCTGGCTTAGGCTCAACCCCTGTGTACGGAGCCGCCGGGGCTCCCAGCCTCCCTCCTCTGGGCCACTCACAAGGCTAGAGTGGTTCTGTGCATCCAGGGGAGGAGGAGCTGATGTTTATTCACGAAGTGATCACTTGGTTGTGGTTGCAGAGGTGACATCTGGCTTGTCCCAGGTGCAGAGATCCCTGCCGGCTGTGTCTGCCCTCTCCAACCCCTCCCTGTTCGTCCCCACCTCCCTTTCAGAAGGCCTGGTCAGAGCTTGGCGAGGACAGGCGGGGGGGTGAGGGGGTGGCTTACCTTCTGTTCGTGTCCTGTCTGAAAGACACGACAGGGTCTCACTTGGCCCTCAGGTCCCTCCACTGGGGCAGATCCGTCACGGGGGCCCTCCCCAGCTCTGACCACTGTCCTTCCCCCCTTGTGCCTGCTGAACCCAGAGACGCTCGCGGAAGGAGCAGCTGGGGTCGCGGGCACTCGAGCCAGGCTCCACTCCTGTGGCTGCGCTGGCTCACACTCACCCACGAGGGCTCACGAGCACACTCACTGCCTCGGATGAAACTCACGTACTTGTGCCACTTATTTCTACAACGACAGCAGGGCTGGACTCAGGGGCTGGCAGGGCTGGGGGTCGGGGTGCCCTCCCGGAGCCCAGCTGCCCCAACTCACATGTACAGGAGGAGGCCCCGTACGGCTGCTTCCCACTGTGCCGACGACCTGCGGGCGCACGGGCGTGGAGATGGGGAGGCCCCGGGGCCAGAACCCTGCCCTCCCCGGGTGCTGGAAGGCCAGGGAGGGGCAGAGGAGGGCCCCAGGCTGGCCTCGGGCTTGGGGCCCCCGCCCCTCCCCACCCCAGCCTGAGCCCTACTCGCAGTTGTAGCCAAAGCAGACGACGTGCGAGTCGGTGCAGTTGGTGCAGGAGATGGTCTCGTACTGGAAGATGCCTGCAACACAGGAGAGACCGCCGCAGGCTCCCCGGCCTCAGCCTCCGGGGCGGCGGCCACCGCTGGGCCCCACGGGCTGCACGGGGGCTCACTCACCACAGTGACGCTGACAGTCAATGCGGCCTGTGTGGGGACAAGAGGACCAACCTGTCTGTGCCCTGCTCCGGCCCACCCTTCCTGCCCTGCCCAAGACCCACCCAGGTGGCGCTCAGCCTGGGAGGAAGCAAACCGCTGTGGGAGGGCAGCAGCGGTATTCACCCATGCCTCCAGGGTCCGGTAGGGCCAGGGGGCAGGGAGGGGTGGGGTTTATCCACGAAGCCTTGCCGCTGCGCACGGGATGGAAGGGTCCCTTCCCCGGGGAGCTGCCCTTCTCCCCTTTGTGGCCCTCCTCCACCCACCCCCAGGCCCTTCATTTGCTCACTTTCGATGATGGCATTCTGGATGAGGTGCACCTGCTCCCGAAAGATGGCTCGCAGCTCATTGGGGAAATACCCTGATGGGGGTGGGCAGGAGGGAAGTCAGGCTCCGGCGGTGGGCAGAGGGGGGCAGTCTCCGTTTCCCCACGCGTGGCTGCCGCCCGCTTACCGGGGAAATACATCTTGCCCTGGTACAGCTGATCCATCTTCTGGTACACGGCATTCGCCACTTGGTCCAGCTTCTCCTGGGCTGGGGGCGGGAGGAGGCAGGTGAGCGCCTGGGGCGGGGCGGGGTGGGGAGGTCCGGCAGGCCCGGGGGGCCTGGCGGCGGGGGTCGGCGGGCCCGGGGGCTCTGGCGGCGGGGGTCAGGCAGGCCCGGGGGGCCTGGCGGCGGGGGGCCGGGGGCGTCCGGCGGGGCCGGGGGGCCTGGCGGCGGGGGTCGGGCGGGCCCGGGGGGGTCTGGCGGCGGGGATCCGGCGGCGCCGGAGAAGCGCCCGGGCGGGCCCCCCTCTTCTCCCGCACTCACTGATCTCCGCGGGGATGGCCAGGTGCAGCTCCTTCATCGTGTCCTGGCTCCAGTCGGTGAGCAGCGAGCCCGACACGGGGATGTCGCCCACCCACCAGGACTTGAGGTTCACGTGATGGCGGTAGAAGGAGAACTTCTCCGAGAAGTTGCTGTGGCAGTGCAGGCAGCCGCGGGCCAGCGCCGCCGTCAGGCCCAGGCACAGTAGCAGGGCCATGGCCCGCCGCCCGCCGCCCGCCGCCCTCCAACCAACGGCGCCTCCCGTGCCACTCCCCCGGCTCAGGCCCCGCCCCCTCAACGGACAACTGCTGGCCCCGCCCACGAGCCGCCCCTCCCAGGGGAAGCTTCAGCCCCGCCCTCAGGCCGCGCCCCACGCATGCGCCCACGGCACGCGCTAGCACCTCCTTCCGGGCTGGCCCGGGCTGGAGGACCGGCTCCGCGTTGCCGGCACTGCGCAAGCTCCGCCCTAGGCCTGGAGCCGCCGGCACCAGCCAATGGTGTCCCGGCCCGTTTCCGGTTGCCAGGCAACAGAGAGCGCGGCTGCGGGGAGCGCCCCGCCGTTCTAGACCTCGCCCCCCCGCCCCGGCTCCGCTTCCGGGGAGGCCCAGGCCGGTAGCGGAAGTACATCTGTCTGGGCGGGGTGGCGGTGGCGGGGGCGGGCGGTGCGCTCTGTTGCTCCACGGCTGCGGAGGGGAGCGGGCGGTGGGCGCCGGACGCCGGACAGCCGCGAGCGCCGCCCGGCCAGTTGGGCGTGAGACCGCAGGTGGGTCCTCTGAGGGGCGGCCGCGGGCGGCGGGGAGGCCGAGTCGCTCGGGAGGGGCGAACGCGGGCGGCGGGGAGGCCGGGTCCCTCGGGAGGGGCGAACGCGGGCGGCGGGGAGGCCGGGTCGCTCGGGAGGGGCGAACGCGGGCGGCGGGGAGGCCGGGTCCCTCGGGAGGGGCGACCGCGGGCGGCGGGGAGGCCGGGTCGCTCGGGAGGGGCGACCGCGGGCGGCGGGGAGGCCGGGTCCCTCTGGAAGGGCGAGCGGGCGGCGGGGAGGCCGGATCCCTCTGAGGGGCGACCGCGGGCGGCGGGGAGGCCGGATCTCTCCCAAGGGGCAGATGCGCTTTCTGGTTTTGGACTTGGTTCTGTGACACATGGCCCCATCCAACCGCTTCCTTCTTCCCGCCTCCACCACACATAAAGTTTGGGGCTCTTAGCCCATTTTACAGGCTCAGCCTGGAGTGATAGCAAAGGTCACACCCCTGGCCAACACCAGGGCAGTGCACTGCAGCCTCCCCCAAGGTCCCCAGTTGACATGCTAAGGACTAATTGTGTCCCCGCGTGTTTGTGGTCACCTGTCAGGGTCCGTTCTCAGAACGCACTGAACCAGTCTAGTGGTTACGGGTGAGAACAGAGCAAGTGGATGTCCTGCTTGCCCCTCCACTCCCCCCTGCAGGCACCCACCTCCTGCAGCACCCTGCTCGGGCCGACTCCCGCCGTGGCATTCCCTCTCACTCACCCCAGCAGAGCTGAGTTGGCGGGTGCCACAGCCGAAGGCCACGTGTGGCGAGAGCCCTTTAAAACGGGCCTTGTCCAAATTGGGATGTGCTGTGGGCACCACATACACACCAAGTCCCAGACACAGAGCGTGTCTCTTTTTTCAAAAAAAAAAAAAAAAAAGGCAAAATGTCCATAACGTTTTCTATATCCGCTAGGTGTTGAAATGATATTTTGGCGTTCCTGGGTAAAATATGATACAGTATTAGTAGTAACCTCACCTGTTTCTTTGCACTTCTTCGCTTTTTAGCAAAGCTACTGGAAAGTTTGAAATCTCGCCCATGGCGCATGTTATATTCCTAGTGTTTTCTGTGACGTTCTTTCCACAAATGTCAGTCCAGTTCCTGATTTCACAGGATTCATTGTTTTCTGTGGCTTTAGTTAATTCTTAAATGGGGTAAGCTACTCAAGGATTTAACCAAATGCTTGGTGTATTGTAATTGAATTAGGGTTGGTTATAATTTTGTTTAAATTGAGGTTCAGAGCAAAACGGAGTGGAAGGTGGAGTTCCCCCAGACCCCCTCTCTCTGTAAATGCACA
>NC_138369.1:1098869-1144349 GCF_054177405.1 Leptonychotes weddellii | reverse complement strand
GACCCTCCGTGCTCCGCCCAGTCACCCTCCCCCACCCCGGCCACCGCAGATCCTCGTTCCGCCTCCGCGGTTCTGCGGTTTCCAGGACGTCCTAGACCCGGAACCACACGGTGTGCGGCCTTCTCAGCCCGGCTGCTCTCACCCAGGGACGTGCCGCTGAGGCTCCTCCGTGTCTCTGCCTGGCTCGATAGTTTTTATTTGAACCTCCCTCCAGGGAGAGCACGTCCTTTTCATCTTTACATCTCTCAAAAGCTGATGAGCACAGTGTTTGTGTACCAGGCGCCCCAAGTAACCTGGCGAGTTGAATTCTAGGTACACCTCCCTTCTCTCTCTCTCTCTTTCAGCAGAAGCAAAAGTGGTTATTTTACTTCCTCAGGGAGTTCTCAGAAATGCTAGTCCAGTTCCTGAACTTTTTTTTCTAAACAGTTTTAGTCCGTTTGTTTCGTATGTACAGACGCTCCCAAGCCAAGACAGCTCAGTGAAAAGTCAGCTATTAATCATATTTCCGGTGCTCCAGTGCTTCGTAAAATGGAGCTTTAACAAAAATTCCCCAAGCAGCTGGCTCAGAGCTTGGGCTTTTACTCGGGGAAGTTTTAGATGTGCCCCAGCTGGAGAGCCCTGTTCCTGATTTCCTAGAATTTTGAGGTTCAGATTGCTTAAGCAAAAAAGGCAAATCCAGCTTCAGAAACCAGATTCTGGGAAGGAGACAGGCGCTTCTGCGTCTCCTGAGTCCAAAATAAGACATCTGTGACGGGGTTACTCTGTGCGGGGGCGTCCCGGGCACTGTGGGAGATGAGCAGCCTCCGCGGCCCCGTGTGCTCGATGCCAGGAGCACCCCAGGGGTCCCCAGACGTGGCCCAGCTTCTCTGGGGGCAGAGTGGCCCCAGGGAGACCTCCAGCGGAGCTGGGCACTGGGCACAGCACCCTGGAGAGAGTGCAGTCCGTGAGTGGACGGGCCTGGCCTGCTGTGGATGCGCAATGTCCCCTTCAGACAAGGGTCTTTGCAGAGTCAAGTGCAGGTCCTGAGCATCCTGTTGCTAAAAGGAAGCTTGGACAGCCAGTGGGGGAGTCCGTGTTTGGACGGCAGTGAGGGGCTCTGCTTCTCATGCCCTGCCCTTCCTGACGTGCAGGCCTCTGCTTGGTGAAACGGGCGGGGGCCTCGCGAAGAGGCGCAGCTCCCAAGCTGACGCCGGCATCCCTGCCAGCTCGCTGGCTGTCCCCCATGTGACGTGGTTTTGTCAAACAGTATTTCAGTATTTGTCCCCGTGGTGGAGGAGGCACAGGGGGAGGCGTAGAGTCTGTGTGGGCCTGCGTGCACCCAGCGCTGCCTCCGCCCTGGTGCGGCACAGGTGGGAGGCACAGGACACCTGGGCTCGCATCCAGGCCCCCCTCCTATTTGCTGTACGCTCTGACTCTGACGTCCTTCCCGCCTCTCCCGGCTTCTGGGGGTCCCAGGTAATCCTAGGCGCCCCTCAGCTTGTAGACCTGTCACCCCCTCTCTGCCGCTGTGGTCGCATGGCCCACTTCTCCGTGTGTCCGCGTCCAGATTTCCCTGTTCTTATAAGGATGCTTGTCATCGGCTGGGACCACCCTATCCAGTGTGACCTCATCTTTATATCTGCAAAGACCCTATTTCCAAAGAGGGTTCCATTCACAGGTGCCGGTGGTATGTTTTGGGGGACACGATTCAACCCATAACAGGCGGATGGGGAGTGACTGCTGATGGGCACAGGGTTTTTTTTGAGGTGATGAGAATGTTCTAGAATTGTGGTGATGTTTGCCCTACTCTGATTTTACTAAAAGCCATTGAATTGTATACTTTAAAATTGTATACTATTTACAGTATGTGAATTATATCACAATTGATTATAAAATAAAAGGGTTGTCATGAGGGCTGAAGTATGCAGAACCCCTTGATAGCACCTGGCCTGGTGTGGTCTCAGCAAACCACTTCCTGCCTTCCTACAAAACAAATTGGGGAACTTCACCCCAGAAGCAAAGACATGAGGGCCAAGTGCCAACAGAACGCCGCACCCCGTGGTGGGGGGCTGGAGCCACCTTCCTGTGAGTCCTGCAGGACGGCAGGTGGCTTCCTGCCCAGGGAGCAGTGCTGATATTTAAAAATCAACGTTTAGATGGTGGAAGACACTCTGGGGTGCGGCCTTCTTGGGCAGGACTGATCCTTGGGCTTCGAGCATCTTCTAGCCAAACACTCGGCTGCCCGGCCGGGAGCCAGGGTCTGCATGCTGGTCTAGAACACATGGGGCCGACCTGTGTGGTTGGGGCCTGTCCGTCTAGGCCCCCCGCTCCAGCGCAGTGTCCCTGGAGCGGGGCCGCGGCCGCGGCTGAGGCAGGATGTGGAGGCACCGGAAGGAAGTGGTAGGCGCCTCGCTGCACCTCCCCGGGAGGGTCATGCAAGGCAGCTGCTTGGAGAAACTGTGTTTTGTTTGGTTTTCAGAAAAAGAGAGGGGGAAGAGGCTGTGTGTTGGGGCTGGGGAGTTTTGTCATCTTACCTTCATCAGTCTAGAAGTTTCTAAGTACCGCCCACCTTCGTCTGAGGGAAGAACCTGGGCCACCAGCGGAGCCCTTAGCGTTGAACCCCCAGAAGCCCGTCCCACCTTCCCCTGCGCCGTCCTCGGATGTGTCTGGGGAGAGCCAGAAACCAGGGCCGGGGGCAGGCGATGGGGGGTCGCCTCCTTCGGCGCTTCTCAAGGCAAAGGCACGCTGAGGTGGCTGGCCACCCCTCGGCCGTGGGGCGCGTGTGTCCCCATAGAAAGCCCTTTGCATGTGAGGGGAATTCTAACCATCAGGGGAGTTTTGCAGAAAATCCTCGCACATTCTGGGAGGAGACAGAGAGCGAGCATGAGGCCTGTGAGCCCTCCCCCCATCTTCCAGAACTGGCCTGGTGCGCGTCTGGTCCCTGCCATGGAGGCACGCGGACCCTTTCGTGCCCCTGAGGCCCCCTCCCATCCCACACGGCCCGCTTCTGTGCGGGTCGCAGGTCCCCAGGTGACGTGGTGGCAGGCCAAGCTCCCAGAGCCACCCCGAGAGGCCCCAACAGCGGGGCAGTGGCGGGTGCCTTTCCCCTGTCCCGGGATTGCTGCCTGGGTGCAGCTTAGCTGCGGGGTACGTGAGGAGCCTGGGGATCAGGCGGCGCTCGGCAGGAGCCGCGGTGGCCCCAGCCCGGCCGGACGAAGGACGCAACCCCCACCTCGTCTTCTCAAGCAGAGGGGTGTTTGCAGGTTGAAATGAGACCGTGAGTGAGGAAGTTCGCGAGCCCTGCTGTCAGGCGGCGGGGGCACAAATGACTTGCTCTTCCCGTTGGCCCGCAGGGGATTGCTGCCCCTTGACCTGCACCCAGGGTGGCCTGAGAGTGGCCAAGTTCGCAGATTAACCACCGGGGCAGGTAGGCAGGCTGCTTGGCCATGATCGGTCACAGGTGGGCCCGGGGTCCCCACCGGCCTGTCCAGCGCACCCGCCCACGGTGCGGAGGGGCCCTGGGCTGCAGGGGGGCGAGTGTGGCTGCGCCCTGTGCTCCGAGGTGCCACCTTCCCACCATCCAGGCCCTGAGTGCCTGGGCCTGTGCCCGGGCCTGGGACCTGGAAAGCACCCCCACCCGTGTGTGCAGGGGTGCAGTAGGGGAGCGGCCCCGGCCCGGGGGGTAGCTGGCCCTGACTTTGGGGCGAGACCGATGGACGCCTGGCTCATGGACAGCTGCTTTGCCATGGTGGCGTGTGTCCTGGCAGAAAGGGTGGTGGCTCCACCCACGCAGCCCCGGGTTCGAGCTCTAGGCCCTCCCTGTCCGGTGTCGGAGCTAATCCTTAACCGGGTAGCGCCGAGTCACTGTCTTTAATGCAGGGTCTTTGACTCTGCCCCCACGGGACACTGGGCGGTGTCCTCACGACTGGGGGTGCTGCTCACCCCCCACAGCGCCCGGGACACCCCGATGTTAGCAGGGCCCAGGGGGCAGACCCGGTCCGGGCCCGTGTTCCCTTCTGCTCGGTGTGGCGGCCGCGTCCTCGGAGGGTGGCCAGGAAGTGCCCGGCCGGGAGCGGGCGCGGCAGGAAGTGACGGGAGCGGCTGTGGGGAAGCAGGTGAAAGCACCTGTGTTCACGGCCCCGCGTCCCTCTTGCTTCAGAGCGGGCCTTGCCTGGAGTCACTCACGTGGACTCACACCCCGTGTGGCCTTCCGTGTCCGGTTCCCTCCCTGAGCGTCGTGGGCCCGGGGTCCGTCCCCGGGGCCGCACGTGTGGGCGCCTGGCTCCTGCTCGCGGCCGCGGGACGCTCCGGTGCGTGGGGGACACAGCTTGTTCACACGTCACCTGCTATGGACGTTTGGGTTGTTTCCACCCTGGGGTGATGATCACGAATCGTGCTGCTGCGAAGTGTGTAAGTTTCTGTGTGGACGTTTGTTGTCACTTGTCTTGGGGGTGCACCCGAGAGGCGGCCCCGTCCAACTGCTGGGCTGTGTCCCCAGCGGCCGCCCCGTCTTAGGCTCTGCCCAGCCACGCACGAGGGGTCCGATTGCTGCGTGTCCTCATGGGCCCTGGTGATTGTCCTTCGTGCTGACAGCCGTTCTCATGGAGAGTGGTGGTTCCCTCCCCTTCTCGCTGGGGTCTCTCCCGTCCCTCTGGCCCCATTGTCCTTGGCTGGCTCTTCTGTCCCTGATGCTCATCTCCGGTGTTCTGCATGGTTTATGCTGCCTCGAGCGGACCTCCCAGCACACTTGCTGCACAGCTGGGCCCAGAAGGTGGTCGGGCTTCGCCGGTCAGCTCAGAGAAGGGGAGGCCTCGGGCCCACGTGTACCCAGGGCCTGGCTGGTGTCGCTCACAGCTGCTGTAGCCGGTGCTCGTTAGGATGCCCTGCGTAGCCTGGGACTGTTGGCTCCTCGGGGTTTCCGGGGCTGCTGTAACAAGTGACCACAAATTTCATGGCCTAAAGCAAAACAGATCTGTCATCTCACGGTTCTGGAGGTCACAGTCAAAATAGCACAGGAAGGACTGGTCCCCCTGGGGCTCCGGGAGACCCGGCTCCGGCCTTTTCTTGGCCCGCGGCCCCCCCTCCATCCTCACTGCCAGCAGCGCGGGGTCCGCCCATCTCTGGGACTCCCACCCTCTGCCTCCCCTTCGTGAGGATGTGAAGCGAGAGAGCGAGCCCCCCGGAAACCCAGAGTCACCCCCACCTCAGGGCCGTGACAAGGTCCCCTCTGCCGTGTGAGGGGACACGTCCCAGGTCCCGGGGCCACAATGGGGAGGTCTCTGGGGCCTTTATTCTTCCCACCATGTCCTCTCCCCTGACCAGGCTACATCGGGCCGTCTTGAGCCCTGTGAGCAGGGGTCCCGGGGACACACCGAGGCCGAGGCCGACGCTGGCCAGGTTGGGCAGCCATGGGCGGGGCGGGGGGGTCGCTCCATCTCTGCTGCCGCCTCCCATCCGGCCCCACACCCCTCGGTGACCCCAGGAGGACCAGCTCTCGAGGCCCTGCACGAGTGTTGCAGTCCCTCAGCCCCAAGCGCCCCGTGGGTCTGCACAGCCGCGGGGACAGTCCGGCCCCAGCACCGGTTTAAGCCATTGGCACATTTCGTGTGGCGTCTGGAACGCCATCGCCGGCATGGGGGGCCCGCCTGGCCTTTGGCCGCAGGGTGTCGGCCAAGTAGGCGAAGGAGCACGGACACACTGCCGCTGCTTCCCGCGTGGAGAGGCACCGGCTCTCGGGAGCCACGCCTGCGGCAGTCGGGACGAAGCTCTTGCCGCACGCTTGCTGGCAGCCGGGCGCCCCTGTTGTCAGCCTGACAGCTTCGTCCCGGGGACCCCGCGTAGGCTCGCTCGGCTCCGCCGTTGGCCGAGGTGCTGACATCGAGCCTGGCACTCTCTGCGGAGGCCGCCCTGGGTCCGGGGGGTGAGGGGCGTCCCATAGAAGTGGGGGGCGGGGGACGGGGGCCCCCAGAAGCCGGGAGAGGCAGCAGCCCCCAGGAGTCCCGTTACAGGTGTGGAACCTGCAGAACCTTCTGTCGTCAGGCTGCTAGGAGCCCTAGGTCTGGTGGGTTGCTGCAGCAGCGTGCTGGGGCTGGAGGGGCGGGCCGCCTGACAACCAGCAGTCCCGAATCAGAGGGATGAACCCCACAGTTTAAGCAGAGAGAAACCAGGCAGGCATTTGCTGTAACGTAGACGGTGACTTGGGCGCAGGGCGTGCGATGGGGAGTGGGGCCACCGGCGGGTCCTTCCATTCCCCGTTGTCTGCAGACTTCCCCTTCAGTGCCGTGTGCCTGGTGAACTGCCAAGACCCCCACCCCGCCGGCCCCTCGGCGCCCGGCCTCCCCTATCCCAGCCGCCGCTGTCCCAGCCCGGCCCACGCTCCCGGGAGCCGTGGTCCCGTGTTGGACAGGCCAGACCCAGACGGGCTCGTCCAGGCTTCTGAGACGGGCAATGCGGTGGAGGGTGTCCCCCCAGAATTCATGTCCGCCCATTGGGAATGGGGCCTTTGCACACGTCCTCGGGCAGCAAGACGAGGGCGTCCTGGATTAGGGTGGGCCCCGATGCAACAAGGAGATTTGGGTGCAATGCGGGAACACAGAAATTACCCTTTCTCGGCTCTGGAGGCCAGTGCCCCAGCCGGGGTGTGGGCAGGGCTGGCTCCTTCAGAGGCCATGGGGACGGCGCTCCTGCCTCCGCCCTCATGCAGCCTTCTCCCGCGCGTCTGTGTCTCCTCTTACCAGGACAGTTGTCGTCACACTAGGGGCACCTGGATGATCCAGAAGGAGCACAGCCCAAGATCCTTAATCACGTCTACAAAGAACCTTCCTCCAAATGAGGTCCCGTTTGTAGGTCCCAGGGACGTGGGCCTCTCTTCTCGGAGGCCACCACGAACCCGCTGCAGGCCCCCTTAGCCTCTGTGCGGATTTCCACACTCCGTCCCGCTGTACGAGAAAGCCCCCGGGCACGGGGGAGATGCCTCCAGCTCTGGCTTGTCGGGAGCTGTCTCCGCGTCTTCTGCTCTGAGGCAGTTGGGACCCGCCATGGACCAATTTGTCCACGGAGGAACGGGTGCTGTCTTGGTGAAACTGAAAACCGCGAGTCCTGGGAGCCTCGCAGTCCGGCCCCCTGGTGCTTCCAGAGCGGGGTCTCCAGAAACAGCTGACAGGTCCTCCCCTGTCTGTGTTGCAGGTCTCAGCGAGGGCCTGGGGCCCAGCGAATCTCCGTCGCCTCGGCTGCCACCTGACGCGAACATCCTGCCCGGGCCCCTCTGCAGAGGCGTCGCCAGGGAGCGCGCTGACCGGGCAGGGGGCCGAGATGTCCAACCCCTTCCTGAAGCAAGTTTTCAACAAGGACAAGACCTTCCGCCCCAAGCGCAAGTTCGAGCCGGGCACCCAGCGGTTCGAGCTGCACAAGAAGGCCCAGGCGTCGCTGAACGCGGGGCTGGACCTGAAGCTGGCCGTACAGCTGCCCCCTGGCGAGGAGCTCAGTGACTGGGTGGCCGTGCACGTGGTGGACTTCTTCAACCGCGTCAACCTCATCTACGGCACCATCGGTGACGGCTGCACGGAGCAATCCTGCCCGGTCATGTCGGGCGGCCCCAAGTACGAGTATCGCTGGCAGGACGAGCACCAGTTCCGCAAGCCCACAGCGCTGTCGGCCCCCCGCTACATGGACCTGCTCATGGACTGGATCGAGGTGCAGATCAACAACGAGGAGCTCTTCCCCACCCACGTCGGTGAGTCAGGGGGCCGGGCGGGGCCGTGGGGGGCGCCAGGCCATTTAAAGTGTATTGTTTAGTGGCATTTAGGAATACGTTCGCAGAGTTCCGGAACATTCCACCACCGCGAAAGCAACCTGGTCCCCATCAGCGGTCATCCCCACTCCCCGCCCCAGTCCCGGCTCCCATCCTCTCCTCTCTGTCTGCATGGACAGGACTCCTCTGGGGACCTCCTGGGAGTGGGGTCCTGCGGGATGTGTCCTTCGGGGTCTGGCTCCTCTCGCTGAGCCCAGTGTCCCCGGGGTCTGTTGACTTTGGTTGTTAGTACATTCACTGAGTTGTGCAACTCACTACTATCTAATTCCAGAACATTCCATCACCTGCAGGGAATCCCTTTCCCCAGAGTAGTCCCTCCCCATACCCCCCCAGCCCCCGCCCCCACAAGCCACCTTCCCGTCCACGGATGAGCCTGTTCTGGACGTGTCACCCACGTGGACACACACCCCGTGTGGCCTTCTGTGTCTGGTTCCCTCCCTGAGCGTCGTGGGCTTGGGGTCCGTCCCCGGGGCTGCACGTGTGGGCCCCTCACTCCTGTTCCTGCCCAAGGGATGTGCCTGCGTGTGGGGGACACATTCTGCTTTAAGTTAAGGACCCTGAGATGGGAGACGCCCCTGGATCATCCTGCTGAGCCCTGAATGTCATCACAAGGTCCTCATAAGAGGGAGGCAGGGGGAGATTGCACACACGAGAGGAGAAGGTGGTTTGACAGCAGGGAAAGGAGGAAGGGACCATGAGCTTAGGAATGCTGGCAGCTTCCAGAGGAAGCAAGGGGACGGATTCCCCCCGGAGCCTCCAGAGGAACGGTCCTGCCGGCACCTCGACCCCGGCCCAGTGACATGGGCTCAGAACTGTGAGAGATGCATGAGTCGTTTAAGCCGCTGAGCTGGTGGTGGTCTGTGACAGTAGCACTGGGAGACTCCCTGCAGACGTGGCTTTCACTGTCACCGTCGGCGTTGACGTGGCGTCCCGGAACGCCGGTCAGGCAAACAGGTTTCCGGCCCAGCTCTGCACCCACTCCAGCTTCTCCCCTGGGGCACCCCCTCGCCGCCCGCACCGGGAAAGGGCTGACACTGGCAGAGGGCTTTCAGGGGCCATCTGGGGAGAAGCCACCCCAGACTCGTCCTTTCCCAAACTTGGGATTACCAGTGGTCCCTCCATCAGGTTGCCGGGTCCGCGGGGCAGCCCTGGAGTCCACGTCGTCTGACTCCCCGCCTTGTTAGAATCCCCGCAAGTCCCACCAGCTCCTCAGGGGTCAGCACCCCAGAACGTGAGACGCCGCGCCTGCCCCTCGCCCATGGAAGGTGAATCCCTAGTTTACCAAACTGGATGCTGGTGAGAGGCAGAGAAAAGGAATTGGGCAGGGGCCACACGGCCGTCCAACGGGACTCTGAGGCCAGGCCGCCGTTCTTCGGGCTCTCAGCACCCCTGGCCTCTCCTACGTGCTCACATCGGGGGGCCGGCCTGGCCTGGGCCGTACCTGCCGGCCCTGTTCCAGGACCCCAGCCAGGTGGCCAGAACGATGTGCTTCCCACAGGCAGCCGTGTCTCTCTGCTTCCTGTCTTGGTGCTTCTGAGAATCATGGCTGGGCTCGCCTCAGGGTCAGATGTGTGGCTTGGCAGAGGGGACGGGTCACGTTACATGCCGGCCCGCGTGTTGGTTCTGCTCACACCTGTACACCCACTTAGGCCTCAAGCCACCGGCCTGTGCTCTTAATGTTAGACCGACGGCCGGCACACCTGTCCTCACGGGGACCAGATGGTGAATCTCTCCGGCTTCACAGGCCAGTCTGTGTCTTGACCACTCGGATCTGCACCGTAGGCCAAAAGACCCCAGAAGCCGTTTGTAAACAAACAGGTGGCTCTGTGCCCCCATTAAACTTCATTTATAAAAGCCAGCGGCGGGCCAGGCATGCCCTGTGTATCATTGCAAGCCCGTGCAGCGGCCGTTTCTGAGCCCGTCCCAGCCGGGCTCCCCCTTCACCCAAGCTTGCCCTTGGTGGCTGCCCGGCTGGGAGGGGGACACAGAGGGCAGTGTCAGCGTCGGACCCGGGCCCCGTGTAGGCCTGGAGCTGACCCAGGCATTCCATCCCGCCTTTCTCTGCTTCCCGTGGGCTTGACCCTCTTTCTGAGCTTACACTGTTTTATCCACCAGTCGTGGACCCAAGTGCATAGGGATTCCCACCCCCCGAGGGGACCTCCCACCACGTGGCCTTCAGGGGTCTGCAAGGACAGTAGCTGCTCCTTAGGTTCCCACAAATGTGAGTTCATGGACGACCGTTGGGGTTCATCTCTGCAGAGTCGAGTGACAGGGAAAACTCAGAGGTCTCAGTGATGCCGAGCAAACCTTCCACGGGGTTAGCGGCCCAGGATCTGGGCCCTGGTCACCATTCAGAGATGCTTAGCACCGACTGAATACAAGTGCCACTGTTCTGGGCCGAGAGGCCACCCGGGCCCAGACACCGAGGAGGGGTCTGGCCGGACCCGTCCCGCACAGCTCACGGAGAGCCTTTTCTTTCCCGCTTGCCCTCGGCTCCACACCCGGCTGGCCTGCCCCGGTTGGAGAGGAGCCATGCGGGCTCTGCCATGTCGGGGGCTGGCCCGTCTCGGCAGCGTTACCTGGCCCGTGCGCCCCGTTGCTCGCTGCCGTCCAGGTGCCGCAAGCGGGCATCTCCGTGTGCACCCCCCGGGCTGTTAGCCCGCGGCCCCTCGCACGTTCTTCCCAGGCCCCGGCAGCCACCTGCTGGTGCTCGCTGCGCCTGGCTGTGTCGTGGGACAGACACGTGCTCGGGGCGGCAGGGGGTGCCTAACACACAGACTGCGCCCGGGGGGGCCGGCACGGGGACCCCCCATAGGGGCATTTCACCACAGTCAGGAAAAACGGAGCATTAAACCCACAGTAGGAGTTACAACGTGTGCACGTTCACAATTAAGTTGTGTCGTCGCTCGAACGTAGGTGACGTTATAAAGACGCGCTCGAGATGGGGAGAAATGCACCACGTGAAAGATGTCAGACGGCAAAAATACGTTTTTACGGGTTGCCCCATTTTATTAGGAGAAATAAGCCTAACCAGAAATACATGCCCAGGGCCCAGAACCCACGGTGGGGCTCGCAGATCCCCGGCCCGCGGACGCGGAGGGAAGGGGAGGGAGGGGGCGCTGCCCGCTCTGACGCGGGCCCGGGTCCCATGGGGAGGCGTGTGGCCGGCATGTCCCCTGCGGTCCTGGCTCCGCGGCGGGAGGGCGTCCCCGGTCCGCGAGGGCCGCAGGCCAGGGCCCGGGGTGGGGGTGCTTGCCAGCCTGCCTGAGCCCCTCGCCCTGTGTGCAGGCACGCCGTTCCCCAAGAACTTCCTGCAGGTGGTGAAGAAGATCCTGTCACGGCTGTTCCGCGTGTTCGTGCACGTCTACATCCACCACTTCGACCGCATCGCGCAGATGGGCTCCGAGGCTCACGTCAACACCTGCTACAAGCACTTCTACTACTTCGTCAAGGAGTTCGGCCTCATCGACACCAAGGAGCTGGAGCCGCTGGTGAGCGGGGCGGCAGGGGGCGGGGGGCGTTGGGTCCGGGCAGCCCGGAGCGGACAGAGTGAGCCGAGGTAGGTTCCTCGGATTTGGGCCCAAGTTTGTGACACGGCGACCTTGGGCGTGGCCGCAGATGGAGGGGGTGCCGCTCGGATTCCCGGCACGTGGGATCCACCCGCTGGGGTGGTTTTGGGTTCCTTTTGCTCCCTGCTCCTGCTGGCGGGCCCGGTGGGGATGTGGCTGCCCACGTGAACACCCCGGCCCCTGCGAGAGGCAGAGGCCCTGAATCCTGGGGGGCTCCCCAGGGAGGTTCCTGCGGCTGCCCCCCTTGCCCTGTGGGAGACACTGGGGGGGTCTCCAGTGCCGTAAACAGCAGCGGCTGGGGGGCTGGCCCGGGGCATCCCCGTCTCCCCTGCCCGCGTCCTCACTGCCTGGCCGGAGAGCAGGCAATGATTTATTTCTAATTGAGGTAAACTCCACATAAGTTAAAATCATCCGTTGTGAACTGAATGATTCAGTGGCATTTAATACATTCACAAGATGCTAAAACCATCACCATGCCTTCTAGTTCCAGAACATTCCATCGCCCCAGATGAAGCCCCATCCCCACTGGCAGGCACGCCCCAGCCCCCGTCCCAGCCCACGGCACCCTCGAACCCACCCTCCGGCTGTGGATTTGCAGCTGGAGCCGTGTCGACCCCAGCCCAGAGATGGGGCGACTCAGGCAGCGAGATGGCTCCCTGGGGCCCCTCCCCCACCGCTCTCCCAAACTGCTGTGGGCTCTTAGTGGGACCTGTGAGGTCAGAGGCGTCAGGTGGCTGCTCTCCAAGTACCCACCAGCTGCCACCACCACTGGTGACAAGGGTGGAGAACACCCCCCCCAGGAGGTCCCGGTGAGGCCGGTGCTCGGAGCCCCCCAGGGCCATTCCGGTGGGGGGATCTCCCCAGGCGCGGAAATGCTAGAATGTTCCAGGGCCAGCGGGTTGGCTGCTAGGGGACTGAGATCATCACTCTGGGGGTCCCCACGGCTTCCTTTGCATGACCCCAGGACTCCCATGTGGGCTTTTTTTCTTCTTCTTGTTTTTTGTGGATTTCTCCACTGATTCAGGTCTTTGAACTCTATTCTTGCCCAGTTTTCAACAGTTGTTGAATTACTCTCCACACAACCTTTCCCAGTTTCTCTGGGTCCTTGCAGGCTCTGCCTGTCAGTGGACTTTCCCAGAGTTGAAGTTACTGCAGGCATGCCTAATGGGGAGGAGGTTACTCCGAGCCGGTGGAATGTTCTGGAACTGGATAGACGAAGGGTACACGCCATTGTGGCTGTGAATGCTGATGAATTGTTCGCCTTACGATGGGTACTCTTATGTGACGGTCACCTCCATCCATGTATTACTTACAAAATACTACAAATTGGAACCTGCAGTTTTGTGATCTGCTTGCTTTTCTCTTTTTGTTTTAACTTAGTGCCTTGATCTCCTTGTCATTTCTTCCACATCAGTGCTTAGAGTTCTTTCTTTTTTTTTTTAAGATTTTATTTATTTGAGGGGCGCCTGGGTGGCTCAGTCGTTAAGTGTCTGCCTTCAGCTTGGGTCATGATCCCAGCGTCCTGGGATCGAGCCCCACATCGGGCTCCGTGCTTGGCGGGAAGCCTGCTTCTCCCTCTCCCACTCCCCCTGCTTGTGTTCCCTCTCTCGCTGTGTCTCTCTCTGTCAAATAAATAAATAAAATCTTTAAAAAAAAAAAAGATTTTATTTATTTGAAAGAGAGAGAGCGCACGTGCGCACCAGAGCAGGGGAGGGCCAGAGGGAGAAGCAGACTCCCCGCTGAGCAGGGAGCCCAATGCGGGGCTCCATCCCGGGGCCCTGGGGTCATGAACTGAGCTGAAGGCAGACGCTTAACTGATGGAGCCCCCCAGACGCCCAGTGCTTCGAGTTCTTTCTGGCGCCAGGCAGAGGATAAAGCGCTTAAGCTCGTGACTTCCCCAGGCCATGTGTAGACGAAGTGGGTGCTGATCTGCCCGGCTGCCCTGTGCACCGAGGCTTCCGGGCTCTGTCTTGTAGAACGTGGCGGGATGCCTTCATGTCCAGCTTTTTTGCATTTGTTGTTCATTTGTCGGGACAGACTCTCGAGGCTGCCATCACCGGGTCTAAAGGGTGTATCATAGTATTCATCTTTACTTCCAGGCTGCTTTCCGGAAGTTTCCTTGCAGTGTCCAGTCGACTGTAGAAGGCACGAATCAGTACACTGTGGCCCCGGGCTGACCGCCTGGTTTTGTGAATAAAGTTTTATTGGCATGCAGGCAGTTAGTCGTTTCTGCGTTGCTGGGGCCACGCTCCCTCGATGGGCCGGGACACTGCCTCTCTGGCCCTTCCCACAGCACACTGTTACTGTCGTATTGTTTGTAAGGTTTGGCGTTAAATGAGGCCTGCGGGCCCCTGGAGACCGGATCCCCTGCTTTTCCATTTGTGTGTGGTTTCCGTCCCCCTTGTGTCGATACCTGACATCTTGCTTGTTCTTAACAGAAAGAAATGACCGCACGGATGTGCCACTGAGAGCCCCTCGGGCCCGCAGTCACCGAGGCCATGCCCAGGGGACACCCACGCTCGAGGGCCACGGCTCCAGAACATGGACCCGTGCTTTATAGAAAGCCCAGCCAGCGGGCGAGCTTGGTGCCGTGGAGACTGCACTGAACGCCGGGGTGGAGTCCTCTCCGATCCCGGTGGGCAGCCGCCGTGGGTCTGCACGCGGCCATCCTGAGCCCGTCTCCTTGACAGGCGGCGAACTTGAACTCCGTGGTTCTGCGTGTTGAGCACCTGGGCACATGCACTTTGTGAACCACTAGCATTTGCTCTGTGGTTCGGCCCAGACCAGCCACCGCGTGCAGCCAGCGCCCGGGGGCCCCGTGTCCGCTTCACGACTCGCACGACGGGGACCCCACGCCCGCTCCCCAGCTTTCCCGGGCCCCTTCATGGATCGTGAGAGATTGGAGTTTTCTCCGTGAGCCCTCCTCCCCTTTAGAAAACTGTCGCCTCTCCCTTATGAATATCACAGGATGACTCTCCCGTGGAACCCCCCTCCCGGGCTGGAACCTTTTGAATTTTGCCAAATGATTAGCTGGAGTTAGCCTTTCTGCAGATGCCTGCCCAACTTTACGTGGAAGCCCTGTGTTTGCGTGGCCCTGTGCGGCTATGAGACCCAAATCCCAGCACTGTCTCCCGTGGACCTTGGGAGGGTGGCCAGGGCCCTGTCTGGGCCACGCTGAAGTGACCCCCGGAGCCCCGTTCTGCCTGTGCCTGCACCCCGCCCGCGCGCAGCGTCCTCGGTGGCCTTCTCCGTGGCACCCTTCCAGTGTGGACCGCACCGACTCGGAGTACCTCTGGGTGTTGGGTGCTCGCAGGAGTGAGGAGCACCATCACCCACGCCAATAAGTGCAATTAACACGACCTTGGCCTCGGTCCTTCTGGAAACCCCCAGGGTCCAGCTCGAGGAGGCCCCTTCCGATCGAATGTAGCTCCCTTTAAGTGCAAAACCTCGGCCAAGCACCGTGACCACTGTGTCCCCCAGGGCTGTGGGCTGTCCCCACAGCGCAGCCAGGTCAAGGAAGGTGGCAGGGACTCCTCTCCACCCTCCCTGCCCACAGCTCTTCCCGCACGAGCATCAGAATACACTGTGCCATCTTTGTACCCGCATCTGCCGCTTGTCATTTCCACTTCCCTGGCCTCAGGGCCTGGTGTTGGGCCATGTCCCTGCCCTTGTCCCCGGGGTGCCCTTGTCCCCAGCAGCTGAGGGCTCGTGGCTCGCCAAAGTGCCCCCAAATGGCTAAACAGATGCACAGAATCGGTGAGGTTAGGATTCCATGGGGTACAGCCTGGGTGGGGAGGTCAGAACTGGGAAACTGAGGCAGGCGCACGCTCCCTCTCCCATTTCTGTTCTGTCTGAGCGTTTTTCCCAGCCCTTAAACACGATTTTAACTCTTGCCTTTCTGCTGTGTGCAAGAGGGAGCCAGAAAACGACCCTTGTGCGGAGTAGATTAGGAGAGCGAAACCAGAGAGGGGTTTCCTGCCAACTAGCTCTGGCTGGGGGCACCTGATTCGTGCACCCTGAGAGCCCTTTCTTCTGTGTGGGAAGTGGGATCGGATTGCGTCCTCTCAGGGGTCCAGGCTGGGGTCTCTGGCAAAATGGGAGCAGGTGGGGCCGGGGCCTGGGGCCAGGGCTGGCTGCTTGCCCCTAGAGGGCGCACCGTCTCCACGCGAGGGGAGCCGCCTCTCAGCAATTACGTTATTTGGAAAGACCTCAAGAAGCCATTGTTTCCTTACCCGCTGATTTTGCAAATGCACCACAACAGTTTCCAGAACCCGCTAAGAATTTGGGAGCTGTTATTATTTGTAATGTCCCCCAAGGATGTCCCCATCCTGGCCCCCCCCCCCGGAACCTGGGACATGTCCCCTCACGCGGCAGAAGGGACCTTGTCACGGCCCCCGAGGTGGGGGTGACCCTGGGTTCCTGGGGGGCCCGGCGTCCTCATGAGACCCTCACAAGAGGGAGGCAGAGGGTGGGAGTCCCAAAGATGGGCAGACCCTGCGCTGCTGGCGGTGAGGATGGAGGGGGCGCCGCAGGCCAGGAAGAGGCCGGAGCGGGGGGCCCTGGGGGGACCAGCCCTGCCCATTCTGGGGTTTTAGGACTTCTGAGCCCAGAACTGAGAATCAGTCCATGTGGTGTTAACCCTAAGTTGGCAGTGACCTGTCGCAGCGGCCGTGGGAGGCTCAGACCCCTGTTAGAAGGAAACGTTTTGCCCACAGAAGGCCTGGCACCCCTTACCCTGGGCTACTGGGAATGCCAGAGTCAGAGGCCAGCCCCCAAGGGACTCCTCCCTCCATGCCCAGAGTCACTCATCCTCCCAGGGCGGGTCACCCCAGAACTTGTCCAGCCGGGAGAGGTGATGGACAGGCGCCGGACTGGGAGGGGGTGGGAGAGGGCGGCAGCCGTGTTGCTGGGACCCGGCCAGCACACGAGGGACTGTCCTTCCTGTGGACATGACACAGCAGGCAGCCTCCGTGTCCGGGAAAGCGCTCTTCTGCAGCTCGGCAGCTGCTTGCTGAGCCCTCTGAGATCGGGAGCCCCCGCTACTGGAAATTTCCCCCCGGGGGCGGCATTATCCCTAGACCCACGCTGGCCAGCGTAGCAGCCACGAGCCCCCGAGGACAGTGAGAACCGCTCAGCTTCTCAGTCACAAGAGCCCTGCTCAGCTGCGTCCCCAGACGCTCCTGGTTGGAAGCAAAGTCAAGGCGGGGACGGTTCAAATCCTCCCCGGTTCATAACAACCGACGGCTAAGTCTGGGAACATGGTACTGGTCCCCGTCTTGACCACGGAGGGGAGAGGCAGCGTGGGGCCACACGTGGGGGCGGGCCGGGCTGATGCGGGGCAGGGCCCTGCGGGAGGCCGGGCCCAGCATGGGACACATCACTCCTGGCTGTTGGCAGCACTTACTGGTGACAGTTCTCTAGTCAAATCTTTACAAATACCGCTGGTTATGGATGTAGGTAGAATGCCAGGGTTGGTGCCCATGTCAGAGGGCATCATGTGGTGGGACATTTCGAGGCACTGAGGCGTACCCTGCAGAAAGGGGGCACCAATTTACGCTCCCAGCAACACGTCTCATGGATTCCATTCCCTCACATCCCCCCTCCCAACGCTGGATGGTAGGCCATGTGTCATTTACCAGTTTGATAGGAAAACATCCTCAATGCACTTGACCATTTATATTGCCAGTTTATAGCCTTTGTCCGTTTTTCCATTGGGAAGAGGTCTTTTCTTATTGGTTTATAAAAACTCTTTACATATTGGACTTACAGACCTTTTATTTTTTTTATTTTTTTTTTTAAAGATTTTATTTATTCACTTGACAGAGAAAGACACAGCGAGAGAGGGAACACAAGCAGGGGGAGTGGGAGAGGGAGAAGCAGACTCCCCACCGAGCAGGGAGCCTGATGCGGGACTCGATCCAGGGACTCCAGGATCATGACCTGAGCCGAAGGCAGTCGCCTAACCAACTGAGCCACCCAGGCGCCCCTTACAGACCTTTTAAAATACTCGTTTATTCAAGCTCTTCTATATATAATTTGTCATATGTTACACCAATGTCTCCTGGTTTCTTGTTTATCTTTAACATTATTTATGATCATTTCAACATACTTTTTTTTTTTTTTTGGAGCTTTCACATTTTTGGTCATTCTTTTCCTTGATGTTTTCTACCCTTGGTGACAAGCTTACAAACTTGGGCTGGGGAAACCTTTATGCAAATATTCACCACTGTTTTCTTCCGCTTCTTATATAGTTTTCTTCTTTTTTTTAAATATTTTTTTAAAAGGGCGCCTGGGTGGCTCAGTTGGTTAAGCAACTGCCTTCGGCTCAGGTCATGATTCCAGAGTCCTGGGATTGAGTCCCACATCAGGCTCCCGGCTCAGCGGGAAGCCTGCTTCTCCCTCTGACCCTCTCCCCTCTCATGCTGTTTCTCTGTCTCTCTCTCTTTCTCTCAAATAAATAAATAAAATCTTTAAAAATAAATAAATAAATAAATAATAAAAATATTTTTTTTAAAGATTTTACCCATTTCTTTGACACAGAGAGAGAGAGGGAACACAAGCAGGGGGAGCAGCAGAGGGAAAGAGAGAATCTCAAGCAGACTCCCTGCTTGAGCACAAAGCCCAACGTGGGGCTTGATCCACGACCCTGACATCATGACCTGAGACCATGCTGAGTCAGACACTCAACCGACTGCACCCCCCAGGCGCCCCGGAAATGTTTATTTTTTTAATAACTGGGAACCCCCTAATCCAGCACCGTGTGATCCTTCCACACAGAGCAGAAATGCTACTTACTTCCACAGTGCTCCGTTTCTGGGGTTCCTAGTTTGCTCCCTCTGGTTTTAATGTACCTTGTAAACTAAAGTAATTACAATATCTGGCATCATCAATTCCTCACTATTACTGTTTTTTAATATTTTCTGGACTATTTTAAGTACATAGTCCAAACGAACTTTAGAATATTCTTTTAAGTTCCCAAAACATTGCTTCTGTGACTTTGGTGAAAATCGTCCATTTCCAAAACAGTGTGTGTGGGCCCAGGTTCATTCTGGAAGGTAGTTTGGTCCCTGTGGCCTCGCACAGCTTTCCATTTACCCCAGCCACAGACGTCCCTCTGTCATTTCCAGCACGTGGCAGCTCTGTGCTTCATTTCCCTTTTTTTTTCCTTCATGTGATTTTTTAAATGGTATATGTGACATGCTGTAAAAATCGCCATTTTAGGGGCTCCTGGGTAGCTCAGTCACTGGGCGTCTGCCTTCGGCTCGGGTCATGATCCCAGGGTCCTGGGATCGAGCCCCACATCGGGCTCCCTGCTCAGCGGGAAGCCTGCTTCTCCCTCTCCCACTCCCCCTGCTTGTGTTCCCTCTCTGTCTGTCTCTGTCAAATAAATAAATAAGATCTTTAAAAAAAGGGGCGCCTGGGTGGCTCAGTTGTTGGGCGTCTGCCTTCGGCTCGGGTCGTGGTCCCAGGGTCCTGGGATTGGGCCCTGCATCGAGACCCGCATCGAGCCCAGCATCGGGCTCCCTGCTCTGCGGGAAGCCTGCTTCTCCCTCTCCCA
Organism: Leptonychotes weddellii; assembly: GCF_054177405.1. Taxonomy (NCBI): domain Eukaryota; kingdom Metazoa; phylum Chordata; class Mammalia; order Carnivora; family Phocidae; genus Leptonychotes; species Leptonychotes weddellii. The sequence continues at coordinate 1,125,433 of NC_138369.1, read as the reverse complement.
CTCCCCCTGCTTGTGTTCCCTCTCTCGCTGTGTCTCTCTGTCAAAATAAATAAATAAAATCTTAGAAAAAAAAAAAGATCTTAAAAAAAAAAAGAATTTTTTTAAGATTTATTTTTAAGTAATTTCCATACTCGGCATGGAACTCGAACTTACAACCCCAAGATCAAGAGTCACACGCTCCACCAACTGAACCAGTCAGGCACCCCTGAATATATTTTTCCCTTTTTTAAGATTTTATTTATTTATTTGAGAGAGTGCGAACAGGGGACAGGGATAGAGGGAGAGGGAGAAGCAGACTCCCTACTGAGCAAGGAGCCCGATGCGGGGCTCGATCCCAGGACCCTGAGATCATGACCAGAGCCGATGGCAGACTCAACCCACTGAGTCACCCAGGTGCCCCCCATATTCATTTTTTAAGGGCAGAATCTATAGATACCATTTCATAGATGATCATACTGGCAAAATTAAGTTCAAGGTGCTTATATATATGTGCATATATATGCACATACGTTTATATATATATACACACACAGTTAATCACTAATAAAATGTAAAACAATATATATCCTTTTAGATTAAAGAGACAAAGACAGGAAAAACAGCATCTACAAAAGATCGAAAATTCAGAAAACAGCAAGGATGAATATTTTATTTTTTAAAGGATTTATTTAGAGAGAGAGAGATCGCGTGTGCAAGCAGGGGGTAGGGGCAGAAGGAGAGGGAGAATCCCAGGCAGACTCCCCACTGAACATGGATCCCACACCCCTGAGATCACGCCTGAGCTGAGATCCAGAGTCGGATGCTCAACTGACCGAGCCACCCAGGCGCCCCAAGAATGAATATTTTAAAGCATAACACAAGATTAGGACATTAAAAACACATCAGTCATGGGTCAGGGGCTAAATGGAGCCCACCACCTGTTTTTGCAAATAAAGCTTTATCAGCACACAGCTCTGCTCATTCATTTGCCTGCGATCTAGGGCACTCTTCCACTACAATGGCAGAGATGGGCAGCTACAAAAGAGACCCCGAGCCCCCGGAGCTGAAAATAGCCGCTCCAGGCTTTTGCAGAAAAAGTTGGCCACTGCCCGATGTAGAGACACAGGCTGATTCTCCTGTTAAAATACAAGAACCTCACAGAGGGGTCAACCCCAAACCTTCACACTTTCTTCTTTTCAGACAAACACAGTGGTGATGCTTGCACAGCTCTGAATGTACTGCGGCCCCCACGATAAATAAAGCTTTATCAGCACACAGCCCGAGCCGTACACTTTCAATGGGAGAGTCTTAACGGTATGTGATTTCTAGCCACATAAAGCTGTGATTAAAAAAAAAAAGACACAGAACAGTTCAAAGCAGGTCAGGCAAAGTTTTATCAAAGCAAAGCAAAGCAAACCATGAGAAAGCAGGAATTGCAGTATTAATATATATAAGACACAGTACAGTTGACCCTTGAGCAACAGTGGGTGATTTGGGGCCGCGAACCCCCACACAGTTGAATATTCCACATATAACTTTTGACCTCCCCCAGACCTAGCTACTGACAGCCTACCGTTAACCAGCAGCTTCAGCGATCACATTAACAGTGGACTAACACATACTGTGTGTGTTCTAGGTTCTCTATCCCGTGTTTTCACAACAAGCTGGGGAAAGAAAACGTTATTAAGAAAATCACAAGGGGGGCGCCTGGGTGGCTCGGTCGGTTGGGCGTCTGCCTTCGGCTCGGGTCATGGTCCCGGGGTCCTGGGATTGAGCCCCGCGTCGGGCTCCCTGCTCCACGGGGGGCCTGCTTCTCCCTCTGCCTCTGCCTGCCGCTCTGCCTACTTGTGCTATCTCTCTGTCAGATAAATAAATAAAATCTTTTTAAAAATAAACAAGTAAAATAAATAAGAACCAAAAAAAACCTGTCAGGGCTACACTTATAGCAGTAAAACCAGAAATTAATAGCCAGGTGTTAAACAAGTCTCAGCCACTGGAACATACAGCGCCTTCTCCTGAGTGCCTCTGGAGCCAGGGAACAGCCTCAATCTTAAGGGATGAGCCCTTAAGTAGCGGAGGGTCAGACAAAGTCTGTGCACATCAGCTGCACTGTGTAAGCTGCAGCTTGCACACACACGTCTTCAAGAGCCGCTGCATTAGCTGTTTGTTGTTAGTAATGAGTCAGCTGTATCAGTCAGCTACTGCTGCGTAACAAATCACCAAAGCAAAGCCACTTGAGACAGCACGCGGTTGCTATCTCATGGTTTCCACGGGCCGGAGTCCCCTGCTCAGGCTGCTGGCAAGGTGTCTGCAGGGGCTGGGGTCCCACCTGGAGGCTCCACCGGGGATGGATCTGCTTCCAAGCTTCCGTGGTTGGTGGCAGAAGTCGGCTTCCTGCAGTTGCAGGACTGAGGGCTTCAGTGTCTTGCTGGCTATCCAGCAGAGGCCCCCTCAGCTCCCTGCCCCACGGGCCACCCTGGCGTAGCCACGTGCTTCACCAGAGCCCGAGGAGGCCAGACGAGCTCTCCCACCTGATGTGACCGTCACCCCACTCACTGGTCAGAAGCGAGTCCTGGGTCCCACCCACACTGAGGGAAGGGGACCGAACAAGGGCACAGCCACCAGGAGGTGGTCACTCACTGAGGGGAAGCGACGGTCCTTGAATCCCGCAGTGTGACTGCTAGGTCATACTCCATCACGTGACAGGAACACAGAGCAGGTGGCCTTTGAGGACATGAAGGTGGTTGGAGCTGTTTGTCCCTAGAGACAGTACTGCTCCTGGAACATTCTGGATGTTTCCTCCTGCACCCACCTGGGGAGGGTCTCTCTAGACCAGGGTCTGTCCCCCCAGCACTGCTAACATTCAGGGCTGCATCATTCTCTTGAGGGCGTCCCAGACACTGTGGGGGCTGAGCAGCCCCTCTGGCCCCGGCCACTGGACAGCAGGAGCACCCCCCCCCATCGGGACGGCCACAGACGTCCCCAGACGTGGCCCCGTGACCCCTGGGGCAGAACCAGGGCCGGCTGCAAAGGCTGTAGGGGAAGTTCCTGGCTCAGGAGGCTGGCGCCTTCCCCGTCAGCCGTGAGTTCACACCCTCCCAGCACGGTCTCCCAGCATGTCTTGTAACATTTCTTGTGAGCGAGGTGTTCTCTCAAACGCCTTGTTTCCTGTTGCCAGTGTTCTTCAAAAGCACGGTCCCGGACTCAGCTCTCGATGTGCAGCGTAGCCGACTCCCGGGCCCCCGCGGGCTTCCTGCTCTGTGTTCATGCAGAGATTCTTTCTGTCGTTGACCTGCCGTGGCCAGGAAGTGTGCCAGGCCCTGGCTGGCGTCTGCGTGCCGTCCAGGCTCATGGGACCGCGGGCTGCCCTTCATGTCCGCCCAGTACAGCCGTCCCCCCGTCCCCAGTCACCACGCTCCGTCACAAACCACCAACGTGCTGGCTTCTGCTGTTGTTAAACATCATTAATAAGATGGTGTTGGCGTGCTACCCAAGTCACCCATCTGAAGTGAACAGCAGTATTTGGCAAAATTGTGCAATCATCACCTCAGTCTAGTTCCCGAACATTCTCACCACCCTAAAAGCAGCCCTGTCCCCATCAGCTGTCACCCCCCCATCTACCGCCCAGCCCCCGCCCCCGCGAACCCCCTTCCCGTCCGCGGATGAGCCTGCTCTGGACGTGTCACCCACGTGGACTCACACCCCGTGTGGCCTTCTGTGTCCGGTTCCCTCCCTGAGCGTCGTGGGCCTGGGGTCCGTCCCCGGGGCCTCGCGTGTGGGCGCCTCGCTCCTGGTCACGGCCGAGGGACGCCCCCATGTGGGGGGGGGATGCGTTGTGTGCAATTGTCAGAGTTTTGGGCTGCTGCCACCTTTGCTGTCCTGAGCCACAGGCAGCGTTTTGTGCAGATCTGCTGTTTTGAAGCCACCGTTTACACCACAGTCTTCTGACCTCTGATGCTACTGCTGGTCACCACCCGGGGCGGGGGGGGGCGTTCCTGGATATTTCTGGAGCCATCTGCCCTTCTTTCCAAACCAAAGACAGTGGATGAAAAACAAAACCAGCTGCTCCGCTTTGCCCTCCCTGCTGTGGGCCTCTCGTCCCTGGATGGGAAATCTGCTCCCAGGAAGGCCCCCCGGGGCAACAGCCCTGTCTGTCCTGAGCAGACCCGGGGGGAGGCTGGCCCCCCCAATTCTGCTGCCCGGCCCCAGGTCTGTCCGAGCTCCCAGGAGACACCGGGTTGACCTGAATCTCACACTGGTGACACTTGGCACGTTCCAGCACTTTGCAGGGACATGGAGATGGAGTCAGGTGGTCACCCTGCTTGCCCCCCAGGGGGACCCCAGCGCTGACTTACTGCGGTGCTGGTTTTCCCTCTCACCAGGCCCTGGGCCCCAAACCGGGCCTCCAGGAGGGACGGGCACAAGGATGGCTGGGAGCTACAGCAAGTCCCTGGTCCATCGTGGCACAGGAAGTGGCCCCGAGCCCAAGGTCCCCGTACCCACCCCACATCTGTTGGCCCTTTCCCCGCCATCCCGCCCTTTTCCTCACCTCATGTGAGCAAATCTTCCTGCCTGTTCTCCGACTCCGCTCTGGGATCAGCCACGAGTTCCAGCCAGCAGCCAGGCCAGGGCAAGAACGGGCATTGTGGGGGCGCCTGGGTGGCTCAGTCGTTGAGCATCTGCCTTCGGCTCAGGTCATGATCCTAGGGTCCTGGGATCGAGCCCCGCATCGGGCTCCCTGCTCCGCGGGAAGCCTGCTTCTCCCTCTCCCACTCCCCCTGCTTGTGTTCCCTCTCTCGCTGTGTCTCTCTCTGTCAAATAAATAAATAAAATCTTAAAAAAAAAAAAAAAAACGGGCATTGTGGTGGGAGTCCTGGAGGAAAGGCCCAGAGCAGGCGGACTCCACCCCACGCTCTGTCTGTCTGTCCGTCTGCTCCCCACAGGCCACCAGGGAGTCATGCTGGTGTGTCTGAGCAGCCGCAGAAGGCCGGGGCAGCTCATCCCTCAGGGTCAGCCTGGCTCAGGGCATCGTGGTTGGCTGGGTCTGCTATAACAAACCACCCAAACTCCGTGGCTTAGAACCACACACATCCTGGGCTTAGAAGTCCAACTCGGGTCTCCAGGTGTGGGCAGGGCTTCTTCCTTCCAGACACTCCAGGGAAGGATCGTTTCTGGGCTTTTCCAGCTTCCAGAGGCGCCTGGCCCCTGCCTCCACTGTCACCACCATTAGACCGCAGGCCAGCCCCAGGGGACAGAGCCCACCCCAGCGGGACCTCAGCCAGCCCTGGAGAGTCCAGGGCATGTGGGCGAGCTTCCTGCTGGCTGGGGACCCTTGGGGAATGTGGAGATCATGGACAGCGGACGGGGAGGGCCTCGATGGGCCAGGTGCCCAACTCCCCCCTCTCCGACCACAGCCAGCCCAGAAGCAGGGAAGGCTTCTAGAACAGGTAGAGAGCACCTCAGATACACGTCCAGCTGCATGCCTTGGAGGGTCACGCTGCCCCTGCAGGTCATCTTTTGTGGGTCAGCAAGGGGGATGGACAACAATGTTTAGAAATTCTTAACAATTGGGGTGCCTGGGTGGCGCAGTTGGATGGGCAGCTGACTCCTGGTTTGGGCTCAGGTTGTGATCTCAGGAGTCATGAATCGAGCCCCACACTTGGTACCCCGCTCAGTGTGGAGTGTGCTTGAGATTCTCTTCCTCTGCCGTTGCCTCTCCCCCTGCACTCTCTCTCTAATAAATAGGGCTTTAAGAAATACGTATATATATATATTTTAAAAAGAAATTACTTAATAGTGGTGTGCTTTACAAGATTTTATGTATTTATTTCACACACACACACACACAGAGAGCACACTCGCAAGAGAGCACAAGCAGGGGGAGCAGCAGAGGGAGAGGGAGAAGCAGACTCTGATCAGCAGGGAGCCCGATGCAGGGCTCCATCCCAGGACCCCAGGATCACAGCCTTAGCCGAAGGCAGACGCTCAACCAACTGAGCCACCCAGGTGCCCTGGTGTGCTTTTTTTCATTTTACTTCATTTTGAACTAGTTGTGGACTAGAGAAAAGTTGCAGAACTGGAACTGAGAGTTTCCAGATGCCCCCACCCGGTTTCCCCTAAAGCTAGCATCTTACAAGCCAGGGAACAAGGATCACAGCAGGACACCCCAGGGAGTGGTGTCCAAGGAGACTGGGGAGGGGGGTGATGGAGGGACAGGAAGGAAGGCCACCAGGGGAAGCTGGGTCCACATCCCAAAGCCTGACCTGGTCCGGGGACCCTGCCCCGGTAATCGTCCCCCTCCTCCCCAAATCTCTGGGTCCTGCCACCCTTCCAGATGCCAGTCCTGTTCTTTGGGGGCAGCCTCGGCAGGGGCGCTGGCCTCAGATACGTCCAGTCCCTGCGGGCCACCTCAGGGGCGCTCCAGGTTCAGAACACAGGAGGCAGTGAGTGGTCTGGGGCATCACTTCTGCAGCGTTCTGCACCCGGGGTCAGCCAATGTCACTCTTTGCCCCTGATTTGTGTTTTCATCGGCCTGGACCCGTTGAGAGTAGGAGGGCCAGTCCAGGGCGGAGGGCCACTGTGGCCGTGGACACTGGCCCTCGGAGCCCACAGGGACCAGATCTTCACCACCAGCCCTCTGCTTTCCGCTGTCGGACCGAGAGCCGGCGGGGAGACCGCCTGAGCATTGAGACCTGAGGCCCAGGGGACCGACCTCCCTGGCCCTGCAGGGTCCTGGTAAAGGCTGTCTCCTAGCCCCGGGCTTAGAGGGCCGGGCGCAGGGGCCCAAGTCCGGGGCCACGTTCTGCCTCCACCTGCGGTGTGGCCTTCTGAGGGCGCGGCCTGACGTCTAGGTGCGCACCGTGGCGCCGCATAAATGCAGGGGTCCCCCTCCGGGAAGCAGCGGGCTGTGGATGCGCCACTCCCGTGCCCCTGATATGCGCACCTGAGGAAACAGGCTCAGGAAAGACCCGGGGTCCCGGCCCGCGCACCACCCCCACTTCCGGGCCGCGCCTTGGGTCCTGACCTCGGGCGCGGGGAGACGTGCGCTGTCCGTTTAAAAGGGGCGCGGCCCTCCTGGCGTGGCCCTGAGGACAACAATCCCATTGGCTGGAGTGAGGACCTCGGCCACGCCCCTCTCGCTCAGTCCCTGGAATCCTATTGGCCCAGCTCCAGGGCCTCATCTTCCCCAACCTGGGAGCCTGGGTGTCAGCCAGGTTCGGTGACGCAAACGCGTTGCCCGGCAACCGCTCCCGCCTCGGGGCAGAGGGGCCCAGCGCAGTAGCCAGGGCGCAGGCGCGGCGGCCGCGAGTCCCCAGGGCGCGAGGCCGGGACCCCGCAGTCCACCCTGTACCCCGCCGGCGCCCTGGGCGCCCGCCACCCCAGGGCGAGACCCCGCCGTGCGGACGAGGAGGAGGGGCCCCGGGGAGGGCCTGCCCGGCGGGGGCCTCGGCGTGGGAACGGGCTGGGCGCCGCGGGCGTCCGGCCGCCGAGGGCGGGGAGGGTTCGGAGGCGCGGGGTCCCGGGCCCCGCGGCAGATCCGCTGGAGCTTTTAGCAGCATTAGCAAATCCAGCCCTGGGGGAGGGTATTCCTGGAGGCTGGAGCCGGGCCCCGGCAGCCGCCGCTTCCGGCCTCTCCCGTCCTCCGTCCCAGCAGCCAGGTTTGCCTCCTCCGGGCCTGGCTGGACCTGCCTCACTTTGCTCATCTGCAAAATGGCAACTCGAGGCGTCAGTGCCTGTGTGAGCCTCCTAAGGCCGCTGTAAGAATTACCCGATTTAGGGCCTTAAAATGACAGAAATATATTCTATGACACTTCTGGAGGTCGGGAATCCCACACAGGACTCGCGGGCTAAACCCCGGCGTGGGCAGGGCTGGTCCCCCCGGGGCTCCGGCCTTTTCCTGGCCCGCGGCCCCCCCTCCATCCTCACCGCCAGCAGCGCGGGGTCTGCCCGTCTCTGGGGCTCCCACCCTCTGCCTCCCCTCGTGAGGACGTCCGGCCAGGGAATCCCCACCTCAGGGTCCTTAATCTCATTTGCAAAGTCCCTTCTGCCACTAGATTTCATAACCACAGGTCCCAAGCATGAGGACAGGATATCTGCCTACCCCAGAGCCTGACTGAGCCTTCTGCAGCGTGGAGCCCCCTCTGGGCGTGGCCCTGGGCCGCAAGAGGGTTTGGGGCAGGTGACCTGAGTGGTGTGGCCTGGCGGGGCATGGGGTTTCCCCCTACATCTGCCTCGTTTTCTCTCCCTACCCCATCACCTGTCCTCTTTGTGCCCCTCCCAGGACCTGCACACATGCCTGAAAGCCGCCACCCCTCCTCAAAACTGGGGGCTCGTGTACATGATGCTCCAGGTTATTGTTGGACAGGTCAGCCCGGAGTGGGAGATCTGGCTTTCCCAAGAGCCACCTACGTGTCCACCGCCTTGGACGACTGGGCAGAGAGGAGACAAGACGATAGGCCAAGGGCCCCATCCTCGGTCACTGGCAGAGTGGTGGCCCTTGACCATCTGCTGGGCCCACCCTGCCAGCCCCCAGCCCCACCCCGCCCCCTCCTTTGGGACTCGCAGTGACCGATCCCTGGGAGATAGGACATGCGCGGGCCCCATGGCTGCTGAGGCACCCACAGCCAAGCAGGCGGGGCAGCCCCGAGCTCCTGGCCACACCCACCCCGGCTTTCTCTTCTCCCTGCCCTCCCCCCACCCGCACAGAGGACAGTGGCCCTGGCTCCAACCCCAGGACTGCTGAGCCACCGGAATGGAGCGGGCTGTGAGTCAGTCAGCAGGAAGGGACACTTACAGCCACTTGCATCAGATGTTCCTGCCGTGTGGACCCTCATGACCCTCACTTCTCTGGGGAGCTCCTGGGGCTTGGGGTTCCTGTCCATGGAGGGCCAGACGTGTGGGAACATGCGGGGAGGGTACAGGCCTGGTGGGGCGCCAGCCTGGGACCCCCAGCCCCACTTGTGCTCCGTACCCCCAGCCACCTCGCTCCAAGTGCCAATCCTGATCCCAACAGCCCGACCCTGCTCAGAAGCGGCGCTGGGACCCGGTCCTCCCACACCAGCTCGGGGCTTTAAGGCAGCCCTGTGCCCCCCTCTGAGTCAGGGGCCCGGCTTCGGGCAAAAGAGGGAGAGGCCCAGCCCTTTCCCCAAAGGCACTGCAGACATCCCCTCACCGTCCATATGGCCCCCAGCCCCACGCACGGGCCCCCACTGTTCTCTCCCGGTGTGCACACACCTCCACTCCGCTCCCACGCGTGCACAGGCTCTGCCCCACACAGACCGAGCTCAGTGCTTCTCTAAACGTGCACAGACACACGTGCACACCCAAATCTGCTCACACTCGCACACACGCCAAACAGGTGCCTTGTTTTTGTTTTAAAGATTATTTATTTATTTATTTATCTGACAGAGACAGACACAGCGAGAGAGGGAACACAAGCAGGGGGAGCGGGAGAGGGAGAAGCAGGCTTCCCGCAGAGCAGGGAGCCCGATGCGGGGCTCGATCCCAGGACCCCGGGACCATGACCTGAGCCGAAGGCAGACGCCTAACGACTGAGCCACCCAGGCGCCCCTCAGTGCCTTGTTTTAAATGTTGGGGGAGAAAGGTCTTTACCATCACTCCCTGCTAAGGTTGTCAGGTAAAATACAGGACACCCAGTTACATTTGAATTTCAGATAAACAATGAGTAACTGTTTGGGATGTACTTATGCATTCACTGAAAGGTATTCCTTGTTTACCTGAGATTCAAATGTAATTTGGTGTTCTGTATTTTATTGGCTAAATCTGGGAGTATCTGCTGGGTTGTGGAGGCAGACCCTGAGCTTCCTGGGTTCCCCCAAACACTGCCCAGGAGGGGAACGCTGCACACCCAAGCCCCCCAGGTCCCAGGGCTCTGGCCACTTAGCCAGGCCAAGGAGGGGGTGGTCAGAGGGGGCACCACCCATGACAGCCAGCTTGTCTCCTGGCTCAAAGGAGGCAGGGGGGAGCAGGGGCCCTAAGGGGGAAGTCAGGACCTGCCTCATGTCTCCTCTGGGGTTCTGGGGAGTCCTGGGCCCTACCTGTCCTGCCGACCAGCTCTCTCTGTCCTTTGCCTCGGCTGGAACTGCACATTCCCCCCACCCGCCCTGCCCACCAGTGACGGTCACAGGAGCTGGGCAGGCGTGAGGAGAAGGGGCCAGGCCCTAGTCTTCCTGCCTCACCTGGCTGGTAGACTACCTTCCAAGCCCCAGGGCAGGTCAGAGGCAGGTGAGACCCCTGGGGGTCCATGGACAGGTGGGCAGGGTGGCTGGCAGATACCTCTCAGTCCCCTCTCCCTCCCTGGGCACCCAGCACCTCTGGGAGCTTGGCCTATAAACAGGGCCTTCCTGGAGGAAGAAGACTGGCTGTCTGGGTCTGCAGCTGGGGCTCAGGCCTGCGAGCCTGCAGGCTGGGCACAGAGGTCCCTCCACTTGCCCATTCCCACTGGCAGCCCCCATCGCCCCCAGCGCAGGCCACACCGGGGTGGGCCTGGTTGCCTCCCCCGGGCCATCATAACTCAGGCACCCATCCTGGGGCCAGCCCCAGGGCTCAGACCTGGGGGCTCAGGCACCTCTGGGGGCGTCTCTGACCTGACGTACTCAGGGGATGTGTGTGGACGAAGTGAGCACCCCTCTATGTAGCCACGGACACACACGCGCGCAAGCTCCTCGGGCTGTGCACAGAAGCCCGTCCCTGTGTGCACTCACACGCGGCCCCCACCTGTGGGGAAGGACCCTGTGCGCACCATGCCCCCCCAGCTCTCATAGAAGGCTGAGCTCCCCCATGGTCCCCAGCTTCTCACACACAGGGCAGGGGATTACAGGACTTGGCTCACTGGGTGGGCAGAAGCAGTGGGTGTCATCCTGGGGGGAGCCTGCCTCCCACCCCGGGAACACTGGGTGAGGTTGTCATGACTGGGGGTGCTACTGCATCGAGTAGGTGGGGGCCCTGGATGCTGCTCAGTGCCCCGCGGTGCCCAGGGTGACCCCCACAGAGAGCGACCTGCCCGTGTCACTAGTGCCGGGGGGGGGGGCTGCTGGAAAGACCCCAGATGGGGGGCCGCCTCCCTGTTTTCCCACCTACAACACGGTGCCCAAAGAGGAACCAGCTGTTGGGGCTGTGTGAAGGTGAGGCAGCTGTCTGACCCGTGCCCAGACCTGGGAACAAATCCGTCCCCCCGCCCCCCACCGGCCGGGCTCCAGGATCAGCCCCCGGGACCTGAGCTTGGCTGCACTTGGGGAGATGGCCCGGGGCTGGCCTTCGTTCTGTTCCCTGAGGTCAGTGTGAATGTCAGCCCCCACAGGTCCACACACGAGAGTGAACACGGCTAAACACCCACCCTGGGGTGTAGACCTGCTTTGCTGCTGTGGGTTGAATTGCGTTCCCTTGGAACCCGTGAATGTGGCATCTGGAAATAGGGCCTCGTTAGGTGGAATTCATTAAGATGAGGTTGTACGGGAGGGGTGATGCCAGAGACGCAGAGCAGACAGCCACCTGAAGGCGGGGGCGGGGGCCGGGGGGAGGCGTCTGCGGGCCTAGGGACTCCAGGACTGCCAGCCAGCTCCGGAAGCTGGGAGAAGCGGGAGGGATCCTCCGCAGGAGCCTTCAGAGAGGGTGTGGCCTGCCTAGACCTTGATTTCAGACTCCAGGTCTCCAGAATCTGAGAGCATAAATTTCTGTTGTTTGAAGCCTCCCAGCGTGCGAGAAGCTAACACACTTACACAACCCCTGTAGGCACACACCCCCCCTTGCACACACGTGTGCACACACGCTCAAACACATCCTTCTTCTCAGCAGTATTCAGGGGACACGTCCTGCGTGCCAGGCCCTGTGCTGGGTGGGCTCTGGGCGGGCAGTGGACAGATCTGTGCTGTCATGGAGCTGAGCTTCCAAGGAGGGGCAGTGACCCATCTGTACCCACCCGAGCCCGGCAGGTGACAGGGAGGGCCCTGGCCTGGAGGCAGAGGTGGGCGGGGACAGCCGGGAGAGGAGGGAGGGAGGACGAGGAGACTTCTCCTGGGCAGGCAGGTCTAACAGCCCCACCCCAGGCACCTGGAGCCAACGTGTATGTCTACACACACACACACACACACACACACACACACACACGCAGGGGATGGAGGAGGATGTGGGGAGTGCTGCCTGAAGTCAGGTGTGGCCTTGGCAGGCAGCACATAGAGGCTGCCCCACTAGAAGGGGACAATTCAGCTTCAGGTCAGCGGGGCCTGGTTGGGGGACAACTAGGTTTGGGTGGCAGGAAGTCTCTAGTAGGACAAGCTGAGGCCTGGAGGAGAGGGAGGTCGGTCCACCCCACAGACTTGTACTTCCATGTGCCCAGGGTACGGAGTCAGGACTCTGCACCACAGTGCTTTGGGGACAGGGAGCTGGTCCAGCTCAGGAAGGGCCGATTTTACCCAAACCTGGGTCAGGGTGGGGGTGGGGCGGGCAACAAAAACAGGATGGTATTTTCCCCCTTGTCCTGGCTGCCCCCACCCTTTGGGCTCTTTCTTGGTCCCGGGTCCCTGCTCTCCTTGAAACATTCCTTTGCAGGACTGAGGGAAGGTCCTTCATAGATTTCAGTCCCCATCCCATACAGTGGTCCCCTTGCTCGGACAACTACAGGGCAAACTCTTGGGGAACTCCCTGGAGGAGGCAGCTGGGTCTCAAAGCCTGTTGGGGTACACCAGCAGGACAGCCGGAGCCAGGATCTGGGAGGTGCACCAGGGGCCTTGGCAGGTTGTAGGATCAATCAAGATAGAGCCACAGCAAGTTCTGGGATTGGGGCGCTGCCAAGAGGAAGCCATGTATGTTCTAGGGAAGGGAAGTCGTCCAAAGGAGTCAGTGTATTCCAGGCCCTGGCCGGCATCCTGGGGGGATTGCCAGAGCGCAGGGTCCGGCTCCAGCTCGGTTCCAGGGACCCGCGGCTCTCCCAGAGCCTCAGGCAGCCCCTCCAGCACCCGCACCCCTCCAGCAACCGTCAGCAACCCCCCCAGGTCCTTCTCCTGGAGCCCCGCGCAGCTCACCGCGCAGGCGCGTGGACACCCCTCACGGCCCGAGTGCGCAGCCGCACTTGGCCCGGAGGGCCCTCCAGCCTCGCTCCCGCTGTGCGCGTGTGGGCGGGGCGGGCGGGGCGGGCGGGGCGGGGCATGCGTACGGGGCGGGGCGAAGCCTGGCCTATAAAGGCGGCGGCGGGGCGGCGCGCCCGGCTCCTCTCGGCGGCGGTGGCGGCGGCCCAGGCGGAGGAGTCCGCGGTGGTGGCGGCGGCGGCGGCGCTGTTCCCCGCGCGGTCCGCGCAGCGGGGTCCGGGCTGCGTGTCTCGGGCGGCGGCGGCGGCACTGCGGCCCCGGCCCGAGCCCGACCCCGGTGAGTGCGGCCCGGCGACCCTGGCCCGGCCCCGACCCGGTCTCGGGGATCGGGCGCCGCGGAGCCTCGCCGGCCCGGGCTCCCGGCGCGCTGGCCGCAGCCACTCACGCTCTCCTTTGTCTGCTCCCGCCTGCAGGGTCCCTTCCCCGGCCGCCCCCCGCCCACGGGCCGTCCCCCCGGGCCCGCCGTCCCCTCCCCCGCTGGCGGGGCCCGGACAGAAGATGGTGCAGAAGAAAACAGCCGAACTTCAGGGCTTCCACCGTTCGTTCAAGGTGAGGGCCGGGTGGGTTTGGGGTCGCCTGGGGCTGGACCACTCAAGTGGCCGATGGGGGGCGCGTAGCCCACCCCCAGGATTCCCCCCCGCCGGGGCTCGTGCCTGCCCCCCCGCCCCGGGTCTGGGGCTGCCCCAACCGGGTGTGCGCTGAGTGGGGGGGGAGGTCAGTGGGCCACAGTCCAGGCCCCAGCGCCTTGGGGACTGTTGGGGTCTTTCCTCCAAGAACCCCAAGTGGGGCCTGGGGCCCGCAGCCTGTGGGGGCACCTGGCAGTGTGTCCCCTGCAAACCCCAGCTGGGTGTGCACTGCCAGGGAGCTCAGCAGGCCGCAGTCCAGTCCTCAGCGCCCTGGGCCTGTGGGTCTGTGGGGTCTTTCCTCCAGGGATCCGAGGTAGGGCTGCAGGGCCCCAAAGCCTTCCTACGTGGTCTACTGAACGGGGGAGTGGATTGGATGCCCCCCAGCCCTGCACCTCCCAGACACTCCAGGCCCAAGTGCTATTTCCTGTGGGAGCGGGAAGTTTCTGCGGTGGCCCCATGGCTGCAGCCGAGTCCTGGTCTCAGATGAGCGCGTCTGGGGGGGGCGGCGGGCAGGTGCTGGGCTGGGGCCCCACAGGGCTGGCTCAGGGGACGCAGTGATGTCAACGGCCGCCCCACCCCGCCAGCCGCGTTATGTAATGGCTTCCCTGGGCCTCCTTGGGTAGGGACCTGTTGCCCTGTAGAGAAGGCAGGACTTGCGTGTGCGTGTGTGTGTATGTGTGTGTGTGTGTGTACACACAGACACGCTGCGCACCAGGGTGGGAGGAGCAAGCTGAGACTGTTTGGGTTAGAATTCCCAGGCCTGTCCAGCCAGCATCTCAGGCCAGCGTGCCCCACCCCTGCCCACATGCCTGTCATCCGCCTTCCCCCCCACCCCCAGGGCAGCGACACCCTTGGCACGTCCATGTGTCCGGGGCTGGGCTGAAGGGGGGTGGACCTGAGACGTCACTGGCAGTGGTCTGTCCCCTCCTGGGGCCGGGCAGGAGCTGAGACAGGGTCAATGTGAGGGGCCAGCACGGCGGCCAAAGCAAACTCGAACTTTCTGGATGGTTCCAGCTGCCTCCTGCCAAGGCCTGCTGACTGGAGGCCTGAGGCCAGCCCCAGGCCCAGCCCGCCCACATTGCTTGGGACCAGAGGCTGCGCCCAGGTGGGACTCTGGGAGTGCTGAGCGGGTGGGAAGAACACTGGACAGGGAGCCTCACCTCTGAGACGGCCCTCCGGGCCACTCTGGGACTCTACTCGCACCACACTGAGGTTGCTCCCTTGGGCCGGGGCCAGCTCCCTCCCCCCACCGTCCAGCAGCCGCACAGCGGGGACAGGCTTCTGCCAGGCATCTCCCAACACACTTTCCCCTTTGTAAGTGAGGAAATTGGAGGCGCAGCCAGTGCAGGGGCTTGCCCTGTTCTCCCCTGCACGTGGTGCGAGGACATGGGAGCTGGCTCTCCCCTGGGGGTGGCTTGGCCACCCTTTCTGCCTCCGAGTTGGAGGCCGGGACAGGCGTGTGGGGGTGGTGAGGGGACCCAGCAGGCCCCCTGGGGTCCTCGCGCCCTTCCTCCGTCGGACGAGCCGTGGGCAGCTTCCTCCCATGTCACCCACAGATGTCCGTCAGGCCGGGGCTGAGGTCACCAGACCAAGGTGAGGTAGCTGGGAGGTGACATCGTCGGCTGCTGACTGTGAGCCTCTTGTCTATCCTCCCTCGTCATCAGCCCTTTATGTGGTTACCCTGGAGCCCCTCCTCCCAGGTGGAAGCAGTAACCTGGCGCCTCTGGAGGAGTCTTATCAGACGGCTGTGTGCCTGACTCCCCCGGGGGCCGGACCCCTCAGCAGGCAGGGCCAGGGGCTGGGGGGTGAGCCCTGAGCAGGCGGGCTGGAGTACTCCCTTCTCCCCGCTGCCCTGCCTGGCCTGGGCCTCCTAGCAACTATCTGCAGGGTGGGTGAGGAGGCGGGGAGGTCCCGTGCGTGTTTTCAGCCGCTCCCTCTGACCTCTGCCTGCCTCCCCTCTGCTGCCGGCCTGGCTTCCGGGCCCCCTGTCTGTAGGAATCTGGCCCAGCTCCTTCGGCAGCGGGCCCCTCGGGGTCTCTCTAGGGCTTTCCTGGGCTTCCTTCTCTGGATGACCCTCCAGCCAGAGCCTAGCCCCGGTTGTCCCGAGGCCCAGGGAGGGGCAGTGACTGGGCCCGGGTCACCCAGCATCAGCAGCAGCACTGTGCACACAGGCCGCCCACACCCAGCGAGGCCCTGGCCACCTAGCCTACTAGGGTTCAGGGAGCGAAATTAGAGCTAACTCCTGAGGGAACCTGGCTGGGCCCCAGCCTCAAAGGCCTCACACCTCATGCTGGGGCCATCAGTCCTCACCCTGGACCATCTGCTCTGCAGAAAGTTCTTCCAGCAATCCTGTGGGGCATACGAAATGGTTTCTCCAACCCCCAGCCGCCTTCCTTCCCTAGTCAGGATCTGGCGCCCTTTCCCCAGTCGTGGGGGCTGGCGGGCTGCCTCCAGCGGGCCCCTCTGTCCCAGGGCTGCTTTCTTAGCTGGGCGCGGGGGCCTGGAAGGGGCTGTGTCCTGGGGGTGAAACGGGACTGGGCAGGGCCAGGCGGAGGGCGGCCCGGTGTTTCCGCTTTCCCGCCGAGGGCCTTGCAGGCCCATCTCATGAGCCTCCAGAGTCTGGGGGAGTGACACAGTCCGGTAACAGTGCGGCCACACAGGGAGCAGTATGTGGGCAGGAGGACAGTGGCTCCCCATTTGACAGAGGGGAAACTGAGGCCAGAACGGCCTTGCGCAGGAGGCCGGGGGAAAGCAGGCAGGGCCGCCCCTGCTGGGAACCCCGCCTGGAGGCCGGTGACTCATCCCCTCACACCAACAGCCCTGCTGCCTTTGATCCCGGGCAGCCCAGAGGTCCAGGTGGGCTATGGAGGTTGTCCCCATTCTGCAGGGTGAGCAACCAAGGTGTGAGGCATGGCCTGGCACCACGGTGACTCATGCCGGGCCCTCTGCCTGCTCACGGCCCCTCCCCGCACCGCATCCCCTTCCTGGACGCCCCAAGGGCCCTGGGCTTGGGGGGGAGGGGGGAAGGTCCATTTCCTCACAGTCAGGCAAAGCCAGGCTTTGTTCCCCTTGACTTGTGGACATGGGGGGCTGGGTCACTCTCTGGGCGGGGCCTGAGAGCGCTCTCCTCTCCTTTCCCTACAGGGGCAGAATCCTTTCGAACTGGCCTTCTCCTTAGACCAGACCCATCACGGGGAGACTGACTTCAGCCTGGAGCGCCCCACCCGCCCTGGTGAGGGCCTGAGCGGGAGGGGCACTTCCCTGGCTGTGGGTGAGGGTGGGTGAGGGCCGTGGCCGGGGAGCCTCAGGGGCCAGCTGCCTGCTGGGCAGGGTCGGCCTCACCTCCGGGTCTCCCAGTACAGATATGCCCACGAGCCAGCCCATTGACATCCCGGATGCCAAGAAGAGGGGCAAGAAGAAGAAACGGTGCCGGGCCACCGATAGCTTCTCGGGCAGGTTTGAGGGTGAGTGGGCACCAGCAGGGGCGGGGGAGGGAGGGAGACAGGGGCTGGCCTGGGGCAGCTCTCAACCGCCCCCCCTGCTCCATAGACGTCTACCAGCTCCAGGAGGATGTGCTCGGGGAGGGCGCCCATGCCCGCGTGCAGACCTGTGTCAACCTCATCACCAACCAGGAGTACGCTGTCAAGGTGAATGCCAGCGCCCGGACGGCCCTCCTCACCTCTCGCCGCAGCGCCTGGGATCCGGCACCGGCTGAGGGTGGCGGGAGGAGGGGAGCTGGCATCTGAGCCCCTGGACCAGCAGCTGGGGAAAACTAGTGTCTAAAAATGGCCCCAGGGCCAGTGACTCAGGCCACCCCTGGGAATCTAGGTCAGACGGGTCTGAGCCCCCGAGGCTGGGCAGGAAGTGACCACAAGGGGCAGCTCCCTACGCAGGTGGCTGAGGACCAGTGCGGCTGGGGGCTTCGGTCAGAGTTGGCTCTTGTCTGCTGGTTCACCTCGTGCCATTCCTCAGGAGTGGAAAGTGGTTCTCCGTGTTGGTCACAAGGATGGAAAGGTCACGCTTTACTTGGGACCCGAGGAGGCTTGGCATTTGGGGAGATTAGGGCAGGCTTGGAAGAACCTCTTGAGTGTTCCTGTGTAGCCCCTGACCCACGGTATGGCCAAGCGGTCTGGGAAACCTGTTTCTTGGCCAGGCAGTGTGACCCTGTGTTCTGGGAAATCTTCCAGTCCTCCCTGGCGATGCTGCATCTGGGTGGGATGGTGTCCCAGGAGGCTGGCCGCCCAGGAACGAGGACCAGGTGCTCCCTGGTGAGCGGGGCGGGGCGATGGTGCAAGGGAAGTGGATGCTTAGCCTCCAGCATTTTGCGCACTGGGTGCTTTCCTCTTCGGGACCCTGCTGAGCAGCCTGGCTTCCTCACACTGTTGTGTGACCGCCCGTAAAGCCGTCCCTCTCCTGAGGGACCACATTTTTCTCCATGAAGTAGGGGTCCTAGCCAGATTGCCCAGAGCTCCTCCAGCAGAGCGTGGCTGCTGGCATTGTGTCAGGAGGCCCGGAAGTCTGGTTGTCCTGCCTCTCTGTGGCACAGGTGTTTGTCCCCAGACAGGTGGCACAGTGCATAGGCTGGGCCCCGGCAGCAAGTGGACGTCATGCCTGCCTGCTGCAGGAACTAGCTGGGGGAACACCCCGTGTCCCCCTCCAGGCCAATGCACTGGACAGGGAACCCCGGGCCAGGGGGCGACTAGCCTGCCTCGCCGGCCCAGTGAGAGGGGGCCGAAGATCCAACCTGCGGAGGGGTCCGCTGTGGGGGCGCCCAGGGTGCCCGGAGAGCCAGCACGTACCTTCTGCCCCCACTTCTGGGAGCGAAGGTGGCTGGGGGACCCTCCGGTCCTCAGAGCTCCTGGGTGCCTGCGGGGATTGGAGGCAGAAGCTGGCTTCCTGAGGCTGAGTCCCAGGAGGCCCACCTGGATGGGCTGAGGGTCCCCAGGCAGCTGCCCGGACGGTCAACTGGAGAGGTGGGACTTGGCACTGAGGCAGGCGGGGGTGGTGTGTCTGGCAGCCAGGCACCCCAAGGCCCCTCCAGCCCCCTGGGTGGTGTGGGAACCCGCGCAGTGGCCACCAGTCTCCTGGTCAGGGAGGGGAGGCTGCCCAGTCCCAGGGACCCTGACACCCCTGAAGGGTTATTTTGTAGGAGTCCCAGACCACAGACATGCCCCTGAGGCCTGTGGGGTCGGGAGTGGAGAAGGCCCAGCTCCCTCTTTTCTCTTTCTGGCTTTCTTGTCCAGCCTGTCTCTCCCCTGGTGCCACTTTGGAGACATGTTGCACCTCCCCCCGCCCCCAAGCTTGTGCTGACGCCATAGTTCTGACTTCTGGCGAATTCTGGGCCCCAGGAGGAGAGCTCAGCTTCTTAGAACTTCAGATCTAAGCTCTAATGGGGTCTGAGGCATGGCACAGGGCAAATTTCTGGTAGGGGCCCCTTGGGCTTTGGAGGGTCTGGCTGACCCAGCTGCTCCGTCTCCTGCCCCACCCCCATCTAGATCATCGAGAAGCAGCCGGGCCACATTCGGAGTCGGGTTTTCCGGGAGGTGGAGATGCTGTATCAGTGCCAGGGCCACAGGTAATGTGACCCACCTTGCCCCAGAACTGGGCCCTGAGCCATCTGTCTGTGGGTGAATGGGCCTGAACAGCTCATCAGCCCCAGCAAGCATTTCGGGAGCACCCAGTGTGTGTCTGTGTGCGGGGTCTCCTGCGGTACACCCAGCATCACGCACGCAGTCCCTAGCAGGCAGGTGGAGGCAGGCCGGGGCCCCCATGCTAGCCTTCTGTGGGTAGGTGGGGGCGGAAAGGGTGGGCCCCAGCTGGGCTGGGCGGTGGGTGCACAGGGTCCTCAGAAGCCTCCCTCCTCTCCTGCCTGTCCAACCCCCCATGCCCCAGGAATGTTCTAGAGCTGATAGAGTTCTTTGAGGAGGAGGATCGCTTCTACCTGGTGTTTGAGAAGATGCGGGGCGGTACGTGGAGCCTGGGAGACGCCTCCAGCTGCGTCTTAGTGGTTAATGGGCTGTGGGCCGGGCCACCAGGAGGGACTTTTCAGAGCTGTCCCTCCTGTGCATGGGGTGGGGGGGGGGATTGTGGGGTCTGAACTTCCTGTCCAGGCTTTGAGCCCAAGGAGGCCAGAGTGGGCACGTGCCTGTGGGGTGGAAGTGGGTACTACTGGGCGGTGGCCTGGAGACACACGGGTGACCTGCACACGTTCTCCCTTCTCCACGGCCTGGCCCCAGGCTCCATCCTGAGCCACATCCACAAGCGGCGGCACTTTAACGAGCTGGAGGCCAGCGTGGTCGTGCAGGACGTGGCCAGTGCCCTGGACTTCCTGCACAACAAAGGTGGGTGGTGGGGCCCACGTGGCCCCCGGGGGTGTCCAGCCTTGCGCCCGCTCCACCTGCCCCGGACTC
This sequence comes from Leptonychotes weddellii, assembly GCF_054177405.1. Taxonomy (NCBI): domain Eukaryota; kingdom Metazoa; phylum Chordata; class Mammalia; order Carnivora; family Phocidae; genus Leptonychotes; species Leptonychotes weddellii. The sequence continues at coordinate 1,105,315 of NC_138369.1, read as the reverse complement.
CCAGACAATGCCCGCACTCCCCCCAGTGACTCCCCCCCTGGTTCTCCCCGCAGGCATCGCCCACAGGGACCTAAAGCCAGAAAACATCCTCTGCGAGCACCCCAACCAGGTGAGGGCGCCCGGGAGCGGCCTTCCGAGCGGCCGGGGCGGGGTTGGCCTGGACCCCCGCCTCACCGTCTCTTCGCACCCCTCCCAGGTCTCCCCCGTCAAGATCTGCGACTTCGACCTGGGCAGCGGCATCAAACTCAACGGGGACTGCTCCCCCATCTCCACTCCGGAGCTGCTCACCCCGGTGAGGCGCGCGGGCAGCGGGCACGCCCCGACGCGCTCCCGGGCTGCGGTTGCGTAACCTCGAGGTGCCGCCGCCGCGGAGCTGGGGCGTTTCGCTTAGCAACAGCCGCTGATTGGCCCCGCGGAGGGGGCGGGGCCGGCTCCTGGCCGCTGATTGGGTGGCTGGGCGGGGTGGGCACCTGCCACCTGTTGATTGGGTGGAGGGGCGGGGCTGGGCCCCTGGCCCGCCTCTGATTGGCCTGGCGGGGCGTTGGGCGCAGAGGCCCCGGTGACCCTGCCTTCGGGCCCTCACGTGACGCCGGGAAGTCCCAGCCTGGCGGCGCTGCCCTTCCCCCTCGGCGGGCTCCTGACGCCCGGTCCCCGCCCGCAGTGCGGCTCGGCGGAGTACATGGCCCCCGAGGTGGTGGAGGCCTTCAGTGAGGAAGCTAGCATCTACGACAAGCGCTGCGACCTCTGGAGCCTGGGCGTCATTCTCTACATCCTGCTCAGTGGCTACCCGCCCTTCGTGGGCCACTGCGGCAGCGACTGCGGCTGGGACCGTGGCGAGGCCTGCCCGGCCTGCCAGGTGCGCGTGTGCGCCGGCCCCCGCGCCCCCCTGCGCCCCCTGCACCCCGCGGGACCCCACCCACCGCCATGCGCCCCCTGTGCCGCGTGCCCCCTGCGCTCCCTGAACCCCGTGGGGACCCCCACCACCCCTGTGCCCATGTGCCCCCTGAACCCCTCAGGGACCCCCACCCACCCCGTACCCCCTGTGCCCGTGCACCTCCCTGCGCCCCCTGTGCCCCGTGCACCCCCCCTGCACCCTGCGGGGACCCCCAGCCACCCCCTGCACTCCATAGTTTCCCGCATCCCCTGCACCGCACCATATCCGCTCCACCCCTGCATCCCGCCACTGCCTTGATCATGGTCTCCCAACGCCCCACATGTCCACAGGATAGTGCTGGCCTGCCCTCCTGGGGTTACACAGGCTTCTTGGCTCTGCGGCCTGAGAGAAAGCAGTTGGGAGTCAGGGAGCTGCCATGAGGAGAGACGGGTTCCAGCCTCGTGGCCTCTGCCCCACGGGAGCCTGGCTGCCCGTCAGCCCGTCCCAGGCAGAGTCCACTGAGCACTTGGCTGAGGCCGGCTCTCCCTTGCAGCCTGCGTCATTCCCAGGCATTTGGCCCCCCAGAGTGCACACCCCCCCCGCCGTCCTGCCAGCTGATCTCAGGGCCCTCTGCAGCCCCCAGTCCAGTCTGCTGTCGGTGGGGGGGTGAGGGGGGCTGCAGCATGTCCAGGTCATGGGTTAGGCCGCATGGTTGGGTCCCGGGCCCCTGGCAGAGCTCGTTACTAAGCTGGCGTGCCCAACTCTGGGTCCCGGCTGGCACGTGTCCGTGTGGGGGCTCAGTCGCCTGCAGCGGACCTTTCACCCCCTTACTCGTCTGCCCCGCAGAACATGCTGTTTGAGAGCATCCAGGAGGGCAAGTACGAGTTTCCTGAGAAGGATTGGGCTCACATCTCCTTCGCTGCCAAAGACCTCATCTCAAAGCTCCTTGTCCGCGACGCCAAGCAGAGGCTGAGCGCCGCCCAAGTTCTGCAGCACCCTTGGGTGCAGGGGGTGAGTGTGAGCCCCGCTAGGGCCTCCTGCCTCCACACAGCCTCCGAGGGGCTAGGGGTGACTTGGAGCGGGTGTACGAGGGTCCTTGGGAAGGCCAGCAGCAGCTCCCCCGCTGCCGCGTGGGTCTGGGGCTCAATCTCGGCTGTCTGGGGGGGGGCACGGGCATGGCAGGAAAATCCACCTGCTGCTACCAGCTAGGGGTTGGGACTGCAGGCTCTGCTGCTCAGTGAATTGCTTGGCTTTGTGCCCCGGAGGCGCTGGGGCCTCTTTCTGCCTGGCACGCCTGCACAGAGCAACAAGCCGAGGTCGTCCAGGTGTTGGGCAGGCCACAGACCCCCAGCAGAGCCTGCCAACCCCAGCCCAGCTCTCTGTCCCCACCCATCTGGGAAGAGCCTGCCATTTCTCTGGCCAGCGGTCACCCGAGCCAGGCTGCCAGCCCAGGGCAAGGAGGCCACAAGGGCAAGGGTCTTAACCAAAAATAGAAGTTGGCACTGGGCCTCCCCAGGGAGCAAAGACGGGCCCTGATCTCAGGGCGAGCTGGTGGAGGGGCACCTGTGTCCTTCTGGAACGTCAGGAGACCCATGAGTAGACAAGGGAGGGGGCGGGGAGCAGGTGTAATGGACTACTGCTGGGCTTCTGCCACATCCTGCTCCCCCTGGCCTGACTCCGTTCTAGCAGGTACACCCCTTGAACCCCGGTCACAGCCATCTGGGCACTGGGAGGGCAGCGGGGCTCTGCGCTTCAGCCCCGCCCTCCTGTCGCTTTACAGTGTGCTCCGGAGAACACTCTGCCCACACCCATGGTCCTGCAGAGGTGAGGCCCGCGTGGGGGCGTGGGGCCCAGAGCAGGGACCCCGGGGGGGCGGGTGGTTAACGTTAGGTGTTTAAAAAAGACAAGAAAGCTTCCTTAAGTTGTTGGGTTGGGGAGCCACCTAAGTGCTTGGGTTTTCCTGTACCAGTGATGGTGATGGGTTGGGCCCCCAGTGGGGGCGGGGGTCCTGGGGCCTGCAGCCCCTCCCCCAGGGTACTGCACGCCCCCGGGGGTCCCGAAGAGATCGTGATCACCTTCTCCGTGACTGCCCCCTCCCCAGGAACAGCTGTGCCAAAGAGCTCACGTCGTTTGCGGCTGAGGCCATCGCCATGAACCGGCAGCTGGCTCAGCGGGAGGAGGACGCAGCCGAGGAGGCAGAGCAGGGCCCGCCCGTGGTCATCCGAGCTACCTCCCGCTGCCTGCAGCTGTCCCCGCCCTCTCAGAGCAAGCTGGCCCAGAGGCGGCAGCGAGCCAGCCTGTCTGCGGCCCCCGTGGTCCTGGTGGGAGACCACGCGTGACCCCTCGCTCCCTCTGTACATAGGTCACTCCTTCCCCTCCCCCCACCCCCACCCCCATCAAATCTAAAGATTTTTTTTAAGCTGTTGCCAGCCGGTGACCAGCAGGCTGCCCTCCCCTGGCTGGACTCCGAGGCGCTAAGCTCAGTTGGGGGGGGCTCTTTTTATATGAGGTTTTTGCTGTTGGGTTTTCTTCTCCTTTTTTCTGCCCTACCCCCATTTTTGTTCTCCTTTAAAGGTGTTAAAAGCAAAGCAGACGCCTGGGGAGGAGAGTGGGGGACGTGTGTCGCTGGGCTTGCCCGGTCCCTGCCTCCCCAGCCCTGTACTGTGAAGGTCCCCCGCCTGCCCCGCCCTGCCCTATGTGACTCAGGAGAGGAGGCGTTTGTCGTCTTCCAGAGCTGGGGGCACAGGGACGCACCCCCTCCCCAGCCTCACAGTATTTCAGGGACGGGCCAACCCCACACCTCCCCTCAGTGACACAGCAGCTCCTTCATCCCTCACCCGGGAGACACCCTGGTGGCCGGGTGGGGCGGGGGCTTCTCAGGTCTCCCTCGCGGCAGGAGGGGTCCTGGGTGCAGGCAGCTGGACTCCCCCCTCTGACTGACAATCGGGGCTCTCTCAAACCTTGACCTTAAGCTGCAGCTGACCCGGGGTGGGAGGGTGCACCCACTGCCCCCTACCTTGCCCACCCAGGAGGGCGGTGCCAGAGGAAGTGGGAGGGGCTGGACAGGCGCCCGTCAGCCAACGTGGGGGTCCCAAAGACCCCCACCCCGGGCACCCGAGTGCCCCTTCTCAGGGCTCAGTCTGACCACGGCCACGTCCCGCCCCTTGTCACCCCTGGGGTCTGGCGTGGAAGCTCTGTCAGCCCCTTCCTCCTCAGAGCCAGGGCCCACCCAGGGGTCCTGCTGAAGCCCCCCACCCCCCAAGGGCAGCGTCTCGACTCTGCCCACCTTCAGGAAAACGGCCGCCGCTGCCACGGCCTCCTTCCGGGCACCCAGGAATCGCCATGCCCGCCTCTGCCCACCTCGGCGCTGGGGTCACATGTCGAGGGGCCTGCCAGGCTTGGGGAGACCGACGCCCCTCCTCGTCCTCGGGTGGGAAACACTATGCAATACAGGCCCCCCCTTCTCCACGCACACGCGCTCCTGCTGGCCGGGGAGGGTCCCTGTGGCCCGCCCCCCGCCACCGGCTAGGCAGCGTGGCCTGGGGTCTGGCCAGGTCTCCATGGCAGGCCAGGGCCTGGAAAGCCCTCTGGTTTCTAGTTGTTCGTCCTGTTTTGTTAATTTTTTAAAAACATCAGTTGACTTCCCTTCCCTGTTCTTGAATACTTGAATGTTGGGGGGCCTCGCGGGTGGGGGGGCCCAGATGCTGTTTCTGTGGCAGTCTCTGGTGGCTGGTGGGGACTGACACCCCCTCCGGTCCCCCCGCCCGCCTGGATCTGTGGACTGGCCTTTCCAAAGACCCCGGGGGGGTGGGGAGGCCGCCCCCGCCCCCACTTCGTGCCCACCAGTGATCCCACTGTGTTGCAACTGGGGATTCCGCCTTTTTGTAAAAAAGAAACAAACGGACCCCCGCCCGCCACAGGCGCCTTGGCCGTTTTACTCTGGAACGCGGAGCTGTGAGGAGCTTTTTTTTTTTCCCAAAGGTGGGACAGCCACTTCCTCCGCCCGCCACATGTCATGTGGGCCATGGGAGCTGGAGAGACTGTCGGAACCGTTACTGTGAATGAGCGCCTGGCTCCCAGGCCACCTGGCCCTGCGGGAGGGGAACGGCCACGTCTCAATGTTAAGATGTGTAAAAAAGACAAAAAAAAACTCAAGTTTTTTAAAAGTGGGGGGAAAACACCCAAGCACTTTAACTCCACCACACCAGGTGAATCGATACAGCTCATTTTCCTTACACCAACTGTCAATGCCGGAATTTTGTATTGTTTTGTAAGGATTTAATAAAAGTCATAAAAACTTGTGTGTCCTGGTCCTGGTTTTCTGTTTTGTAACAAGTGGCCCCAAACCATTTCTCGTCCCCAGTGACGCCGTGAGCCCAGAGCGTGGACAGGCGCAGCGGGCTTGGCTTGCTGCTCAGGGGGCCTGGGCTCCTGGCTGGTGGGCTCGTCCTCACGACTTGCTGGGCAGCTCGGCAAATCCGCGGAACCCAAGAGGGAAGGGGGGGCAACGGGGCTGGCCCGACCTTGGACGCTGTGCCATCACCTCCCCACAGCCAAGGCCAGGCTCGGGGCGCCCCAGATCCAAGCTCAGGGAGGAGGAAGGGAGCAGCTTCTGGTGGTCCTGCTGCTGACTTAGTAATTCACACCTCCCCCATGTGGCTGGCCCTCAGCCATCATTGAATCCTCGCTCTGCAGGCCTCTGTGCCGGATAGCCCAGGGCTGACTTCCCATCCTGGCGGGGAGGGAGCGGATCAGGGAGGGCTTCCTGGAGGCAGGAGCCAATGGGGTGGGGGAGGGGGTTGAGGTGCCGGCCTGGTTGCTGTGTGCTTCGGCGTCCTCTGTCCTCAGTGGACCAGCGGGGATCCGAGAGGGGCCGGGTGAGGTGTGAGCAGGTGGCCTGGCGCCTGAGCTGCCCAGCGACCCACATTCGGCGCGGGCTTCCGGGGCGTCTGCGTGGGCTCAGGGTCTGTCCCTGGGGCAGAGCATCGTGGGCTCCGGGTCCGTCCCCCGGGCGCTGCGCCTCCCTCCTGCTCGCGGCCGAGGGACGCTCCCGTGCATGGGAGACGTGTGTATGTGTTCATCCGTCCACGGACACTGAGCTCGCTCCCCCGTTTTTGGCTGTTGTGAGTTGTGCTGCCGTGAGCGCTGTTTCCGTTGTCCCTGCGCGTCGTCCCTGCGTGGATGGATGGACACCCACAGACAGGACTGGAGCAGGGCACAGACCCGACTGGATGTCATTTCTGGGAGGACCATCTTGTCACCGTGCAGAGTGTGGACGCAGCCCAGAGGGCCTGGTGAGCTCTTGTCACCTTGCAGCCAGCCCGGTGAGGGGTGACAGACCAGGGCAGGGCAGTGGCCAGGAGGCCAGAGAGAGGACCAATGGCTGGCTGTGTCAGTGGGTGACCCGGGAGCACCTGGAGTCAGCCTGGGCGTGGGACTGGGGAGGCAGGGGCGCTCTCTGGGCTGGGACAGGCCTCCCTGGACAGGCGTAGGTGCTAGGATGTCCTGCGGCAGCAGGGGCCCGCAGGCCACCCCCGTCCTCCCTGGGAACGCCAGGCTCAGCCGCGAGCAT
>NC_138369.1:1086922-1098769 GCF_054177405.1 Leptonychotes weddellii | reverse complement strand
AAGGACCGCCCCCCCCCCCCCGCCCGGCCAAGTCCCCCTCTCAGTGCCTCTGGGCCCCTCCCCTGTCCCTTGCCGGCCTGGCATATGTGTGTGGGCCGAGGAGTGGGGGCCACACGCCAAGCTCCTGCCCTCCCAGGTGGCACCGAGCCCTGCCCGGCCCTGCCAGGCCTCACCGCTGACCTCTCCCAGCCTCCTCCTGCCTGCCAGGGCCCGGCACCCGGCACACCTTGTTCTTGGAGTTGTGGTTTCTTCTCGGCCCATCCTACCCCTTCCACGTCTATCTCCTCCAGGAGTGGCAGGAAAATCCCAGAGCGGGAGGAACTGGGAGCCTTTCGCAGGCTGGTGACGGGCTCCAGCTGGGTCAACGGAGAGGCTGGCTTGGGGCTCGCCAGCTGCCCCACAGCCGCCTGGCCTCGCGCATCCCAGGACCAGACCGAGATGGAGGTGTCCTCCCTGCGCTCCCCTTGACAGGCAGGGTCACAAGTTGATGTTCAGTGCTAATGACGGGGAAATGGGCAGGCCTATGGGAACGCTTTCATCTTCACAATTCTTTCTGTAAAGCTAAAACTTTAAAAAAAAAAATTGTATTTTAAAAATAATAAAAAAATAATAAAAGGAGGGGTGCCTGGGTGGTGCTGTCGGTTGAGCATCTGACTCTTGATTTCGGCTCAGGTCCTGATCTCAGGGTTGTGGGATCGAGCCCCACATCCGGCTCTGTGCCAGGCGGGGCGTCTGCTTGAGATTCTCTTTCTTCCTCTGCCCCTCCCCCCATGCTCACGCGTGCTCTCTCTCTCTCTCTCTCAGATAAGTAAATAAATAAAGTAGAAGCGCATCCACAGACAGGCAGGGGCTCTGTGGGTGTCAGAGACTGGGGTGGGGCGTGATGGCTGATGGGGACGGGACAGTGTTTCCTCTTGGGGTGATGGAACTTTCTGGAATTAGACAGCTGTGATGGTTACACAGCACAGTGAATATACTACATGCCACTGATTTGTTCTGTGAACTGCGCCTTGATTAAAGTTAAAAGATGACCAGAGAGGGGCGCCTGGGTGGCTCAGCCGTTAAGCGTCTGCCTTCGGCTCAGGTCATGGTCCCAGGGTCCTGGGATTGAGCCCCGCATTGGGCTCCCTGATCAGTGGGGTGTCTGCTTCTCCCTCTCCCACTCCCCCTGCTTGTGGAAAGCCTGCTTCTCCCTCTCCCACTCCCCCTGCTTGTGTTCCCTCTCTCGCTGTGTCTCTCTCCGTCAAACAAATAAATAAAGTCTTAAAAAAAAAAAAAAAGAATCTGAGAGTCTAAACAAATCAGTGCGTTAATCAGACCCGTCACACCGAATCTCAGAGGCCCTTCCCCTTCTTTGGGAAACTGGCCCCCGGTGGAGTTTTTCCCCTTGCCGTCTCTCCCGGGCCAGGCTCCCAGAAGCACACAGTGAGGCAGGAACGCGTGGGAAGGCTTTGTTAGGCTTCCCTGGGAAAATCCAGCAGGGCGATGCCTCTCCATGGGCGCAGCTGCCCCCTGGTGCACAGGGCCACGTCTGGGGGTGTCTGTGCTGTCACATGGCATGCCCCTGTACAGCCCCCCACAGCGCCCTGGAAGCCCCACAACTGAGGCCTATGCAGCCCCCCATGCCAGCAGTGTGGAGGGGCAGAAGCCCCACGGTGGGGGGCGCAGAACCAAAGGGAAAGGCAGGGGGAGCAATGGGGGGGACATCGGACACGGTCCCCGAGGGGAAATCTGGACAGGGCAAGGGTCACACCTCAGTTGTCCCACCTGGGGCAAGAGAGCTGGGGTCGTCACACCCCACTCCTGTGGGTCATCGGCTTCGGGCTGCTCCCAGGGGGACGTTACTCCCAGGTTCTCCCGGCTCCCGCCGAGTCCAGCAAAGTGGGTACCAGCTGCCTGAGGGCCGCTCGGGGGCCCAGAGCACAGGGTGCTGGCTTGGGGGGAGCATGAGGAAAGCACTGGGCGGCACCTACTAAAAACAGACGTCCAGGTAAGGGGCCCCGGACTGTGCAGGCGGCCCGAGGTCCAGGCCGCCCGCCAGGTTCAGGGCCCCGTCAGTCCGCTCCCTTCGCACCATGTGGCCACCGCCCCCAGGCTGCCCACCGCTGCCCCCGTGGGAGGAGGATGGGCCTGGGTCACCCGGGCTCAGACAGCACTGTGCACACACGCTTGCAGGAGCTGAGACCACCCCCCGCCCCCTGCCCCCCTGGCTTCCCGCAGAGCCTAAGCGCCTTGTCCTGCAAGACACCACCTCCTGGCAGGTCCCTGGCTTCTGAGGTTCCTTCAGCTTGTTTTCTGGCCCGAGGAATTTCTCATCAGTGGGAAGTTAGACTCAAGGCCTCGATGGGAGTCCAGGTACCACTTTGGGCTCGAACACTTCATGCTGCACCCCCCGGCGATATCTGGTGGTCCCGGGTTTGGAGGTGCTCTGACTCATCCCTGGACCGGGGCGCTGCGAGCCCCACGGGCGTGACGAGACTCCCGCGCCCCGCACCCCTCTTACCACTCACCTAGTGATCTCAGCACCACTGACCGCCACGACTGGGAGTGAGAATTTCATGAAGAGCCGCTGGTTTCCAGCAAACATGTCTCCTTCCTTCCCCCAAACCAGGTCACGTACTCAGTTCGTGACCTCAGCAGGCTATGTGAATAGTCCATTCTATGCCCAAGCAAATCCCGTGGTCTGACTGGGCACGAGACTAAATCCAGGCAGAGTCCGCCAGCACCTGACTAGGTGGGCCCTCACCTGTTCCGGGTCACTGACCCACTTGTGGGAGGGGCCTTCCCGGGCCAGGGTGTCAAGGAGAAGGCAGGGCTGGCTTGTTGGCGACGTTTCCACCTTCAGCCCAGACTAATGTAAGCCAAGTGGAACCAGGAAGCATCGACCCACAGCTGATGTCACTGGCAAACTTCAGTTGTGTGGGGGAGGCAAACCTTTTCCTCTACCCTCTTAGGTTCTATACCGGGGACCTGTCAACTAAACTGATGAAAGACATTTTAATAGGAGCCACACAACTTTACTTCTTTTTAGTTTGATATGCTCAGGCATCACAGAAAGAAGTGAAGGTGCAAAGGAACGGTGAGATCTGAGAGCTCATATACCACCGTAACAGGGAAAAGGGAGGGGAGAAAAGCCACTTACGGGAGAGCAAATGAATTTTAGGAATGATAAATGGGCCCTCAGGAGAGTAAGTGGGAGATATGATAGTTTGTGACAAAGTCTATCTGGGAATGGTGTCAGCTTCTCTTCTCCAAGAGGAGACATTGATCCCCGGAAGGGATTTATGACGAGTGAGTTCTTTTGGGAGGTTCTGTTTTCAGTTTATTTATTATTATTATTTTTTAAAAGATTATTTATTTATTTGACAGAGAGAGAGGGAACACAAGCAGGGGGAGTGGGAGAGGGAGAAGCAGGCTTCCCGTCGAGCAGGGAGCCCGATGCGGGGCTCGATCCCAGGACCTTGAGATCATGACCCGAGCCGAAGGCAGACGCTTAATGACTGAGCCACCCAGGCACCCCATGGGAGGCTCTGTTTTTAGGCAGGTAAGGGATTTCAGGAGCTCAGACGCTCTCAAAATAATTCAAAATAATTCTTACACCACAGTGGCATATTTTGGGGGCAGCATGTCTTGGTCCCCTTCAGTTGCTCCCCCCAAATTTTTTGCTAACCTTTCCTTTTTTTTTTTTTTTCTTGTGTCAGGGATTTTTGGTGTTAATGATATATATCTCTGTGTGACAGCCCCAGTGTCCTAGAGTCAGGGCAGTGGGATAGGGGAGATGACATCCCACCCTGCCCTCCACCGACGGTTTCATAAAAATTGTAGTCTCCGGAAATGAATCCGAATTCCTGGGCTGGGCCGTGTCAGCAGCGCCCTCTAGAGGCCACCACCAGCATAGACAGGCCCGGGAGCGGTTCAAAGACCCCCGGCTGCGAAATTCTAGCACCTTCTCAAAGACTCACTGCAAGAACATGCACAGGTGTTGGGCTGGCAAACAGCACGAAGCGTCAGTTAGATGAGGCAAACGGCCTGTGGACCTTCCCTGGTCACCCCGGGGCCGGAATGCCCTGAACTTTCAGCTTCCACCTCTCATCTGTGTCTTCCAAAGGACACCAGAGCACAGGTAAAAACATCACATTTCAAGGTCAGCTGAACTTAACTGAGATGTAGCTGACTTACAGTGATGCCCAGAGCCTAACTCAGAGCAGCTGGATGGTCTAGGCAAACGCAGGAAACTATGTCGCCCGCATTCCCATCAAGATCTAGAACATTCTGGCACCTGGGAAGCTCCCTCCGCTCCCCAGACAACCATTTTCCTGATTTCTATCTCCATAGAAGTTACACCTGTTCTGGAACTTGATCTAGTTGGGGTCAAACAGGACGTCCTCAGCATCTGGCTACAGAGTTGTGATTTTGCAATTGTATGGTGTGAGGTAAGAAAATTTGTGTTCAGATGTATCAAGACCTTTTTTTTTTTTTTAACTGGAAACATAAATACCTTCATTGATAGATGCATTGCTCTCTTCTCTGGCTAGGCATGGAAGTGTGAGATGTTCAAGAAATAAATAAAGATACTGTAAATTATACCTCAAAAGGAGGTTAACTACCTTGACCAACTATGGGTCCTCTGGGTCCTGAAAGAGCATTACTGTCAATTCACCGGCTTTTGTGTTTCATCCTGGTTTGTTTAGAAAGGACGACCTTGGGGCGTCTGGGTGGCTCAGTCCGTTAAGCATCTGCCTTCGGCTCAGGTCATGATCTCAGGGTCCTGGGACTCCCAAATTGGACTCCCTGCTCAAAGGGGAGCCTGCCTCTCCCTCTCCTTCTGCCCCTCCCTCCTGATCATGCACTTTCTTTCTCCCACTCAAATAAATAAAGTCTTTTTAAAAATGACGTATTAAAAGTGAACATTTATTTCTTACATTTCAGAATATTTCCTTATGCATTGCTAAGAGAAATATGTCTCAGAAATTTATATACTTATTTATATATATTTATGTATATTGTATTTATATAATATGTACTTATATATTTATATTTTATTTATATAATATATATTTATATAATATATATATTTTTAACTTCTATAGGGCAGTTACAACAAGGTACAACATTGTGGATCAAACATCACCTACTTTATCTACTTAATATTTTTTAAAGATTTTATTCTTAAGTAATCACTATACCCAATGTCGGGCTCAAACTCATGACCCCGAGATCAAGAGTCACATGCTCCACTGACTGAGCCAGCCGGGTGCCCCTAGGGTCACCTACTTTAATCCCTGCAAAGATTTGCATTTTTGCACCAAAGCTGAAATGGCTAATGCTTTTGGAACTCCCTGTATTTGCTTTAATAAAAACTCTACCAGGGGCACCTGGCTGACTCAGTCCGTGGAGCTTGTGACCCTTGATCTCACCGTTGTGAGTTTGAGCCCCACCTTGAGCATAGAGATTGCTAAAAATAAAATCTTGAAAACAAAACAAAACAAAACCCTCTATCCGTAGGTGAACTATTATTCCAGAGAATGTAGAAGTATGATTGTGGCTTTATAACCAAAATTTGTTATAATCTAACTGACTGACGTCTTTTTTTTTTTTTTAAGTAATCTCTATGTCCAACGTAGGGTTGGGCCTCATGACCCTGAGATCAAGAGCCACATGCCTGACTGATGTCTTTTTGAAACATCATATGTGAAAAGCTTTTTATTGTGAAGCGTAATGCATTTTCGGAAAAATGCATGCTGGGGCGCCTGGGTGGCTCAGTCTTAAGCGTCTGCCTTCTGCTCAGGTCATGATCCCGGGGGTCTTGGGATTGAGCCCCGCATGGTGGGGGGGGTCTCCTGCTCTGCGGGAAGCCTGCTTCTCCCTCCCCCACTCTCCCTGCTTGTGTTCCCTCTCTCGCTGTCTCTCTCTGTCAAATAAATAAAGTCTTTTAAAAAAAGAAAGAAAAATGCATGCAATGCAAATGGATAATTTAACAAGTTATTGTAAAGCCAACACATGCCCCGTCCAGACTGAGAAGCCCTCCCCCGCCCCCTGCAACCAACCATAAGACCCATCTGGACCCAGTCCTCCCTTCCCCCACCAGGGTCAGTAACTTGAAGTTTATGAGTATTACTTTCTCACTTTCTTTATAGTTTGACCACAGAAGTATGCTGCCTAAATAAATGTAGTCTTGCCTCTTTTAAAAGTTTACATAAGTGGGATGATACTGCACATATTCTTTTTTTTTAAGATTTTATTTATTTATTTGAGAGAGAGAGAGAGAGAGAGCGCGCATGAGCAGGGGGAGGGGCAGAGGGAAGAGGAGAAGCAGGCTCCCCGCTGAGCAGGGAGCCTGGGGCTGGATCCCAGGACCCTGAGATCATGACCTGAGCTGAAGATGCTCAACCCACTGAGCCACCCAGGAGCCCCGGGAGCTGTATATTTAGATTCACAATATGAGCAACACAATAGTGCCATACAAAGCTTTTCTGCAGGTCCATATGCTGAGATGCCCCCGTGGGCCGTGCCAGATGCGGTAAACGCAGTAGATACGAGAGGTACCACTGAGACTCAGCGGAGACCACAAGTTTCGATTTTTTTTTTTCAGCAATGGAAAAAGAAAAACATTTAGAGAAACGAAAGAGGTACACATACATACTTCCCCCCGCCCGTCAATAATGTAACTTTTCAGCTTCCTTACCTGCTTCTTCACACAGGTCAGCTGAGCTTGGAGAAAGTGAACGAGATCAGAACATGAAAGATGTTCCTTGTTTTCTCATCAAAGGATTCCACTAGGATTAGCGCGAGGATCTTTCTGGTGCCCATGTCCGCAGGTCAGCCAAACACCCAGGATCTCTGTACAGGAAGAGCCAGGGCCCCCGGCAAATCTCAGAACCTCTCTGGCATCTGTCCCTATTATTGGAGCACACGTGAGCTCGGGCAGCTGCTGTGTGCTGGCCAGGCAGGTGTCATTTGGGTTAATACTTCAAACCCCCCCGCGGTGGAAATTTCTCTGGATGTCATTTTGAGCACCTCTGTATTGTTCCAGCCCACTTCCAGAAGCTGACCCTGTTGTTCCTGGTTCAGGGCTAAGCAGGCACAGACAGAAAACAGAACAATAAACACGAGTAAGAGAATAATCGTGTTAAAAAGAAAACAAATAATGCCCTGCACTGCAGCGACCAGGCCAAGCACCCAGAGGCCGGAAATCAGCCCGGAAACCAGAGCGCCAGCAGCGACTCCAGTCACCAACAGATGAAGCGACGTGTGGAGCCGGGGGAGTGCGCACCCGCAGTTCTGGGAACATGCGAGGCCCCCCGCAAACCGTCTTGGGGCCTGTGGTTCCCGCAGCAGCTGCAGGGAAACCTGACTCCAGGGAGCCTCAAGGACAGCCTCCTTGTCTTTGCCTTTGGGGCCCAGCTGAGGCCGGGGCGGGGGGCTCCAGAGCTGGAGCCCCATGCGCCCCATGCGCCCCATGCGCCGTGGCTAGAACCCGCCCTGGAACTTGGCGGCCTCCAACGCGGGAGCGCGAGCCCCGGCCCCAAATGCTGGAAAACAATTTGACTTTTTTCCCCCACCAGCATTTGATTTTGAAAATTTCCAAACATACAGCCAAGTTTAAATAATTTTGCAGTGCACACCACCTACGCAAACATGAATTCTACCATTGCCCTTCTGCTGTGCCTCCCACCTCTCCGGCTCAGCGTTCCTCCATGGTTCCGACTCATGTTGGATGCATTTCATGCTTGCAGACATCAGTCCGCTGCCCCATGAATAATTTGGCGTGCATACCTTTAGCATACGATTCACAAAGAGTTCGTGAATTTTGTTTACATTTTTTCTTTTGAAGTAAAATTTACAATGACTTTCATAAATCTTCGATATACATTTGCTGAGCTTTAATGAATGCACACATCAGTGCACCAGGAGCCTCTATGAAGATTGAGAGCATTCCATTCCCCCTGTGGGGGGCAGAATAACACCCCCCAAAAATGTCCATGTCCTAATCTCTAGAATCTGTACGTCTGTTACCTCCCATGGCAAAAGGCACCTTGCAGATGGGATTAAGTTGAGGACCCTCAATGAGGGTGACCCTGGATTCCCCAGAGGGTCCAATGATCTGACAAGTGTCCTTATAAGAGTGGGCAGGAGGGTCAGAGTTGGAGGAGACAGGGCAATAGAAGCAGAGGTCAGAATGAGACAACCACAGAGGCAGCCGGAGAAGGGCAGGAAATGGATTCTCCCAGGGAGCCTCCAGAAGGAGCCAGCCCTGTCCACCTGCTGGAGGGGGCGTTGAGAGGTTGTGGTGCTGGTCAACCTGTGAGCTGGACCCGGGCACTTGGAGGCTCCATCCCCCTCCCCTGTGCTGGGAAGGTGTGGTTCCCCTGGCCTTCCCTGCATTAGAAGCTGCCCAAGGACACAGCCTTGAGACAGTGAGGCGGTGTTGAGACCGACCATCTGGATGGTACTCAGTTCAGGCCTCTATATAAGCTTTAAGATTGGGGCAGGCGGGTGCAGTGTGCTAGACAAGCCTTGGAAGGATGTTCCCTTGCTCATAAACCCATCTACCCATCTGGAATGGCCTGTCCCTTCCTTCAGTTTCTCCTTGCCCAGCGTGTACAGGGGCCCATTTGCAAACCAACACTGCACCTTGATATAGCCCCATGAGACCACGTCAGCCCTCTGACCTCCAGAATTGTCAGAGAGTAAATGTGCTGGTGAGAGTTTGTTACAGCATCCTTGGGAATCTCATACACACTCATTGGCCAGGACTGGTCACATGCCCAATCCCTGAACCAAACAGCAGGCCAGTCATTCACACCCACCTCCATAGCTCCTGTGATCTTAGATCTTAATTTCCAACCCACAGGGATTGTAGAGACTGTTGATATTACTACTAGGGTCTGTCCTTGCATTTTATGCTGACAGATAAAATGAATATGAGATTACACAAGTTATAATCAGGATCTTCAGAAACTTACATGGTTCACCAAATGATAAAAGAAAAAGGTAAAATTATATTTTGGGTGAGGGGCTAAAAATCTAGTTAGGCGTCTATTGAGGAGGGTCTGCAAATGTTTTCTTTTTTTTTTAAGATTTTATTTATTTATTTGAGAGAGAGAATGAGATAGAGAGAGAGCGTGAGAGGAGGGAGGGTCAGAGGGAGAAGCAGACTCCCTGCCGAGCAGGGAGCCCGATGCGGGACTCGATCCTGGGACTCCAGGGTCATGACCTGAGCCGAAGGCAGTCGCTTAACCAACTGAGCCACCCAGGCGCCCTGCAAATGTTTTCTGTAAAGGGATTTGCCTGCCCTTTGGGGCTCCATGGTAACTACTCAAATCTGTCCTGCAAGCTGGGAAGCAGGCATAGACAACTTGCAAATGAATGGGCATGGCTGTGTGCCAATAAAACTTTATTTACAACAACAAGTGGTGGGCCAGGTCTAGCGCTCAGGCAGGCCATATTTGCTGAGGACACCTGTTATAGAGTATTGTTAGAGCTAAATTGGAAATAGCAATATGAACTCACACTCTTCAAAATCGATCATTTCTACCTGATCACTTAGGTAGCCATTAAACAGTTTTGCACCAAAAATTAGCGTGCAGTAATTGAAGAGGTGTCCCCAATACTGAAAATGCAGTCACGGATACTCTTCTCCATTCCCAGGGAATGAGGGCTCTCTGGAGAATAGCTGGTTTTGTGTTTCGGGGCAGGGAAGGTGCACTACGGGCCTGGACTATGTCATTGTGAGAAGGCAGGGGTGCTTCTCCATGTTCTGGGGGTGCTGAAGGCACACAGGAGCCCACATAGAAGTATCCTTCATCAGGGCGCCTGGGTGGCTCAGTTGGTTAAACGACTGCCTTCAGCTCAGGTCGTGATCCTGGAGTCCCGGGATCAAGTCCCGCATCGGGCTCCCTGCTCGGCAAGGAGTCTGCTTCTCCCTCTGCCCTCTTCCCTCTCATGTACTCTCTATCTCTCTCATTCTCACTCTCTCAAATAAATAAATAAATCTTTAAAAAAAAAAAAAAAAGAAAGCTAGTCTCACTCTCCTTTAAAAAAAAAAAAGTATCCTTCATCAATCATGATTACAATTAATTAAAACTAATTAGCCTGAATGCCATGAATCCATAATTATCTTCAAAAGGCAAGAACAAGGATTACAGTATATCCAGGCTGATTAATTCAGATGAACCACTTCTCAGCGTCCCCACATAAAAAGTCTGGTATCCTCTTACCACATGAGTTAGATTCAGGGTGATCCCAACTATATAAAAAGATGCTACTTGGGTGCCTGGGTGGCTCAGTCAGTTAAGTGCCTTCAGCTCAGGTCACGATCCTGGAGTCCCAGGATCGAGTCCTGCATGGGGTTCCCTGCTCAGTAGGGAGTCTGCTTCTCCCTCTGACCCTCCCCCATCTCATGCTCTCTCATTCTCTCTCTCAAAAATAAATAAAAACTTAAAAAAAAAAAGATGCTACTCTTTGTAAAAAAACAAACAAGAAAAAAAAGGCCAAGAAAAAATACACTAAAGTGTTAACACTAGTTACTTTGGGATAGTAAGACAATAGGTGATAGTCATGTGCTTTTCTGTATTTTTCTGGCATTTCCAAGATTCCTGCCTTTATTTTTCATACACTACTTTTAGAATGAAAAAAAAAATTATCCCCAGGTTTTGGGCTGGCTTTGTCCATGGTTATAAGTTGCATGGTTTAGCCTTGGGTCAATTTCTCACCCCAAAAGAGCAGAGGCATGAACTCATGCACAAGGTGGCATTTTTATTAAATCCAGTGGCCAAGGCTGCTGATGGGAGCACATGCTGTGAGGTGGGGCTGGGAGGTGTAGAGCTGCAGGATGCCCTGGGCGGTGCCCCACCCTCAGGGTAGAGGTTGTCCCCAGGGGGAGAGGATTGGCTGTCAATGGAAGGAAGCCCCTGAAAGGCTTTAAGCAAAGGCTCCAAGACACGCAATTAAATTTGGGGGAAATTGGATTCTAAAGGGTAAGGAGGAGTAAGTGGTTGAGGCTGGGGGTTGTCATGAGAAGCAGGGGACAGTGCAAAATTAAAGCGTGGAGTCCCTTGTTCCAAAATCATTACAAATCTCAAGATGGTGGCAGCAGAGCATTAAATCAAACATGGGGCCCGGGATGACCCCCTGGGCTGCGTGCCCGGTGAAGCTGGCCGTGGCAGGATCCACAACAGAGGCCCCATTCAAGGTCAGCTTTGGAGGTAATGAGCTGATCAAGATTTGGGCAGAGACTGGACACTGGGTGGGATGTCTTGCCTGTGGCTCTCCTAGGTGTCACTGGGCCACGCACCCCTGCCCCCAACGAAAACCCCTTCTCCATGGGAATGACCAGGCTGAGACGCCGGTGTGTGTGTGGGGGGGTGTCTCCCAGGCACTAATTAGATGCTACATTGTCACGGATGTTATGGAAGTGTGTCCTGAAGTCCTGTGTTCAGGTAAGGGCCAGAGGAGAGCCTCATGCCCACCTTTGGGGATGGGTCTGTGCTGGGGCCTTGACCTCTCTATCCAGCCTTCTGGCCACCCTGATGTGGCTCCAGGACCTGGAAGAGGCTCTTCCTGGCTTATTCATCTTCCTAACTGCTGGTCACTGGTCAGCGTCCCTTCCTCCAGGAACCCCGCCCCCAGGCTGCAGCTCCAGGTCTTGACCCCCCCCCACCCCAGGTTGCGCAAGGAGCCCGGCTTTATGCTCTCCGACCTCCCCGTGTCCCCTCTTCAGGGCATTGGGGCACTCTGACACTATGGGTGTGCTTAGCAATTTGGGGGTTCCAGCCCTGTCTGCACTTCCCAACAGGTACCTGGCCCAGAAGAGGGCTCATTTCTCCGCCCCTCCCGTCTCCCCAC
>NC_138369.1:1067626-1086422 GCF_054177405.1 Leptonychotes weddellii | reverse complement strand
GCCGCCGCCGCCGCCGCCGCCGCCCCGGCCCCCGCCGCCCCCGGGCCGCCCCCCGCGCCCGCGCCCGGGCCGGGGCCGGGGCCGGGGCCGGGGTCGGGGCCGGGGCCGGGCGCGCAGGCCGCGGCGGGCGGGGAGCGGGCGGCCGAGGAGCCGGGGGCGGCGGCGCTCCTGCGCGAGCCCGTCTACAACTGGCAGGCCACCAAGCCCACGCTGAAGGAGCGCTTCGCCTTCCTCTTCAACAACGAGGTGCTCTGCGACGTGCACTTCCTGGTGGGCAAGGGGCTCGGCGCGCAGCGCATCCCGGCGCACAGGTGGGCCGCCGCCCCGCGCCCCGCACCCCGGGCCCTGGGACCCCCCCTCCCCCACCGCCCCATCCGCGGACCCTGCCATCCGCGGCACCAGACCGCTCCAGGAACCCGCCACCCCACAGGATCCCGGGGACCCACTTTGCCCCCGGCCTATGACCCTGCCAGGCCCCCATCCACCGCTCAGCCCTCTGATACTAGCCATACCCTGGCCTTGGGACCCCCGCCTCTCCATCCCCCCGCAGACTCCTGCCACCCAGTCCAGGATCTCCAGGCACAGCCGCCCCCACCGTCCTGCCCCAGTGACCTCCTGCACCAAGTGCCGCATCCTTCCCCGGTGGTGGCCCCCAGGCCCCCACCAGACCCCCGCCTCTTGAACCCAGAAGCCCGGACTCCTAAACCACATAACCCCCTCAGTGATCCCAGTTCTGTGACACCCCAGCCCCATGTCCGCCCTGGCCTCCAGGCCTTCTCTCTGAAAAAGGGGGCATTGTTGGCCCAGGTCCGGCCCCCCTGCCAGTCTCCAGGGTGCAGCCCTCAGACCCCAGGGCAGGGTGGGACTGATAGCAGACTCCCCGTCCATTCCCTGTCTCTCTGACTCTGCTCCCCGTTGCACTCCAGGGAGCTGGGGGAGGGGGCCTCACTGGGAGGGCTCCATTGGGGGAGAGGGGCTGGGGGGTTTCTTGCCACTGGCCTGGAATGTTCCGCAGCCTGCTGTGAGCGGTCCGCCCTGCCTTTCTGACATGTGGCCTTTATTTAACCTGTGCCTTTGAGATGTTTCTGGCTTTTTCTTGGTTATTTATGTACAACTGGATCTAGATTCCTGCCTACAGAAGGTTCCAGGCCTGTGGTTGGGTCCCCAGGACCTCCCGTGGCTCCTCCCTCCCCTGTGTGTGTGCAGCCACATGGGCCTCACCCCCACCCAAGCCTGGAGTAGGGGGACTGATCCCTGAGGCACCCCCCCCACCCCGGCCTCTCTCATGTCCACCTGTGCTCCTAAATACTGCTTAGCCCAGTCTGGCCTTTAAAGCTCCCCCCGCCGACCCCGCTCCCACCAAGCTTCAGGGAACACATGGAATGAGCAAGGTGAGGCTACATGGGCTCCTGCCCCCCCTGACCCAAGCCCTTTGGAGATGGGGCCAGGTGGATGCAGCTGGAAACCCCACAGGGAGGGGGAAGGGCGACCTCAGGGTTTCTGCTTCAGGGGAGCGAGGGGGTCCCCTGGGCACCACTAACCTTAGGACATGTACTCGACTGTGTGTGGCTGTTGGTGGTGAAGAAGGGATGAGGAAGGTGGGCATGGGGACCCCCAGAGAAGTGGGGAGAAGGGTGTGGCGCTGCTGGGCTCAGGAGAATGGCTGGGAGCAAGGGCTCTGGTAGGAAGATCAGCCCGGCGTGATATTTAGTGAGCTTTTCTGAGAGCAGCAGGGAGATACAGGGCCCTGGGAGGGGATGACAGGGATCCGTACCCTGAGCAAGTGGTGCTGAGCAGGGCGAGGGGGAGGGGAGGCCTGGAGAGCAGAGGGGCTGGGCACGCAGCAGGGGCAAGGGGGCACTGCGGGCCAGAGGGACATCGTCGGCTTTGAAGGGGGGCCCAGCTGTAGATGGAGCCTGCAGGCACTTGGTGAGGACCGTAGAAACAGGGCTCCTCTCCCTGGTGCGGTGAGGTGGCAGCTTGGTAGGGGAGGGAGAGTCGGGGCTGCGGCGGGGGACCCCCAGACCCTGGCTCCAGCATCGGGGGAAAGGACAGAGTGGTGGGAGGTAATGGGGCAGCCTGGGGGGGGGTGTAGATGGGGGATTAGTGCTTAGGAATGGCTGTGAGGAGCCACCCTGAAAGTGGGGTCTGGGATGAGGCTCTTCTGGGCATGCTGACATTCACCTTCAGACGGGCCCACCCACTGGACCCGTGGCTTCTCCCACTAGTGGCCACACGAGTCCCGAGTCCCCAGGGAGCCTGGCCCCCTGGCACACCTTGCTGGTTCCTGCAGGCGTCGGTCGTCCCTGGGCCCCAAAGACTCCCTGAGCATGTGTGTTTGCTGTCCAGAGAGGGTCCGGGTCAGGCTGATAGCACTTTTCTGGTCCCATTTGCCCTGGTATTGATGCCCCACTATTTGGCCTTTACTGATAGAAAGTTCTAGTTCTTTTTCTTTCTTTTCTCCCTTTGGGTTGTGATTTTGTACAGATTGGTGAAATTTTACCTGCAGTGATCAGGTAGATCGCTGCCCAGCGAGTGGCCCTGGGCTTTCTGTGCCTCAGTTTCCCCACCTGTGAACTGGGACTGACCACTCGGATGCCTCCACCCCAGGACTTCTGGGAGGATTGACTTGGTGACCCAACCAAGTGCTTATCACAGTGGTCCAGGGTGAGCTTAAATAAAGGTGGGGACATCATCCAGGGCGTGAGGTAGGCAAGTCTAGAGGCCGTGGTAGGAGGAGAGGCTGAATCCGAGTGCGGAGCGTGGAGGAGGTGAGGCTCCGTACCCCAGAGCCCCGATGGTGCATACAGGTGCTCCCCGCCTGGGCCCAGACCCCAGGAAGTGATGGTAACCTGACCGTGGGGAAACCTGGCACACCCCACCTGGGCCAGGGGTCACGGTCAACTTCAGAGTGATGTAGAGTGGCCTGTCAGGGACCCCTGATGGGACGGGACCAGAAGGGCACCTCGCCTCTGTAGTTCTTCCCCAAACCCATAACCCCAGTGCCGTGGGTTGAGTGGTGGCCCCCCAAAAGGTGTGTCTTCATCCCAGTCCCTCGTACCTGTGAGTGGGACCTTATTTGGAAAAGGGTCTTTGCAGATGTGATTAAGTTCAGGGTGAGATCATCCTGGAATATCTGGTGGGCTCTAAACCCGATGACAAGTGTCCTCCTAAGAGACACAGAGGAGAGACAGAGGAGAAGCCCCTTGATGAGCATGGAGTCAGGCACTGGAGTGCTGTGGCCAGAGGCCAGGGGACCCCTGGGGCCCCGTGGAGCTGGAAGAGGCAGGTAGGAGCCTCCCCCGGAGCCTCCCGAGGGCCCTGCCGCACCTCCATCTGGGGCTTCTGGCCTCCAGGACTGGGAGAGGATGAAATCCTGTTGTCGGGAGTCGCCTGGCATGTGGTGCCTTGTTAGAGCAGTCGTGGGAAACCGAGATCTCCAGATTGATCGCAGGAAAGCAGCTGACAAGCCCAGATCAGGGACACGCTGCGGGACACCTGGCCGGGCGTCCTGGAGGCTGTCAGGTCACGAGAAACAAGGAAAGGTGGAGATGTTGCCACATGCTAGGGGCGCTGGGAAGGAGGTGACCAGGTGGTGTCCTGGGGCAGAGAGGGGTTAGCGCCAGGACATGGGAACCAGTGTGGCTGAGGCCGCCTCCAAAAAGTGGGGGCTCGTGCGAACCCCCCCGCGACCCTCCCCCCGGGCGGGCATGGGCTCCGGGCGCAGGCTGACCTGGGCTGTGGGGCAGGAGGGCGGGCATCGTGTAGGCTGAGGAGCGGGCCCTGGCCCCTGGTCCCGAGGCTCTGCCTGGCCTTCACCCTGTACGCTTTTCCCTCTAAGCTCCCGATGACGGGCACCCCCATGGTGGTGGTCATGGGCTTGCTCCTCTCCTTCCCTGCTGCCTTCGGAGCCCCAGGAGAAGGCCCGGCATGCAGTAGGTGCTCAGTAACTGCAGGGCACCGACCTGCCCGAATCAGATGTCTGCGCTCCCTTGCCGGGCGGGCTCTGCGGACGTGCTGCGGGGCTCAGGGTAGGGCGGCCCTTGCGTGCGAGCCAGGCGCTGCTGCGGTCAGTATCTCAGACGCCCGAGCTCGTCCGTCTGGGAGGATGTAGCAGAGAAGGCCAGCGAGCGGAACGGGCCTTCTGGGGTCTCTCCTGGCATCGATCCGTGTTCTGCTACAAGAACATTTTTTGATGACTCTGGCTTTCCGGTATGTTTTGAGAACTGCTGAGGCCCTTGTTCCCAATTTTATTCTTTGTCAAGACTTCTTCAGCTGGTTGCACATTTACCCTTTTGGCATCGATCGCCCATCCGTCCCTCCCCACTTCCCTCAAACAGTCATGGACACATGGTGCTGGAGGGAAGCTGTCCCTCCGCGGCTGACATTCCAGCCCGGCATCAGCCAACTTAGGTAAACAGCCTCCGTTCCCCGTACTTAATTCTGCCCAGCAGGACAGGTGTGGACAACACATCAGTGAATGAGCACGGCCGTGTCCCACAAAACTTCATTTGCAGAAACAAGGGGTTGGCCGGTTTGCGGGCCCCTGGGCAGACTCATGGTTCCATAGGATCTCTAGAATCAGTTCATCAAGTGCTGAAGGAATTTACTGGGGGGGCGGGTCCACCAGCGATACCGGGCTGGGCAGAGCGAAGTTTAAGGTACAGAGTGTATCTGGGAGCAAGGTCTCTCTCCATTTGTTCAGGGCGGTTTTTGTGTTCCTAGGACAGTTTTGTGGTTTTCTCCATGAGGCTTTTGCATATTTATTGCTGATTTTTGCTCACTTATTTTTTTTTCTCTGTTGTGGATAATCTTCATTATATTTTTCCAGCTGGCTCTTGCTGGGAAGCTGTATGTTTTTTGCATATTTATTTCTATCTGGTTTGAGCGATTTCTGTCCGAGCCCTTGTTCGTGTTAATTGTTCAGTGGATTCTGTGGTCTGGCACTGTCTGATACTTTCCTGTGATGACGGGAATGTTCTCGATTTACACCGTCCAGCCTAGCTGCACGTGGCTACTGAGCATCTGAATACAGCAGTCGCAACTGAGGAGTTGAATCTTTCATTTTTTAAAAAGATTTTATTTACTTATTTGAGAGAGAGCGAGCATGAGTGGGGGGTGGAGAGGCAGAGGGAGAGGGAGAAGCAGGCTCCCTGCTGAGCAGGGAGCCCGATGCGGGACTCGATCCCAGGACCCTGAGATCATGACTTAAGCTGGAGGCAGATGCTCAACCGACTGAGCCACCCAGGCACCTTCGTACTGCACTTCTGACCACAGGACATTGCTCCGTAACAGGTGAGAGCAAGGAGCCTTTGTGTTTTGTTTTTCATCGACAAATGGGACCACGGGTGCTGGTTTCCGACGGCTTCTCTCAAGTTTCTCTCGGTTCCCTGCTTGTGGAGGGTTTTCGTGAGTGTGAGTGTGGGGTGCTCCCAAGCCCTTTCCTGGAGTCTGGTCTGTTTGGCCTGACAATTGTCTGTGTGGAAAGTGTGCACCGCCGTGTGGCCGCTGCCCCCTGAGGTCCCCCTGCCCACTTGCTGCCATCACCGGCCTGCCTTCTGTCTCTCCCGGCCTGCTGTTTCTAGAAATTTCATGTAATTAGAGTGATACAGCATGTCATCTTCAGTCTGGCTTCTTGAAAGTGTTTGAGGGGCGCCCGGGGGGCTCGGTCAGTTAAGCATCTGCCTTCGGCTCTGGTCGTGATCTCGGGGTCCTGGGATCGAGTCCTGCGTCAGGCTCCCTGCTCGGCGGGAAGCCTGCTCCTCCTTCTCCCCCTACACCTACCCCTGCCCCTGTGCTCTCTCTTTCCCTCTCTCTCTGTCTCAGATAAATAAAATGTTTAAATAAAAGAAAAAGTTTTTGAGATTCATCCACGTTGTTGTGTGTATCAGTACACTCAACCCTTGAACCATGTGGGGGTTAGGGGAGCCGGCCTCCTGCACAGCCAAAAATCCACACGTAACTCCACCCCTGAGACCTCACCCACTGACAGCCCAGTGGGGACCGCAAGGCTCACGAGTGCGCGAACAGTGCGTGCTCTGTTATCTACCATGTGCTGTGTTCTTAGAATCGAGAGTCATAAGGAAGAGAAAGGGCGTTTTGAGTCCCATGCTGCCTTCACTGAGAAACATCCGCCGGTGTGTGGACCCACACTGTTCAAGGGTCAGCTACAGCCCGGTTACCTTTCTTTTTTTATTTTAATTTTATTTGTGGGGGGGGGAGGGGCAGAGGGAGAGGGAGAAGAATCCCGAGCAGGCTCCTCGCTCAGTGCGGAGCCTGACGCGGGGCTCGATCTCACGGCCCTGAGAGCATGACGGGAGCCGAAATCAAGAGTCCGAGGATTTTTTTGGTTTTTTTTGAAGATTTTATTCATTTGACAGAGAGAGACACAGCGAGAGAGGAACACAAGCAGGGGGAGAGGGAGAGGGAGAAGCAGGCTTCCCGCGGAGCAGGGAGCCCGATGCGGGGCTCGATCCCAGGACCCCGGGATCATGATCTGAGGGATCTCAGACGCTTGACTGACTGAGCCGCCCAGGGGTCCCAGCTCAGTTATGGTTATTGCTAAAGTAATTCACACCGTCGCTGAATTCAGCCGCAGGGACCGACCGCGGTGTGTCCACTCACCAGCCGCCGGGCATCCGGGCTGTGTGCGGTTTCTGGCTGCCGTGTGCACTGGGGCATGAGTCTGTGTGTGGACACACGGTTCCTTTACTCTTGGACAAATACCTGGGAGCGGACCCTTGGAATTGGGGGTAACTCTGACATTTGACAGTTGAAGAAAGCGCCAGCCTGGGGCGCCTGGGTTGCTCAGTCAGTTGAGCATCTGCCTCTGGCTCAGGTCGTGATCCCGGGGTCCTGGGATCGAGCCCTGCATCGGGCTCCCTGCTCGGCGGGGAGTCTGCTTCTCCCTCTGACCCTCCTCCCTCTCATGCTCTCTGTCTCTTAAATAAATAAAATCATGGGGCACCTGGGTGGCTCAGTCGGTTGAGCGACTGCCTTCGGCTCAGGTCACGATCCTGGAGTCCCGGGATCGAGTCCCGCATTGGGCTCCCTGCTCGGCGGGGAGTCTGCTTCTCCCTCTGACCCTCCCCCCTCTCATGTGCTTTCTCTCTCTCAAATAAATAAATAAAATCTTAAAAAAAAAAAGCAAGCAAGGAAGCGCCAGCCTGCTTTGCGGTGCGTCCACACTGCCTGCCCCGCGTGCTGGTCTCGCGGCCACACTGCTCCCCCTCTCCCCCCATCTCTGGGAGGGTCTGCCCACAGCCGCTGTCCCTTCTGAAATGTCTGGGGGGCTTCCCTTTGGCGAGAGGTCTTCAGGGGCTCGTTCTGTGCTTGCCTGTGTTCCGAGCGTCTCCTTCTGGAGTCCGTCCGAAGGACATCATCCCTTCATCTAAGCTGTCCTAGTTTGTTGGCATGAAACTGTTGAAATTCTTTCATCTTTAGGGTCCGCAGTGACGGTCCCGCCCTCGCGGCTGATTTTGTGGCTTGTGTCTCTTCCGTGGGCGGCGGGTTCTGGGTTCCCCCCTGCGCCCAGGCTCACGAGGTCCCACCGTCCCCTTGTGGGCTCCCTTCTCTGCTTGGGTGGGTTTGCTCCCCACTGTCGGACGCCTGAGGCGGGAGCTCCCCTGGCTGATTCCCAGGCTTTGCCTCGTGGATTTGCCACATTTGCTTCTAAAACGGCGCCTCTTTCCTCGTGGCGGGTGGCGTTTCCATTTTCAGGCCGGCCGAGATCCTCTCTCCTTTGCCGCGCGTTCCTCCCCCCGTGGGTTGCTTCGAAGTGTGTTCGTTTCCAAACATTTGGGGATTTCTCAGATTTCCTCTGGTTGTGGACGGCTAATTCCTCTGTTTGGAGAGCGTGCCCTGGCTGACGTCAGCCCTGGTCGTGCGCTCGCCTGGGGACCGTTCCGTGTGCGCGTGGAGGGTTCGGTCGGGCCAGCGGTGCCGGGTGGGCCGTGGTCCACGCGCCGCTCCGCCAGCCTTCGAGAACAGTCCGGAAACTCCAGCTCTGGAGGTCCGGCTGTCTCTGTCTCCCTCAGCGCTCGGCTTCTGCTTCGCGTACCTGGGGAGTCCGCTGCCAGGTGCGTGCACACCCACGACGACTCCCCGCGGCCGGCGCTCGGCCCCCTGAGCCCAGGAAATGCGCATCTCCAGTGAGGGCCGGATCCTGACGCCCGTCCTGTCGGATTCAGGCCGTGTCTGCGGGCTGTGCCTCCCTCATCCCCCGCGGCCACTCCCGCTGTGTGGTTGGATGTCAGGCAGTGGCCTGCATCCTTCCCGGGGCATCGTGGCCGGAGGCCTGCCACCGCCGTCCCCTCCGAGTGGCTCTTCCCGGGGGACACTGTGAGGCTCTGCGCACACCCTGTGTCCTCTCCGTGTTGCCCCAGGCCCTCGTGCTGGGGTGAGGACTCTCCCCATGCACGGCTGCGGCCCAGGTGTTTGCTGGCGGTGCTTTTCCGCGTCCGTGACTGCTTCTGCGTTCATCAGCTGGGGTTCTGAAGGGAAGAGCGGTCCCTTCTTTCCGCTCCTCCGCTCACGCGGTTAGGTAGTTCTGTCTTCGTGGACGTGGGTATGTATGTTTTGCAGGACGTGTACGATGTCGTGGCTCGTGTTGTCCCAGATTTGGCCATCCCGCGTCCTCCTAACGCTTCCCCATCGCGCTCGGAGCGTTTTACTTGCTGGCCCCGCGAGACACTCCGAGCTCGTCTTGTCCTTTCCCCGCTCCGGCCCCGGAGTCCGCCACGTCTCCAGGGAGCTGGTCCTGTTTGTTGGTGTGGGATGTAGACCCCAAGCTCCGGGTGCTGGGCGTCCCCTCGCCGCCGGGCTGCCCGTGTGTGGAGCCGCAGGATGGTCCCCATGCCTCCACTCCAGGCCAGCACCCCGGAATCCGCGCCCCTCCCGCACTTGTCACCCTGTGCCCTCGGCGGAGAACCCAGCTTGCACCATCCACCACATGCCTGCTTCGTGGCGCCGCCCAGAGCACACGACTCTCTGCTCGGGAGCGACACCGAGGAAGCGCGGGGCCACGGCCCCTCTGGGGGGGCGCCCGCTTGTGCGTGGCTCTCTTGGCCCTCGCCCCCATTCCCAAAATACTTGGGTGTTCCCGCCTCACTCAGTCCTGCCCCAGCCCCGGCTCCCACCCTCTCCTCGCTGTCTCTGTGGACGGGACCCCTCTGGGGACCTCCTGGGAGTGGGGTCCTGCGGGATGTGTCCTGGGTCTGGCTCCTCTCACTAAGCCCGGTGTCCTGGGGGTCCCTCCGCGTCGTGGCAGGTGTCGGGGTCCCTTCCTTCTTGAGGCTGGAGCGTGTTCCCGCGTGGGGACGGAAGGACAGGTTGTGTGTGTCCTTCATCCACGGACATGGGTGCGCCCCCCTTCTGGCCGCTGGGACACACGCTCTGTGAACACAGGCGTGCAGGCCGTGGGGACGCGTGCGCCCGTCTCTCCCGCACGTGCACCAGGTGTGAGCTGCTGGTTCTCGGCCGCTCGGGCTGGGCCAGCAGAGGAGCTGCCAGATGGTTCCCACAGCGGCCGCGTACCTCGCGCTCCCGCCAGCCTCGCCGCGGGTACTGCTCTCTCCACATCCGTGTGGCCTCTCGTCACGGTCTGCATGGCTCGTCCCAGCCGTCTGCGTGGAGCGAGGCAGCGTCCCCTGGGGGGCAGATCGGGGCTTGGAGAAGACCGGGCGGCCAGCCAGGCGGGAGGGGCCGGAGGCGCGAGGGGGTGTGAGCAGAGGGCCCGGGGGTGCAGACACTCCTCAGACACGGCGGTCTTGCGGGGGGCGTGCGGTCAGCGGCCTCTTACTGCGGCGCTGGAATCCATTTTCCGGCGGGAAAGTGAGGTGCTTCCCCCAAGCTGGAGAGGAGGACCGGGAAGGCACTTTATTTATGGAGCACGTGTGGGGGTGCAGTGACGGGCCTGGGGCCGCCGAGGACACGGGTGAGGCTGGCCGTGCCTGGGGCAGGGCCACAGAGGCGTTTCCTGTCCCGTCCTGGGGCCAGACGTCCAAGGCCGAGGTGTCGCGGAGGCTCTGGAGACGGTCCTTCCTGCCTCTCCCAGCTCCTGGGGCTCCAGGCGTCCCCGGGCTCATGGCCGCGTCCCTCCCGTGTCTGTATCTGTCGCCACGTGGCTTCTCCCTGTGTCTGTGCCCAAAGTCCCCTCTCATGAGGACACCAGCGTGGGACTAGGGCCACCCTGCTCCCCCATATGACCTCACGTGAACCAGTCACGTCCACGAACACGATTTCCAAGTGAGGTCCCATTCCGGCCTTCCGGGTGGACGTGACTTCTGGGGGAGGCTGTCCTCCCCACTTGGATTCCCATCTGGTCCCCTGTCTTGGGTCTGGTCCCCAGACGTGCTCAAGCCCCGTGCACACGGCGGCCCGAACGAGGGCCTGGGAGGCGTGCCCCAGGATGGCGGGGAAAGTAGGAGCCAGGGAAGGAGGTCCTTCTCCCTGTTAAGAGTCGGGGGCTGCCCAGGGCGCCTGGGTGGTTCAGATGGTTAAGCGTCTGCCTTCGGCTCAGGTCATGATCCCAGGGTCCTGGGATTGAGCCCCGCATCGGGCTCCCTGCTAGGCGGGGAGCCTGCTTCTCCCTCTGCCTCTCTCTCTCTCTCTGACTCTCATGAATGAATAAATAAAAAAACATTAAAAAAAAAAAAAAAAGTCGGGGGCTGCCCAGCCTGGGGTTCGCTGGGAGCCATGGGTAGGCTGGGAAGGAGGATGTAGGGGCTGCTCTGAGCCCCGCGTGTGTCACGATGGGGACCCCGGGAGGGG
Organism: Leptonychotes weddellii; assembly: GCF_054177405.1. Classification (NCBI taxonomy): domain Eukaryota; kingdom Metazoa; phylum Chordata; class Mammalia; order Carnivora; family Phocidae; genus Leptonychotes; species Leptonychotes weddellii. Next base: position 1,075,652 of record NC_138369.1, on the reverse strand, counting down.
GTGTGGTGCAGGGCCTTGTGGACCCGGGGTTGGGTGCTCTGAGGCAGACGGGCCATGGGGTGAGCCCTGGAGACTGCGGGTGGATAGCACAGAGCACAGAGTGGGCGGCCCCCATGGAGTGCTCCGGCTGGGGGGGGGTTGCAGCTGGCTCGAAGGAAGGCTGGGGGGCGCCTCACTTCTTGTCCTCGCCCACTGGGCCTTCCTGTCCTTTCGCTGAGAAGTCACGGGCAGGTGGGTCCCGTGTGGTCACATCACTCTGGATGAACCCTTCGGCCTCACGGCTACCACCTCCTAACGTTCCCCTGTGCTCCTGCCATTCCCCAGGCCCTGATGCCCTTCCCTGCGGCCTCAGCCCCGCTCCGATGTCCCTGCCAAGCCTTCCCTGACCCTCACTTCCCATCACAGGCTTATGTGCTTTCTGCCCCACAGTCAGGCTGTCCACGCACTGGACCTGCGCCTGCCTCCCTCCAGGACAGCCAGGACCCTAGCGCCCACAGCCTGAGCACGGAGGGGGGGGGTGTGCTTGGGGGGGACACCCACAGCCTGAGCGCAGGGGGTTGTGTGTTTGGGGGGGCACGGGGGACCTGCTGTTGCTGGGCCGGCTGCATAGCCTCACTCCTTGGCACCCCCCTCCTGGAAGCATCTGCCACTAGGATGTTCTGGGCCAGTGTCATCTGGGGCGCCGGCCGGAGCCGCTCCCCCAGCACCTCCTGTGGGGACACGTGGGGCCCTGACAGCCCCCAGACTGGGGTGCCGGGAACAGGCAGGGCCGCAAGGAGGGTAACCGGCCTCTTCTCTGACGCCAGGTTCGTGCTGGCCGTGGGCAGTGCCGTCTTCGACGCCATGTTCAACGGGGGGATGGCCACCACATCCACCGAGATCGAGCTGCCCGACGTGGAGCCGGCCGCCTTCCTGGCGCTGCTCAAGTAAGACTTCTAGATCTTTCCTGGAGGGGCGGGATGGAGGAGCCTGATGTTGTCAGACATGGAGACGCAGTTGAGGAAGAGGGCAGGGAGACCCCCAGCGACAGGGCCTCCGGAGCCCCCTGGCTCCCGCAGGGTTCCAGGACTGCCTCTGAAGTGAGGGGTGGGCTCTGGAGGCCCCCACCCCGTTTTCATTTTTGTATGTTTTTAACTGAGACGTAATTCCCAGATGGGACAGTCCACCCATTGGCAGCGCACACTTCAGTGGTTTGTAATATGTCCGCAGTGTTGGTGACTGATTCCACACCCCGTCACCCACTCCCCTCCCCCGGCCCCCACGAGCCCCCTTCCCGTCCGCGGATGAGCCTGCTCTGGACTTGTCACCCACGTGGACTCACACCCCGCGTGGCCTTCCGTGTCTGGTTCCCTCCCTGAGCGTCGTGGGCTCAGGGTCCGTCCCGGGGCCGCGCGTGCAAGTCCCCATTCTCACCCGTTGTGGTCAACAGGGGTTGTGGAAGAAGTAAGATAATGTAAGAATGTTCAATACCAGCTCTAGTTGTTTCTTCTTGAGCCTCAAAATTCCCTCAAGTGCATTAGCATCAGAGCGGTGAGCGCCCGGGGCGGGGGCTGCGCGCTCCGAGCAGGGGGAAGCGAGGCTGTGGGCTGGCCGGGCTCTTTCCCTCCGCTGAGCACAGGCCTCTGGCTTCTAGAAACACCGGGTGTAAATCATGGTGGGGAACTTTACAGACTGTTCCAAACAGTTAACATGTCTTTTTAAATGCAGAGTTTATTTTTTCTCTTTCGATTATAAAGATGGCACAGACTCACAGAGGGGGAGAGAGAGAGGAAGGAAGGAAAGAAAGGAAACAAAGGAAAATTCAGCAGGTGTGAAGGACAGGATGAGCCGCCCCCTGCCGTGTTCAAGGCCGCGTGGGTGCTCCCCTCCCCCGCCATCCACAGCTCACTGCCAGGCGGGGCTTTGTTCCCGTTGGTCCCGTCCGCAGACGCCCCTTAATACGTGCCGCCCTCTGATACGCTTGGACGCTTGGTCCTGTGTGCCACTCCCAGCGTCTTCCCGAGGACAGGTAGCACTTTGGGGAACAATCTCATGGATTTGTCATCGTGTAACTTCTCAGATTGCTAAGACCAGGGGCGGATGGGCTTCGTCCCCACCACTCACCCTGCGGCTGGTGTTGTAAAAGCAGCCGGACTATTTGTAAATGATCGGGGAGGGGGGGCTGGGTGCCAGTAAAACTTCATGTACGAGAACAGGTGACAAAACCATGATGAGCTGTCACTTCGTACCCACCTGGGCAGCTATTATGAAAAACACAGAAAAACAAAAGAAGATAACAAGAATGAGTGAGGAGTGGGGGATTGGGACCCCCGTGCGGGGCCAGTGCGGATGGGAGACGTGGCCACCTCTGCGAGACAGGAGGGGGGTCCCTCAAGAGGTTTAAACGTGGAGTCACCGTGTGACCCAGCAATTCCGCTGCTGAATGTCTATGTGAGAACTGAGAGCAGGGACTCAAACAGGTACTCACGCACCCATGTTCACAGCGGCACGATCCACATGGGGCGGACACAACTCAAGTGTCCACCCATGGGTGCAGGATAAACACCACGTGTCCATCTACACGCTAGAATGTTAACATGGACAGACCCCGAGGACACCGAGCTCAGTGAGAGGAGCCAGACCCGGAAGGACACATCCCGCAGGACCCCACTCCCAGGAGGTCCCCAGAGGGGTCCCGTCCACACAGACAGAGAGGAGAGGGTGGGAGCCAGGGCTGGGGCAGGGGGTGGGGAGTCCGTGCTTCATGGGGACAGAGTCTCCATGTGCGGAGATGGAACGTTCTGGAAACGGAGGGTGGGGGTGGTCGCAGGACAGGGTGAGTGTGTCTCATGCCACTGAAGCGTATGCCTAAAAATGCTTACAGTGGTTATGCTGTGCATGTATTTTTTAAAGTTTTATTTAAGTAATTTCTAGCCCCGATGTAGGGCTTGAACTCACAACCCTGAGATCAAGAGTTGCATGTTCTTCCGACTGAGCCAGCCAGGCGCCCCCTTGTTGTGTGTAGTTTATTGTAATTTTTAAAAAAATAAATAAAAGAGATGTTCATGAGAAAACACACAAACAGGTGACGGGTTGCAATTAGCCAAAACCCTGGCTTAGATTGAACTCAGGAGGGATGCTGGGTTCCGGCCATAGCCTCCGTCCTCTGGCTCCCGGTTCCCATCGCTCCCGCTGAGCTGCTCCCCGCAGGGCTGACGCTGTCCTCCCCGCTGGCGTGTGAGTGGCCGACCCCGTCACAGGTGCGCCTACTGCACTGCTGACCTCGGGTCCGGGGTCTCCCTGACCCCACAGGATTACAGCTGCTGATGTGTGAGGCTGTGTGCGGCTTCCAGCACATTCTCGGGGGACCCCGGACACGGGCACAGCCTTCCGGGCCTTGCTCTTGCTCTTCATGCTGCATCCCGCCGGCTTCGGCCCAGGGTTCTCATCTCTCCACCGCCTCGTTCTGTCAAATTGACCGTACGTCCACGTTCCGAGTGTGGGGACGGTGGTGGTCATAGTGCCTGGGTCAGGCTGGCCTTCCTGGTCCTGCGACCTGCCCGGAACTCGCTGAGCCTTGCAGCCACGGGACGGCCGTCCCAGGGCAGATCCCACGCAGGTGCCTCCAGGGGAGTGGGGGGCCTTCCGTGTTGTGCCCTGGCGCAGGCCGTCACACCGGGAAGGAAGGGGCCCGCCGTATAGACCCGCGATCCGGTGGTGGAGGTGGGTGGGAGAGCCTCTGGCTGGTCTTGGTGGGTAATGGTCTTTGCCAGGTCATAGGGCAACAGACGCTGGTTCTGGAAGGCTCCTGGGGCTGGGCTGGTGGGGCAGGGGCTGGAGTGATGTCTGCCAGCCGGGTCTGACGGTCCTAGCGTCCTGTCTTAGGTTTCTCTACTCGGATGAGGTTCAGATCGGGCCCGAGACGGTCATGACCACGCTGTACACAGCCAAGAAGTACGCGGTGCCCGCGCTCGAGGCCCACTGCGTGGAATTCCTGAAGAAGAACCTCCGGGCTGACAATGCGTTCATGCTGCTGACGCAGGTGCGGGACGAGGACACGGGAACTGGCCAGGGTGCGCAGGGTGGGGGGTGGCGAGGATGCGTTTGAGCGGGGACGCTGGGACCAGGCGAGGACGCCGCTGTGCTGGGGGTGTGCGGCTGGGGCGCGGGGCAAGGACGAAGGCGGGACAGGTAAGGGCGAGGTGCGCAAGGCGATTAGGGCGGACGCGGGGTGGGGGGCGGGGCAAGGGCAGGTGTGCTGGGACGGGGGTGGGGGAGGGCGAAGACGAAGGCGCGCGGGGCCGGGCGAGGGCGTGGCGCCAGGTGAGGACACGGGGTCGCGCGCCGGAGAGGGCGCGGGTGCACGGGGGTTGGGGGCGCGAGGCCTGGGAGAACGCGGGTGTGCGGGTGCGGGGCGAGGACACGGGTGCGAGGGGTCCGGCGGAGGCCTGGGGCAGGGGCACCAGGTGAGGATGACGTGCGCAGGGACCTGGCGATGACGCGGGGGTGGGGCTGGGGCGCAGGGGGAGGGGTGAGAGTACGGGGGCGGGGCAAGGACGAAGAGTGGATGGCGGGGGTTGGGGAAGGTAAGGACCGGGTGCGCAGGGGTTAGGCGAGGACGCTGGGCCGGGCGAGGAAGCGGGCGCGCTGTGCGGGTGGGTTAGGGTGCGGATGCAGTGGGGGGCGGGTGAGAACGCGGGTGCATAGGGGCAGGGCCGGGACCCTGAGACTGGGCGCAGGTGCGCGGGGGCGGGGCAAGGACCGAGGTGTGCTGGTGGGGAGGGCAGGTGAGGGCGCGGGACCCCGCGAGCCTAAGGCGCGCGGGGGTGGGGGGGCGAAGGCGCGGCTTGCGGGAGTCGGTGAGGACGAAGGCGCGCGGGGGCCGGGTGAAGGACGCGGGTGGGCGTGGGTGCGGGCCGGGGAGGAGGGTGTGTGGGGGGGGAAGGCAGGGAGAGAGCGCAGGCGTGCGCGGGTTACGGGAGGGCCTGAGACCGACGGGGGTGGATCTCTGAGTGTTTGATGTCCCTTAAATTTTGCGACCCAGTGAGAGCTTCCCTTCCCTCCCCTCCCCTCATTCCAAGCTGGTCCTTTCCAGCAGAGCGCCTGGCCCTTGTTTGGCTGAAGGTTTTCTGCCTACGTTTTGACGCTCCTTTTCAGGGGTCAGGTGTGGGGAGAAAGTTATCATGACGCTTCTTGGAGTGGGTCCCTTTCAGGCTCTGTAGTCCCAGGCATGGGGGTGGGGCTGGCGTGGCCACGGGGACTGGAGGCAGGGAAGGATGTGGACACGGGCGGGTAGGGGACAGGGCCGCCCAGGGGATGGGGAGCGTGACCGGGCCAGAGCCGGGCCTGTCGTGTGGCACGGAGAGCCGTGGCCGCGGGGAGCTTGTGCTGGCCCGGAGCCGCCTGGGCGAGGGAGCCAGAATCTTCTCGGCTCCGGGTTCCCGCACCCCGCCTGCAGGTTCCTGGTGGAGCAACCTCTGGGGGACAGAAGTGCACGGCTCCCCTGTCCGCCGGCCTGGCGCGGTCCCCTCCCCGGGGCCTCCTGCCTTCCCCGGGGGCCCTGTCCTGTCCGCGGACCCCGTGTCCGGCCATGGAGGTGCGGGCCCTGTGGGCTCCGCGGCCCGCGCCGCGTGAGATTCATGACGGGGTGTGACCCGAGGGGCGTCCGGGGCCCCGCCTCGGGCCGTGGGTTGACGCGCGGCCTCTCGCCAGGCGCGTCTCTTCGACGAGCCGCAGCTGGCCAGCCTATGCCTGGAGAACATCGACAAGAACACGGCCGACGCCATCACCGCCGAGGGCTTCACTGACATCGACCTGGGTAAGGCCCTGGGGCGCCGGGGCGCGTGGCCGCCGTGGGGGGAGCTGAGAGCCCGCGAGGCCGCTGAGCTGGTCCCGTGCCCGCAGACACGCTGGTGGCCGTGCTGGAGCGGGACACCCTGGGCATCCGGGAGGTGCGCCTGTTCAGCGCCGTCGTCCGCTGGTCCGAGGCCGAGTGTCAGCGGCAGCAGCTGCCCGTGACCCCCGAGAACAAGCGCAAGGTGCTGGGCAAGGCGCTCGCCCTCATCCGCTTCCCGCTCATGACCATCGAGGAGTTTGCCGCAGGTAACGGTCAGGGGGCGGGGGCCGCTCGGCGGGAGCACGACCCCCAGGGACCCCAGGTGTGACCCCGAGCCAGCTGTGGGCAGCGCGGGTGGGCCGCTCTGCCGAGGACGCCCTTGCCGTGTCGCGTGGACAGTGTGGAGCGCGTGTCCGTGTGTAAAGACCCAACGCCCCACAGACGCCACCCGACGGGCGCCTGGGTTCCCTTCCCTCCGCGTCCCGAGTGTCCGTGCGCGTGCTGGGCCACCGCGGGCCCCCGGCTTGGGTTCCCGTCCTGGGGGCCGGGCTCTGGCTTCAGCATCCTGGGCAAGCCTGCGCGGGCTGGGAGGTGGCCGGGCCCCGGGCCAACGTGGGGGCAGCCGCGACCGTGCTTCCTGCCCCGTGTGGACGCAGTGCTGCCGGCCTCCTCTCCGGGCTCCGGGGCTGGCGGGTCCCGGGGAACCCCCCCCCCCGGGTTGCCAGATTGAGCGGCAGCGGTAAAGAACTGTTTGGCACGGCTGTTTTGCACGCGCCAGCCGGGACGCACTTCTGCAGAGTAGTTGTCTCTGACGGGAAGTTCAGGTCCGGCTGTTCTGTCCGTGCCCGGATCGCTCATTCATCGAACGCGTAGTGAGTGCCTCTCGTGTGTGGGGACCACGGGGGCCTGGGCGCTACAGACCGGGGCCAGGTGGTTGTCAGGGGGCCAGGAGCACCGATGTCCCTGACGTGGCCCAGGGGGCCCGGGGGCACCAGGCTGTGACAGAACCGCTCTGTCCCGTCCCCACACCAGCGGCAGCCTTGCTGGGCCCCTCCCTCCCCAGCCTGGCTTGCACCCCCAAAAGCGCTCTCCCTGTCCACGGGGACGCTCAACCCCCTGGGGCCCCAAGCCCTGCAGTTGCCATCCGTTCACCCTTGGTGTGGAGCCTCTGCTGCTTCCGGTGCCCCCCACTGCCCCTCGCCCCTCCCGTGAGGGTCCCCCCAGGCCGCCCCTGCTCTGCCCAAGGTCACTGGGAATGACCCCGTGTGTGTCCTCTGGGGTTGGACCTTGTGGCCCTTCGTCACTCAGCATGTTTTAGAGAACGCCCCTGCTTCTATGTCCCGCTGGAAAATACGAGATGAGACAGAAGTTGGAAAAAACTCCGCCCAGCTGAGTGCGCACGGCCGCGGTCTGATGTATTTTTCCTTCTGCATTTCCTATGCAGAGATTAAAGAGAAGCATGGTTAACACTCTGTATTCCACTTTGTATCTTCCTTACTCACCAAGAGCTGTCCCCACGGGTCCCCCGGGGCCACCCTGTCCTGAGTCCCGGGCTGTCACCAGCCTGCAGAGGCCAGCTCCCAGCGCTCGCCACCCCATGTCTGCCTCTGGGGTGCCCCCTCCCGGACCCCCCTCCGGATGGGGTCCTGTCTCGCGAGTCGCCCCTTGGCAGCTGACGGCTTCTCGTGAGCCTGGGCAGGGCGGCCTGGGCCGGGAGGGGCATGTTGCCCCAGGAGCCAGTGAATCGGACACCCCTCCAAGTGCCAGGCGGGGCTGTCCTGCCCCAGGGCTGCCCGAACCCCACCCCCACCCCCCGCCGCCGCCGCCGCCCCCGGGCGTCCTCACCTGAGATGCCCGTGCGGTGCCCTCGGGGCTCACGGCCGCCTTCCCCGCCCCCCCCAGCCGCCAGGCCGGCCCCCACCGCAGCCCGACCTCCGCCCCCTGTGCCCGCAGGGCCCGCGCAGTCGGGCATCCTCGTGGACCGCGAGGTGGTCAGCCTCTTCCTGCACTTCACCGTCAACCCCAAGCCGCGTGTCGACTTCATCGACCGGCCACGCTGCTGCCTCCGGGGAAAGGAGTGCAGCATCAACCGCTTCCAGCAGGTGGAGAGCCGCTGGGGCTACAGTGGCACCAGCGACCGCATCAGGTGGGCTGCCGCGCGCGGGGGTGGGGGTGGGGGGCCGGCCGGGGGCGGGGGAGCCGTCCGGGGGC
>NC_138369.1:1059116-1067126 GCF_054177405.1 Leptonychotes weddellii | reverse complement strand
GGGTGGGGGGCCGTCCGGGGGCGGGGCGCGGGGGGTGGGGGAGCCGTCCGGGGGCGGGGCGCGGGGGTGGGGGGCTGGCCGGGGCGGGGGCCGGCGGGGGCGGCCTTGCGCTGGGCCCTGGCTTAGCACCTCGTCTGTCCGCGGCTCAGGTTCTCGGTCAACAAGCGCATCTTCGTGGTGGGCTTCGGGCTCTACGGCTCCATCCACGGGCCCACGGATTACCAAGTGAACATCCAGGTGCCCACCCCGTGTCCTGCCCCCCATCAGCCTGCTCGTGGGTTACAGACTCCGTGCGGCTCGCCCTCCGTGGGGTCCTGCGGGGGGGGGCGCGGGGGGCCCTGGTGAGCAGCAACCGCTCCCGCCCCCACAGATCATCCACACGGACAGCAACACTGTGCTGGGCCAGAACGACACGGGCTTCAGCTGCGACGGCTCCGCCAGCACCTTCCGGGTCATGTTCAAGGAGCCCGTGGAGGTGCTGCCCAACGTCAACTACACGGTCTGCGCCACGCTCAAGGTGTGCCTCTCCCCGACCCCGTCAGGACCCCGACCCGCAGTCGCGGGGCTGTAGGGCGCGGCCATCGCCACGGGGGGTAGGACACCCTCGGGAGGGGCTCCGCCGCCCCCCGCCCTGCTGGGGCCCCAGGGTGCCTGACTGCTGGGACCCCGTCCCCCCTCCCCCAGGGCCCGGACTCCCACTACGGCACCAAGGGCCTGCGCAAGGTGACCCACGAGTCCCCCACGACGGGGGCCAAGACGTGCTTCACCTTCTGCTACGCGGCGGGCAACAACAATGGCACGTCCGTGGAGGACGGCCAGATCCCCGAGGTCATCTTCTACACCTAGGCCCCCAGGCCCCCGACGCCACCTGGTGCGAGGAGGCCGCGTGTGCGCTCCCTGCCCCGTTTCTGGGCGTCAGGAGAGGGTCACTCCCGTGGCGAGCCTGGCTGGCTGCTCAGAGGAGCCGGGCAGGGGCTGTGAGACCGGCCCCCAGGAATTGGGGCGGGGGGGGGGGGCGGGAGGCAGGGCTGGCCTGGACCCGCTCTGGGCGGAGGGTCCGCCGGGTCCTTGGGCGCGGGAGTCCTGCACGCCGTCCCTGCAGCCCGGGGCTGCCTGACCTCAGGCTTCAGACAGGATCTGTCTCATGTTTGTCCGGTCTCAGCGCACATGGCAATGCATCTTGGATCCCCACTCCTCGGGTAGGAGGTAGTCTGTGGGGGCGCCCCTAGTGCATTTGCTTGGGGTCTCGGGTTCTGGTCTATTCACTGGGGATGCTTAGGCCACCCCGGCCCCCAACACACTGGCCTCGGCCCCCGCTTGAGGTCCTGCAGGTTGGCTTTCTGCCAGGCCCGGGCACACCCAGTGGGCCCAGTGAAGGGCCACCCTCTTCCGGCCCCTGCAGCCACGGGCATGGATCGCAGACCCCCGTCTGCCCGGGCAGTGCTGTGGGTCCGCTGTGGCGGCCAGGTCCCCAGGTGGCCCGCCTGCCCCCCACCTTGTACATACTGCAGCCCTGCCCCCCTCAGCCTCTGAGTGAGCACTCTGGCCAGAGGTGCTGGAGGGTGCAGCCCCTCCCCCAAGGCCCTCCCGCCTCCCCACGTGTGTTCCCACCCCAGTGATTCCTTCTGGAAACTGTCCTCCCCAAAGCCATGGAAGGTGTGCCCTCCTCACACCATACCCCCAAATAATTTTTTTAAATAAAGGAATGAAATGTAACCGCCCTGATCCGTGTGCTTCTTCATGTTGGAGGTGGTGGGACAGGAGCCTGGCAGCTTTGAGATCTGGCTCTTCTCTCTGCAGCTGCTTCCCCCACCGTAAGATTGGGGGGCCCATGGAAGAGCCTTCTGCCCGTGTCTGGAATCACAGTCTCCTGACACAGACGTCCCCACCTTGAGGCACCCAGTAGCGTTGGGGACCCTCCCCATGCCCTCTGTCCTCTGCACAAACTTCTGGTTTGCCCATCCTGCCCCTGCTGTCCAGCAATGGGGGACCCCAGGGAAGGCTCTGCCCTCTGGACCTGGGGCTGTGCCTGGCACACAGTAGGTCCCTAGGCCGTGCCTGTGCATCTCGGGTAACCTGACCCGGCTTCCCCACTTGGCTCTGCTCCATGTGTCAGGGAATCCCCAAGAACAGGCAGAGAGAGAACAGGGCCTGATAGCTAAGAATTTTCCAAAATGAGTAGACATCAATCCATACATTTAAAAATCTGTGACCCAAAGTGAGATTAAAAAAAAAAAAAACAAAAAACTCACATATACTCAAACTGCTAAAAACCAAAGGGAAAAAAAAATCTTAAAAACAGGAGAGGGGCGCCTGGGTGGCTCAACTGGTTAAGCATCTGACTCTTGGTTTTGGCTCAGGTCATGATCTTGGGGTTGTGAGATCGAGCCCTGTGTCGGGCGGGCTCCACTCTCAGTGTGGAGTCTGCTTCTCCCTCTGCCTCTCCCCTAACTCATTAGCGCACGCTCTCTCTCAAATAAATAAATCTTAAAAAAAAAACTACCACCAAACTAGAATTCTATGCCCTTCAAAAATGAAAATAAAGATAAATGAAGCTAAAAGAAAAACAGCAAGACGGGGGACCAAAACTCAACTATGTCAATTATGTTAAACGTATACAGATCTAAACACTCCAATTAAAAGATAAAGACTGTCAGACTGGATACAAAACCAAAACTAAACTAGTTCCTAATTACCAGAGTCTCACTTTAATTACAAAGAAACAGAAAAACTGAAGGTAAAAGGTGCTAAGTTTCACTACACAAACTAACCTTAGAAGAAAGTGGGTGTGTCTGCATCACTGTCAGGCAAAGGGGGCTCGAGGGCAGCAAGTGCTACTGGAAGGGTGGGACATCTCAGCGATGAATGGGTCAACTCGAGGGGAAGAAAGAACAGCCCTAAGTGTATGCACCATAGCACGGGTTTGAAATTGCTAAATCCAGAGTCAGCAGAACAAAACGAGAAACTTCTAATCCTAGTTGGAAATGAACACCATCACACCCCCTCAATGAGAAAGATTTCACCTGATCAGCATCCGTAGAATGCTGCACTCTCATGGCAGTAGAATCAAACCAGAAATAAATCATAGGAAGGTAAAAACATGTTTACATAAATATAGGCTAAAAAGCCATATGGAAATTAGGAAATATTTTGAACTGAAATTAGGAAATATTTTGAACTGAACAATAATCTGATAGTACTATTCCAAAATTGTAGGATCCTGTTAAAGTGGAATTGGGAAATTTATATTTTATGCACAGATTAGAAAAGAAGAAAGGTTTAAAACCAAAGGTCTAAGTTTTCATCTTAAGAAACGAGAACAACAGCAAATTCGATCCCCAAAATGGGAAATAAAATGCTGAGACCAAAAATGAAGCAGAAAATGAATGAGATACAAAACAAACCATTAGCTGCTTTCTTGATGGAATCCTAGCAAAAACAAAAACATTTTTTTTAAGAGCGAAAAACCCAAGAATGATGTCAAGACTGAAAAGGGGACAGCACTACAGACCCTACAGATACTGAGGACACAGTAAGAGGGGTTATTTCTGGTTAGGATATAGACAGTCACGGCAGACTGTAACTTTGGTTAAAAAAAGACAAGACAGATGCACTACAGAAATCACATATAGGTACAGCCACTATTGCAAACAGAATTGGAGGTTCCCCAAATAATTTAAAATAGAAATATACAATGCAGCAATTCCACCTCTGGGTGTACATCCAAAGGAAATGAAATCAGTATCCCAAACACCTGCACTCCCACGTTCAGTGTGGCATTACTAACAAAACATGGAAATGAAGTGTCATGGGCGGATGAATAAAGAAAATGTGGTATGTAGTGTGTATTATTCAGTATTTATTTATTTATTTATTTATTTACCTAGCTAGCTAGACAAAGACAGAGAGACAGAGAGTACAAGCAGGGGGGGCAGAGGCAGAGGGAGAAGCAGGCTCCCCGCCGAGCAAGGAGCCCGATGTGGGACTCCATCCCAGGACCCTGGGATCATGACCCGAGCCGAAGGCAGCCACATAACTGACTGAGCCACCCAGGAGTCCCTATTTAGCCTTTTTTTTTTTTAAGAAAAGCTCTGCCATTTGCAACAACATGCATGACATTATGCACACAAAGGCAAATGCTGTATGATCTCTTACATGTGGAATCTAAAACTAAAACTGAACTCCATAGAACCAGAGAGTACATTGGTGGCCAGGGGTGGGGGAAATGGGCAGATGATGGTTGGCGGGGGGGTACTAGGTCTGTTACAAGATGCACACATTCTGTGGGTGCACTGTACAGCCTGGTGACTACAGTTAGCACAGTCCTTATACCTGAAAGCTGCTAAAAGGGGAACCTTGTATTTTCACCATATACACACACACAGTCAACTCTGTGAGCTGATGGATGTGTTAATTACCCTGGTTGTGGGGGATCCTATACAATGTCCTATTGTATGCATGTATCAGGCCACATCGAACATCCTAAATTTTTAAAAAAGTTAAAAGAAATATTTAATTGTAAATATATCAAAGGGATGTGGATGCCAAGGAATCTAGAGAGGCTAGGTTTCAGGGGAAGAACCACCGCCCAGAGAGCAGAGGCCAGCAAGTGCCCCCCAGAAGCATATCCTTGAGCTGGGTGTCCTGTGGGTAGGGCATTCTCTGCCAAAGAGAAGCCAGCTGGGGCTGACGCCTGTGTGGGCTGGCAAAACGAACCAGAACCTGGAGGTGCTCGAAAAATGGCAGGTTTTCTCCCATGGGATTTTGCTTAGTGCTTGGCTGGTGTTGCAGGGTGGGTGGGGGTGGAAAGGCAGAGTGAAATCTGTGGTCTCTCCATGCTTGGAAATCAGAGTCCTGCTAGAACTCAGGGCTGGCAATAAAAACAAGGCAGCTCAAGACATGAATAAAGTTCAAGACTGGGCGCCTGGGTGGCTCAGTTGGTTAAGCAACTGCCTTCGGCTCAGGTCATGATCCCGGAGTCCTGGGATCGAGTCCCACATCGGGCTCTCAGCTCAGCGGGAAGCCTGCTTCTCCCTCTGACCCTCTCCCCTCTCATGCTGTTTCTCTGTCTCTCTCTCTTTCTCTTATAAATAAATAAATAAATAAGTAAGTAAGTAAGTAAGTAAGTTCAAGACCTGAAAACTAGAGGTGACCCAAAGCTCAAGTGGAAACCCAGCCTGATCAGCCGGCCAAGTCCGTCATCCAGGCCAGCCAATACAGGAAGGAGTGTCCTCTTGCTGGGGGCGGGCAAGTGGGCCTGGCTTCTCAGTGTTCAAACACATGTTTGGAATGCAAAAACAATTCTGAAATGTAAAGGAGGAAAATGTACTCTATAATCAAGAGGAGAAGAAAACAGCCAATAGAAGCAGACCTACAGGGGCCCCAGATGTTGAAACTAGAGGTCAAGGACTATTACGTCACTGCTCTACATCTGTTAAAGAATAAAGACAGTGGGGCAGAGGGACGAAGGAATGGAGGATTTCAATAGAGAAACAAGCTCTACAAACACAAGTGGAAACTTTAGAACTAAAAAATACCTAAAGAATATATTGGCTACGGGGCACCTGGGTGGCTCAGTCGGTTAAGCATCCGCCTTCAGCTCAGGTTGTGATCCCAGGGTCCTGGAATCAAGTCCCATGTTGGGCTCTCTGCTCAGTGGGCCTGCTTCTCCCTTTCCCTCTGCCTGCCTCTCTGCCTACTTGTGCTCTCTCTCTGTCAAATAAATAAAATCTTTTAAAAAAATTATATATTGGATAGCTTAAGAGCACACAAAGCACCACCAAAAAAAAAAAAAACAAAAACAAAAAAACAGGACTAATAAAATCCAAAGACATGTCAAAATTATCCAAACTGGAAGCACAAAGGAAAAAAAAAAAATAGAAAAACATAAAACAAAACCAAACCCCCAGAGTATCAGAGACCTTTGGGGTCAGATAAGATGGTCCTACACATAGATAACTGGAGTCCTGAGGGCAGGGGGAAGCTCGGAAAAACACACTCGACGAGCTAATAGCAGGAAATCTTCCAAAGCTGATGAAAGACACCAACCCACAGATCTAAGGAGCTCAGCAGATTGCCCTGCAGGATAAATACAAAGAAAACCACACATCATAGCCAAATGACTTACACACACAGTCTTACAAGCAGCCAGACAAAAAGGTACAGGACTTTGAAGTGAACAACGATGACAATTCACCTCACATCAGAATCAACCGAATGACATCTTTAAAATGCTCGAGAGCAAAAAACCCAAAACACACCCCACAAAAAACCAAGTCCACCTGCCAACCTAAAACACCCATCTCAACAAAACACCCATCGTTAACGCAGACTAAATATTCTCAGGCAACCAAAACTTGTGAGACTCTGCTGCCCAAAAACCCACACTACAGAAACCACTAAAGGCAGTTCTTCAGGCTAAAAGGAGAGGACACGAGACGGAATCCCTGGCGGGCAAGAAGCCAGGAAGAGCACTTGGAGTCAGCACACGGACATGTGTGTGTATAGAACACACACACACAAAAGTGTATTCACAATTACATAACAAATGTAACAGGGAACTGTGGGCTTATAACATTCGTCAGAAATAAAAGAAATGGCAAAAATAGCACAGAAGTGGGGTCAGTGGAAACAGGAAATATCTGTGTGCACGCCAACATGCATCCGCACGTCCCTATTTTTGCATTTATCCATCTGCTTCTATATTAGGAGCCACAGTTTGAGCCCACCCCTCTGGCTCTAACCCAACACCCCGGGGCTCAAGCCGGTCTCCTTTCTCGGGCTTGAGCTTACAGCTGGGTTTTCTGTGCTTCTCTCTTTCAGTCTTGGGTGTATGTGCTCACCCGCAGTCACAGCCCACCCGCCCCCCAGGCGAGCGTTCACAGGGCTGCAATGCTGGGCACGGGCTTTCTGAGGCCCTGCTACGAAGCACGGCCTGGTGGCACGTGGACCCTCGGCTCATGCCCGTTTTACTGAGCTTTTCAAAAGGCTGCTCTGTCAGCCCTTTGCATTGTGTGTCGGTTTGGAAAGTCTCATTGCTAAACCCTCTCGCCCTGGCAAATTACCTTCTTCCCGCCAGCAGGCCCCAAGGACCATCGTCATCTTTGAAACAGAGTCGTTTTACTAGGAGACGCCTTGTAGGTGGCTATTCTCTCTGTTTCTTAGGTGCCCATTCAGTGTGGAGGTTTGGGGTTTTCCCTCCATCTGGAGGAAACACTAGCTCCGATTTGCTTCTTCAAAGGCCCTGCTAGCGTGGAGTTCCTCCGTGGCCCCTTGTGCTTCCTCTCTTTTCTTGTTCCGCTTCTGTGCCCTTCCATGAATCTTTCTTGGAGTCCTGGGCACCCTGCAGAATATTCCCCGTTTCTAAAGTCATCTTCCCCCTCCTACATTTCCTTCCTGAATTCAAGCTGTTTCCACTTCTGGTTTTTGCCCATTTCTGTCTTTAGTTTTTGAATTTCTGATCCAAGATGATTTTCACAAAAGTCTTCGAATGCTGTTGGGAGCCATTCTCGCCGTCTTCTTCAGCTTCAAAATTACCTACCCAGGGAGGCTGGGAGTCCCCTGGTCAAACTCCCTGGTCTGTAGTGTGCAAGGCCAAGGTCTGGTTTTGTTAAGAATTCACTCCCTTTGGGGCGCCTGGGTGGCTCAGTCAGTTGAGCGACTGCCTTCGCCTCAGGTCATGATCCTGGAGTCCCGGGATCGAGTCCCGCATCGGGCTCCCTGCTCGGCGGGGAGTCTGCTTCTCCCTCTGACCCTCCCCCCTCTCATGTGCTTTCTCTCTCTCATTCTCGCTCTCTCAAATAAAATCTTTAGGGCGCCTGGGTGGCTCAGTTGGTTGGGCGACTGCCTTCGGCTCAGGTCATGATCCTGGAGTCCTGGGATCGAGTCCCGCATCGGGCTCCCTGCTCGGCAGGGAGTCTGCTTCTCCCTCTGACCCTCCTCCCTCTCATGCTCTCTGTCTCTCATTCTCTCTCTCTCAAATAAATAAATAAAATCTTTAAAAAAAAAAAA
>NC_138369.1:1045902-1059016 GCF_054177405.1 Leptonychotes weddellii | reverse complement strand
TTAAAAAAAAAAATAAATAAATAAAATCTTAAAAAAAAAAAAAAAGGATTCGCTCCCTTTGCTTCTGGCCACATCAATCACTCAAAGACCCCTTACAGGGGCACTAGTCCCACCAGGGGGGCTCCCCCCCAACATGACCTCACCTAACCCTCATCACCTCCAAAGACCCTGTCCCTAACACCGTCCCACCCCACTGGGGTTAGGTTGTCAGCGTATGAACGTTGGGGGAACACATGCAGTCTGCAGCATCCACCAGGGAGATCTCTTTTCCTCTGCGCTGCATTCAAGGCAACTGGTGAGGCTGTCCCGGGGCTCCCCACTTTGTCAGGTGCACTGGAGACCCAAGCATCCAGCTGCAGCTGCCCACCCCCCCATTTCTCCTGGAAGAACAAGCCACTTCGTTAGGGTTTCTAATGTGTTTGTGTGAAGCCAGGCCCAAGGGGACCTGTCCCTTACCTGTCCTTCGCTCTCATCTTGACTAGGTTAACAGCAGTATCTCCAGACCCCAAACACAACCAAGCCCCGCTCCAACACTGACCAGAGTTCTCGGTTCTCTTGTTCTGACCGTCCATGTCTCTTGAGCAAGGGGTTACCCCCTGAGCCTGCCCCTCCCAGGAACGTAAGCATCTCTGCTGCCATTGCTGCTTCAGTCAAGCCTCTTGGAAACACCGGACACCACACTCAGGAGTGCTTTCATTTTCCTTTATTTTTTTAAAAAAGCCCCTAAACTCTATGGCTTCCAGGAAGCATCAGAGAAACCGAAGTGCCATTTCTGTACACCGTGTAAAGCAAGACCTAGACACACACACCGCTGCCAGGCCTTCCCCGGCTGCTCCACCCTGAGGCAGCGTGGGCCCTCCGGGGGGGGCCCAGAAGGACCACACTCCCACCAGGGCTGCCCGGCCCTGGACGCGCCTGCAGGGCTGGGACAGGGCTTTAAGGCGCTTGTCTCCTGCTGGTCCGCCGGCGGCGTGGAGCACAGACACGAGAAGCCCACGCACACCCGGGCACAGACCGTGGCCCGAGTGCCAAGCAGGAGGCCGCCCCCGGGGCTCCGGGACCCTGGACACAGCTCCACGAGCAGGTGTGGCAGGAAACCCTGCGGGGCTGTGCCCGCCGGCCCAGGCTTTGGTGCAGCATTTTGGTTTGGGGGGCCTCCCCCACCCCGTCTTCCCCCATGGTGCAGGGAGGCCCAGGGCAGGCTCACCCCGGCAGCAACGCCCACAGCACCCCCTCGAGAAAACGGCCTTTGGATCGAGGGAGACAAGCTGGACTTTATGAGACTAATGGGACGGGCGGCCGACTACTCACTTCAGCAGGCGGGCGAGAGGGGCGCAGGGCAGGGTGGCCACCGTTTCTCTTCTCCTTGTTTGAAATAGTTAATGCTCTTGGAGGGGAGGACCAGACACGGGCGTAGAAATTTCGCAAAGTCTCATGTGAAGGAAGTGACCCCGCGTGGGGGGCGGGCAGCCGTGGCTGGCCCTGCAGTCTGTCCTGGCTGTGGGCCACGTGGCCGGGGCCAGGCTCGCCGGGGGCGCTGCGGCAGGAGGGTCCAGGGCGCCCGGGCCCAGCATCACTTGTGACGCTGCACTGCTTTTCTCTTCCTTCTCTTGAAAAAACAGCAGCACCTGCACAGGGTGGGCGAGGGAACACGGACATGGGGCCGGTGGTGGGGAGGGGGCCCACGGTGTCCCCACGCCCGGCTGCTGCCCGGGGCCTTACTTGGTGTCATCGGCCACCTCCACCTCCGCGGGCGCCGTGATGGGAGCATTGGAGTGCCCGGCAGTGGGGTCGTCCGCGTTCAGCTCCCCGTTGGTGGAGTTCAGCGCCTGGGTTGGGGGAGGCAGCAGGGGGGTCAGGTGGGCCCTGCCCCACCGCCCCCATGGTCGGGGTCCTTGGCCCAGCCCCTCACCTGGTTTTTGCTGTGTAGCTGGGCTTTGTCCCGAGGCTGAGGCTGCGAGGGCAGGTCGGAGTGGACCGTGCCGATGGGCGTCGGCTGCAGGGGGCAGGACGCAGCGCTGAGGCCGGGCAGCCTACTCCCTCCCACCACGCACCTGGGGTCCCATGGGCATGGAGCACCAAGGCTCCCGGCCCCACATCCTGGGGCCTCACCCACTGCAGGAACCAGGGCTCTAGCGGTCCGGGGACCCCCACGTACCAGGGGCTTCCCCGCCCAGTCGTACTCATAGTCGAACACGAAGCCGCTGCGGTCGAAGAGGTCGCTGAAGAGCTTGCGCAGGTAGTCGTAGTCTGGCTTCTCGAAGAAGTCCAGGCGCCGCACATAACGCAGGTAGGTGGCCATCTCCTCTGTGGAGAGCCAGCAGGGGCCCCCGAGTCAGTGGGGCCCGGGGGCGGGGGGTCGGTGGGGCCCGGGGCCATGGGGCTGGGGCGCCCCTCACCTGGGAAGCTCTCGCAGAGCGCCTCGATGGGCGTGGCCCGCTTGGTGTCCCCGATCTTCTGATAGCGTTCCTTGAGCGTGTCGGCCTGTGGGGGGAGCGGTCAGCCGACACCGACCCACAGGCCCCCCGCCCGCACCCCCGGCCCCGCGCCCACCTTGAGCCCCTGCCAGGGCAGGCTGCCACGCAGGAAGTACATGAACATGTGGCCCAGCGCCTCCAGGTCGTCGCGGCGGCTCTGCTCTGCGGGGGGAGAGCAGGTCAGCGCGGCCCGCGCGCCCCCCCGCCCGGCCCACGCGCGGCTCACCCTTGCCCAGGTGCGTGTTGATGCTCATGTAGCGCGCTGTGCCCGTCAGGCTCTTGTGCTCCCGGTAGGGGATGTGCTTCTTGGTCTCGGGGTCGATGTACTCCTTGGCCAGGCCGAAGTCGATGATGTGGATGGCGTGCTGCCGCTTGGTGCCCGGCCGCCCCACCAGGAAGTTCTCGGGCTTCACGTCGCGGTAGATGAGGCTCTTGGTGTGCACGTACTCCATGCGCGTGATCTGTGGTGGGCAGGGGGGCTCAGGGCTGTCCCCTCGGCCCGCCCGCCCCTCCCCTGCCCCCCGCCCCTCCCCAGCAGCCCCAGCCGTACCAGCTGGATGGCGATCATGAGCACCGTCTTGAGCGTGAATGTGCGGTCACACAGGTCAAACAGGTCCTCCAGGCTAGGCCCCAGCAGCTCCAGCACCATGGCATTGTACTTCCCACACGGGCCGAAGTAGTAGACCTGAGGGATGCCCTCTGCAGGGGCGACACCCAGACTCGTGTGGGACCCGGTGGCGCCCTCGCGGCCCCCACTGCGCCCCCACTGCGCGGGGCCCAGGTACCTGCGGCGCTGAGCTGCTTGTAGAAGCGGTACTCCAGGTGCAGTTGAGGTGCCCGGGACTTGATGGGCTCCTGGGAAGGGCAGGTGGACACGTGGTCAGGGGACCCACCGTGCGTGCACCCCGCCCCCCAGGAGACCCACCGGGCCAGTCTGAGCTCAGGACCCCTGAGGCCCCACTGGGCTGTGGGAGGGAAGGCCTGAACTCACCAGTTTAATAGCTACGTATTCATTTGTATAGAGATTCTTCCCTGTGGGAGAGAGGTGCGTCAGCGCGGCAGGGCCCCCGGCATGGGGGAGACCCCACCTGACCCACGCCTCCAGGGCCACCTCCTATTCCCTAGCAGACCCCCTTGAGCCCGGCCATGGCCTGTGAGTGATAAGAATGCCTACAAAGCCCCCTGCCCCGCCGCAGGTGGCCCCCATCTGCCCCACACCCTCATCTTCCAGCCCCCCTGCAGCCAGCCCTGCCCCCCCCACTCAGGCCTGCCCAGTCAAGGAGGCTGCTCCCAACTCCTCTCTAGGGGATCCTTCCCACCAGTACACCAACTCGTGCCAATTTCTCCCATCTAAAAGAGAGAAAACAGACCCACGATGACCCCGAGGCCCCTCTTCAGCTCCCACAGCGCAGCAGCAGAGGCTGGTGTTCCCCTCCGCCTACGTCATCTGGCCTGCAGCAGCCCTTCCTGGCTCCCCGGGACACCCCCCGCCCCTTCTCTCCGGTAACTCTATACTCCAGCACCTGCTCTGCCTCTACCTAGTACCAGCCCCAGAGCAGGCCACACCCCCTGCCCCTGGCTCATCTCCTCCTGTCTGACCCACCAGCAGACCCCGACCCCGCGGAGCACGGCCCCCTGGCAAGAAGCCGCATGGAGAGGCCTGTCCAGGTCCTGTCTTGCGATGACTCACCCAAGGCACTCCACACCGGCCATCAGCATGGAAGGTCCCTTGTGGTGCAGAAAGGAACAGGCCTCAGGGCCCTGCCCCTTGCCGGAACCTGTGGCCCACTGAGACACTGCTCAGTGGCACCTGGTGGGCAGAGAGCCCCTGGCTGGCTTCCCAGGGCACCAGAGCTCACCACACCTGGGGCCAGGAATCTGTGTGCCTCACAGGGAAGAGCGAGCCGGGGCAGGGTCTTCCCAGGCCCATCGCTGACCAGCAGGACCTCCAGGAACCCACACAGAAAGAGCCCACACGCCCAACCGCAGAGAACTGAAAACACACGAGTTCCGGAACCTGCCGCAGCCCAGACTTCACCTGCTAGAGCCCCACAGACGGGACTTACGGTGAGACGGCCCCAGCCCCGTGGCTCAGGGCTTCTGAGAAGGGTCTCCGTGCCCTGTGTGTGGACACCCAGCACCCACGTGGCTTTGCGGTCCGGTGACCTGCTGCGTAACAGAGGGCTGCCCTAGCCCCTCAAGCCCAAGCGCTTGCCCCTGCCCCCCAACCCTCTGGGGGTTACCGGGCACAGCACCGTGGACAGCTGTGTCCCCGTCTCCAGTAGAGATCCTGGCCCATGGCCTCGGCCTGGCCTCACGGGACCCCAAGGGCCATGAATGTGGCTCCACATGGGGCCCCTGGTCCTCCAAGATGCCACACGGTCTGCCCCGCTGGCCTCAAGCTGGATCCACTGTGGGAAGAGGCCTCAGCTTACTCTCCCCACCTCCAACGCGGCGGCGGAGACCCCGCTGCGTCCCACCCCGCAGGCGGAGGCCAGGGCTCCCGCGCCTGTGAGCCCCTCCCCCCAGTCACCACCCCATCCCGGGCGTGCTCGCAGCTGTCTGCGTGGCTGCAGCGCCGGCGGGGGCGGGGGCGACTGCGGCGCGGCCTCGGCCATCCCGGGGCCTTGGTTCCAGGGGCGGCGGCTCGAGAGCCAGCGGGTCAGCTTCCCCAGCACGCCGCGTGCCGAGGGGTCCCCGCAGGCCTGCGGGAGAACCTGGGGGGCACAGCTGAGCTCCAGCCGCCCGGCCACCACGCGCAAGCGAACTTCTCTCAGAGGTTTTCGTCCTCGGCGGGAGCGCGTGCACATCCTGCTATGTATTCACTCATTCCGCGGGCACTTGGCAGGGTTGGGCGTGCTGACCCAGGCAGTGTGTTTACATTTTTCTTTCCCAGCTGTTGCTCCAACAAAACATTCATTTCCGACTGCACCTTGAGAGACTGCCGAGGCGGCTGCGCACCCACGACCCCACCCCACGACGGTGCTGTCCGGGAGGAGCCCGGCTCGCCTCTCCCGCAGCCTGCGTTCTCTCCGCCCCCGTCTCTTGCCGCGGTCTGGGAGGGGCGGGCAGAGGGGCCCCGCCTTCCCGCAGACCTCCGTTCACTTGCGCAGACAACTCAGCTAAGAGGCTCTTCACGGACGGACGCTCAGCAGCAGGGCAGGAAAGCTCTCCTGAAGCCCTGCTTCCTGGGCTTTGATAAAAAACAGGTTTTGCCTCTTAGGTTTTTCCTTCAACATCTTACGATGTAAGTTTCAAACATAAGAAAATGGAAAACCCCTGCGGGGAAGACCCGCATCCTCACCCCCTAGATGACAGCAGCAGAAACAACCTGCTCTTCGTTCCACTGTCTCTGTGCACCTGTCACCCACTCATCTCCCTTATTTATTCTCTAAAGATTTTATTTATTTATTTAATTGACAGGGAGAGGGAGAGAGAGAGACAGCGAGAGGGGGAGCGGGAGAGGGAGAAGCAAGCTTCCGGCTGAGCCGGGAGCCCGACGCGGGGCTCGATCCCAGGACCCCGGGACCACGACCTGAGCCGAAGGCAGACGCCTCACCGATGGAGCCCCCAAGGTGCCCCTCATCTCCCTTATTTTTAACAAAATCAGAGCATTTCAAAGCAGCAGACATCAGTACCCTCCATATCCTACCAATGAAGAGCACAGACTAGGTTCAGTAGGACCCGCGGCTGAGGGGAGACACTGACCCGTGAAGGGCGCACACGTGAAGCGCCCCATGCGATGAGCACGTCGCCAGCACAGAGTCCGGCCCGGCCCCCTCCTTCCCGGCTCTTTCCACACGGCGCTGCGCACCGGAGGTTTGTCCGTGCTGCAGCAGGCCCGCCGCCGGCCCGGTGTTCCTACGAGCTACGCGGAGGTGTTAGGATGCGGACTTCCTACAGGCACGCCGGCCCGCTCCGCCAAGTCTGCCGCTTGTGCTGCAAACATGGAGTGTGACTCACGTGGCTGCCCTCCCTCGTGGCCGATGAGGCGGTGTGCCTTCTGAGCTCCCTGGCGATTCATCGGTCTGCTTTCGTGAAGTCTCTCTTCACATCTCTTGCCTGTTTTTAGTGTTTTTTTAAAGTCATCTCTACAGCTGACATGGGGCTCAAACTCTCAGCCCCGAGATCAAGAGTCACACGGTCCTCCGATGGAGCCGGCCGCCCGCCCCTCTCGTGCCCGTGTTTAATTGGAGTGTCTTTTTATTACTGAGCTGTCCTTCCACGGGCGCAAACACCAGGGCTTTGTCACATGGTGCTGAGCACTGCCCATCTGTGGCTTGCCTGTCCACGCTCCTAACAAGGTTTTCTCATAAATACATGGGTGTTTTTTTTAAGGTTTATTTATTTCATAGAGAGAAAGAGAGCGCGCGCGCGTGCATGTGAGTGGGGGAAGGGGCCGGAGAGAATCTCCAGCAGACTCCCCGAGGAGCATAGAGCCCCATGTGGGGCTCGATCCCACGACCCATGAGGTCACGACCTGAGCCGAAACCAAGAGTCGGACACTCAACCAACTGAGCCACCCAGGCGCCCCTCATAAAAGATGTTTTAAACTCTGATGATTCTAACTGATCCTTTATGGTAACTGATAACTTTATTGTGTCTTGTTGAAGAAACTCTGACGTTCTGACTGCCCGTGGGAGTTGTGGGAGAGCCGGAGTCCTTGAAGGCCAGCGTGAGTTGAGGAAGAGCCGAAGTCCTTGAAGGCCAGCGTGAGCTGAAGGGAGCCCGTGTACTCATGCCCACATGTGTCTGAAGCCGGGTGCGCAGACAGCTGGAGGAGTTCAGGTGCTTGGGGTTCCGAGGGCCTCACCAACGTCAGCAGTCTCACCTCCCGAGGGGCTATGAGCAGAAGGAAGATCCTGGGGGCCACACAAGGCTGGAGCTGCAGCCATCCAGACTCGGAGGCCTTCCTGAACTCCCCCGACCCTTGGCTGAGAACCCAGGATGCCCTTGCGTGAGACAGACGTGACTCCAGCTCTTGAGTCAGGTCAGCTCTCAGCTGCCCACCAGACCCCGACGACGTCAAGATGAGCCTCCAAGACAAAGCGTAACGCAGACATTCCACACGTGGCACCCACAATTTCCAACAGATAATAAGACAGTACTAGACGTGTGCAAAAGGAGGCAAACGAGACAGTAGCAAGAAAAAACAAAGTCAAAGGTGCCAAAGATTTAGCATTTTTTTTTTTTTAAAGATTTTATTTATTTATTTGACAGAGAGAGAGATAGCGAGAGCAGTAACACAAGCAGGAGGAATGGGAGAGGGAGAAGCAGGCTTCTTGCCGAGCAGGGAGCCCGATGTGGGACTCGATCCCAGGACCGTAGGGTCATGACCTGAGCCGAAGGCAGACACTTAACGACTGAGCCACCCAGGCGCCCAAGATTTAGCATTTTAAACAGTCACAAGGACGTGTGAGGATTTAAAGGGCAAGATGGGGAAAATAAATAAACCTCAAGGGAGAAACAGGGGAATCCAGTGAAGTGAGAAATACCATGTATGAAATGAAAAATTCACCCGAGTGGCTCCAACAATAGACCAGACAAAGCAGAGAAAAAGAAGGGCGAACTTATAAAAGAGTAAAAACTAACCAGACTGAAGCAAAGAAGGAAAAAAAGGCTAAAAGAAAACTCAAAAGAAGCTGGAGGGACCTGCAGAAAAGCATCAAACGCTTGACGTATGTGTAATCGGAGTCTGAGGATGCAAAAGACACGAAGACGAAGGCAGGGAAAGATTTGAAGAAACAATGACTAAAGTTCTTCCAATTTAATGAAAAATTATTACACAGATCTATGAAACTTAATCAATCCCAAGCAGGATAAACACAAAGAAATCCCCCTTAAACAATGAGGAATCAAAACCTGAAACCAAAGATAAAAGGAAAACCTTCAAATCGCCAGGAAAAAAGACACACGATGCACAGGAGAACATGAATCATTGGGAAATGCAAATGAAAACCCCTTGACACCCCCGAGCATGCTCAAAACAGAAAAATCTGACGACCCCAAATGCTGATGGGGACATGGGACACGCAGGACCCTCAGATGCTGCCCACAGGAGTTTAGAAAGGTTACCATCACTGTGGAGATCAGTCTGGCAAGACCTGCAGAGGGACGCTCAGGACAGTTTTATTCACAACGGTAAAAATGTCCCTGAGCAGGAGAACAGATGAAGAAAACGGGGCGCAGACATACAGATGGACGACCAGCTACCTACACACGCAACACCGGGGACACTCAAAATCATGCTGAGCAAAAGCCAGGCAGAAATCACCACATACCTCAATTTTAAAACTGTTTTAAACCCAAGGCTGCTGCACCCCACGGCCCCACCGCACACCCTCATTTGTCTATGCAGGGCCGTACCATGTAGGCTGCTGATCCTGACACCCCAAGGACAGGCCCCCGTAGCCCCCAGGCTGCAGGTCAGGCCTCGGCCTGTGTGCGCGTCCTGGTTTGTGTGCGCATGTGTGTGCAAACACGCACATCCTAACAGGGCAGCGGGAGGGGGTGAAGGCGGCTCCGTCTGGGGTCAGCTGCGGAACCAGCTACTAGGCGGTCGGGGCCGTGCCAGGACGGCTGGACACGGCTGCACTGTGCTCTCGCCCGCGAGTCTGGCAGTGTTGCAGACAGACAGACGGACACATCCGCTGTTCGAGCCCAGCACCTGCCCTGCATGCCCCCCTCAACCGGCACACGGAGACCGGACCCTCAGCCCTTGACAGTCGGCTGGCTCAGAAGGCCCAAGCCCAGGGCTTCCTGAGGCCACAGAAAGGCAGTGAGACTCCACGGCCCAAGCCCAGTCCTGCAGCCTCCGGAGCGGCTGTGGTGTGCCTCTGGCTCAGGACGGCATCTCAACCCAGGCTCTCAGGGCCGCTGGTTGGGGCCCAAGCAGTGACACCCGCCACTGGGCAGGGCTCAGGCTTTGCCTGCGGTTCCTGACAGCTAAGTGCTCAGCAGGAGCTAAGCTCGCATTTTCACCTTGCAAATGCACCTGGGCGCACCAGCCAGAAACTTCCACGTGGGTCCCCCCTGTATGGGGGGGGCACACAGATCCCCCATAAAACTGTCCGTCAAAAACACAGGGTGAGACTAGGGGTCCACCCCTCTGGCAAAGCCTCCCCCTTGGGGAGCAGAATCTCACACTTACCTGAACTCCCAGTCCCAACCATCTGGAAGTCATCTGGGAGTGGTGGCCACAGCCCCATCGGGTGGCCTCCCCCTCCCCGTGCCCCGGAATATAAGCAAGGGGCTCACCTAGCCGGAGCTCCCCGAAGTTGCCACAGCCTATCTTCTTCCCGACCCGGAAGTTGGGTCCCACCATCAGGACCCCTGAGCTGGTCCCTGAGCTCCGGACGCCATGGCTGGTCCGGCCGCCGGCCTTGGACATTCTCCGACCCTCCTCCGACTCCCCTTTCCCTCCTTTCTTGTCAAAATCCATAAGTTTGTGGTACCCTGGCCTCTCCACGGTGACTCAGCGGCCGTGCAAATCCCGGGTCTGTGCAGACCTGAGGCTGCGGCCGGCTCTTCGGGGCTAGTACACCATGGTGGCCCGGTGGCTCCCGGCTAGTGAGACGTCAGCGCTTGCCAGGGCCCGGTGGTGGTGCTCATCTCGGTGGCCTCGGGGTCACATGCAGGGGGACGACACATTCTGTTGACAGGTCCCGCTGCCTCAAATCTCGTGGTTCCCGGCTGGCAAAGAAACAGAGACACGGGTCAGGAGGCCACGCGTGTCCACGACGCAGCCCTAGCCTGGCAGGGGGACCCGAGGGCAGCACCATGAGAGGCTCGGGCCGCCAAGCGCACGCTGAAAGATCTACGAAGGTGCGAGCGCGAGCCACGCCTTCCTGGGGCCCGGACAGAGGGGTGCAGTGACCCCAGCCCCCTGTGAGTGCCACATGTCAAGCTGGTGTGAGACGTGCTGCCGAGTGACCCGCACCCCATGACTCAGGGACAGTCCCACTGGCAGAAGTCGGGGCTGGTCATGTGACCGAGGCCCTAGAACCCCGAGGCCAGCTGTGGAGCCCCCAGTCTGGGTGCAGAGAGGGCTGGGAGCCGCCTCACCCACAGCCCCTTCCCCAGGCCGAGGGGCTGCTGCTCAGCACAGGGAAGACGACACGGCAGAGCAGAAAGTGCCCGGGGCTGGGAGACAGGCCCTCGCCACTGACCTCCAAGGCCTCTGGCCTGCCCCACCGGCCCCCACTGCACCTCACCCTGTGCGGTCAGGTGATGCCAAGGTCCCCGGGCCTAATTCCAGGACCTGTGACCTATGGTCAGGTGGGGCTTGCCGTGACCCTGGCAAGGCTTCACTTGGTCAGCAGCTGCCGAGGGAAGTCAGGTGGGCTCCCAGGCTGAGAGAGCCAGCGAGCTGGACACAGGCTGTGCATGCCCCCGGGGTGGGACCAGCCTTGGCCCCTCAGGGACAGAGCAGGGGCCGTGGAGGGCTTGTAGAAGGAAGGGCAGGCACTGCGCAGCCCCCAGGACGCAGGGAGGAAGGGCCAGCCACCCAAGCTGGGTGTGGTGAGGGGCAGGTACCCACAGAAACAACCCCGGGCCGGCCCTTGGCCCTGGCCAGCCGCCTCCAGCCCACCCTGCGTCCCCAGGCCCACCCCCATCCCCGCAGGTTCTGGGCGCCGGTCGGCCAGCCAGACCAGGCCTCTCAGCCACACCTCCTCCTCCAACCCCCACCAACCGCTCACACCAAAGCCAAAGGATCTCTTCAAAAAGAAACCACCAACATGCTCCTGTAAGCGCCCCCGACCAAACACGTCCTCCTCTAAAATCTGAGTGTGGGGCGCCTGGGTGGCTTAGTCGCTTGACGGACGACTCTGGATTTCAGCTCAGGTCGTGATCTCACGGCTGCGGGATCGAGCCCCACGTCGGTCTCCGTGCTGGACCGACGGGCTGGGTGTGGAGCCTGCTTGAGATTCTCTCTCTCCCTCTGCTCCTCCCCACCCTCCTCCCTTTCTTAAAATTAATTAATTAGATTAGGTCTGAGTGTGCGCCAGGGTCCGGGGGAAGGGGCTCTGCTTGTGCACACAGCTGTCAGGCCCAGAGCGGCCACGACCCAGCTCACGCGTGTCCCTGCTCACCGTGGATCGGGGAAGGCGGGCTCCTTAACGCCAAGACGAGACACGGAGTCTGAGGCGCCTGAGCGGGGCTGCCTGCACGTGGGAGCACGCTGAGGTTGGACTGCTCCCCCACCAGCCCTGCGGCCGATGTGCCAGGGAGGCAGGGATGGTGTCTCCTCCCCATGGGGGCCCCCAGGATGCCCCTCCACTGACCAGGCCAGGACCAAGAGTCCTGGGAACAGCTGGCCCAGAGCAGGCGGGGGCCCCGCGGAGGGGATCCCCAGTCCATGTGCTCAGGGAGAGGCGATGGCCCGGGGTGTGGTGCTCACACCCCCCCTCCCGTGCTCTCACACCCGTGTGCACGCCCACACCACGCACAAAGGGGTGCTGCTCCGGAAGCCCGGGCGGGGCCTGGCTCAGTACCCTGCTCCGCCACAGAAGAACCTCAGGCTTAGGGTCAGGAAGGAGCAAGGCCCTGCCTGCTTTGGGGACCATCGCTCTGGTGGGCACTAGGGGTAGAGTGAGTGAGTGAGGTGTGCTGGACCTGTCAGTCAGGAACGGGGGCCACACACAAAGAAGGGGGTTTGCAGGGATTCCCAACTTCCCCGCTCCATCAGTTGTACCCCACACACCCCTGGGCAGGGCCTAGAATATGCAAGGGGGATGGGGTCTTGGGGACAGGGGCTGGGCTGCCCCGGAAGGGAACATGTCCATCTGAGATCGACAGAGCCGGCCCCCTTCCCGTCGCGCACACCTGGAAATACCCTAAGAGCCCCTCTGAGCACACCTGGGGCTCCACCTGGAGGTGAATCTACACAGACCATAATCTCAAGTTTACTATTAAAGACAAAGCCGTCCACAGGCCCCAGCCTTCCTCCTGGGCTTGAGCCAGACCCTGCTCCCTGGACACACCGTGGGGGCGTCAGAACCATACAAGAAAAGCCAGACAGCACTTCTCTCCTCGCGAGGGTGGGGATGGCATCTTTTGTTTCTAGGTCCCCGCTTCATCGTTAGTCCTATTACGGACATACGATTCACATACCATACGTTTCACCCTCTAAAAGTGTACAATTCAGTGGCCTTTAATAGTTATCCAACCATTACCATGATCTAATTGCAGAACATCCCATCGCCCCAAAAGGCACCCCACCCCATGAGTCGTCACCCCTCCCCAGCCCCCACCCCCACGAGCCCCCTTCCCGTCCGCGGATGAGCCCGTTCTGTGCGTGTCACCCACGTGGACTCACACCCCGCGTGGCCTTCCACGTCCGGGTCCCTCCCTGAGCGTCCCCGCCCCCATCAACGGTCACTCCCCAGCCCCCGTCCCCCCGAGCCCCCTTCCCGTCCGCGGATGAGCCTGTTCTGGACGTGTCACCCACGTGGACTCACACCCCGCGTGGCCTTCCGTGTCCGGGTCCCTCCCTGAGCGTCCCCGTCCCCATCAGCTGTCACTCCCCAGCCCCGGCCCCAGGAGCACCCTTCCCGTCCGCGGATGAGCCTGCTCTGGACGTGTCACCCACGTGGACTCACACCCCGTGTGGCCTTCCGTGTCCGGGTCCCTCCCTG
>NC_138369.1:1028107-1045402 GCF_054177405.1 Leptonychotes weddellii | reverse complement strand
GCGACAGCCGAAATCCCGTGGTGTCGGGATGGGGTCCCGGGACAGAGCGAGGGTCTCTGGTGAGCAACGAGGTGGCAGTATCTGCTCGTCAGCACTGACAAAAGCACCACGCTGATGTGACGGGGGGACAGAGGGCCTGGGCGTGGGGCCCGGGGGAACTCTGCGCCGCGCGGTAACTCGGCACACAGAACTGCTCCAAAATCAAGGGTATTTAAAAAAAACCCAAACCGGGACGCCTGAGTGGCTCAGTTGTTAAGCGTCTGCCTTCGGCTCAGGTCATGATCCCAGAGTCCTGGGATCGAGCCCCGCATTAGGGCTCCCTGCTCCGCGGGAAGCCTGCTTCTCCCTCTCCCTCTCCCCCTGCTTGTGTTCCCTCTCTCGCTGGTCTCTCTTTGTCAAATGAATAAATGAAGTCTTTAGAAAATAATAAAAAACAAAAAGGCACAGTGGGGTGCCTGGGTGGCTCAGTCATTAAGCGTCTGCCTTCGGCTCAGGTCATGATCTCAGGGTCCTGGGATCGAGCCCCACATTGGGCTCCCTGCTCAGCGGGGAGTCTGCTTCTCCCTTTGTCCCTCCATGAGCACGCCACTCGTTCCCGTGCACATACACTCTCTCTGAAATAAACAAATAAAAATAAAATCTTAAAAATAAAAAATAAAAAGGCACAGTGAGGGGTGCCTGGGTGGCTCAGTCAGTGAAGCATCCGACTCTTGGTTTCAGGTCAGGTCGTGATCTCAGTCATGAGATCAAGCCCCACGTAGGGCTCTGCACTCAGCGCAGAGTCTGCTTGCGGTTCTCTCCCTCTGTCTGTCCCTCCCACTTGTGTGCATACACCTGCTCTAAAATAAATCTTTAAAAAAAAAATTAAAAATAAATACATAAAAAGGCAGAGTGAGTGGGGTTCGGAGAGACGAGTGCAGATCGAAGTCAGACCTGCACGCCAGCCCACTGTCAAAGCCACACATCCTGCCCCCGGACCTGGCTTCTGTGAGATGCTGCCTGTAAGTACTTCCGAGGAGTCAAGTGGGGCGTGCCCACAGGAAGTGAAAGATGCAGAAACCGACAGGCCAGGTGGGAGAGGCGTGAGGGCTGATCTGCTGTGTGAGAGCTCAGCGGCCCCAACCTGCGAGCCTCAACCCCTCAGTGGCCCTGGGCGAGGGTGTCCCCCACTGCAGCCACCCAGGACGGGCCCAGCCCGCAGGGCCTGGGGACCTGAGCTCATATAGCACCCCAGGCGCTCACCAAACCCAGTCGGGGCGCACACAGGGCTCACACACCGGGAGGCTCCCAGGAGCCGACTCCCGAGGCCCTCGGGAGGCTGCCAGCCCCCCCGAGGCCCAGGTGGCAGCAGGGACCAGTTAAAGACCTGGAGAAACCCCGGAGCTACCCAGCCCTTGCCTCTGGCCACACACGTGGCAGTGCAGCCCCCAACTTTGGTCCCCAAGTTCAGCCCCAGGATGGAACAGCCCCCGGTGCCCAGAAGGCTGCGTCAGAATTCATATGCAGCGCTGCTGAAGATCCAGATTCCCAGTGCACCCCAAGGTGCTGATGCAGGGCGCTGGAGTGGGGCCTGGGAGCCCTCACTTAATCCTGAAGGTTCTACTCCAAACTCTGCAGGCCCGCCAGCCACCCACCCCAACCCCAAACAGCCCTGGCACCAGCAGCCAGATACAGCAGATAGAAGGGCAACGTACTCAGTTAACAATGAACCTCAGACAAGCAACGAATCAGAGTATGAGGACGTCCCCCTCAGCAAGCAACAGGCTGTCTGTCTGACACTAAGGTCCTCGGGCACAGCAGAACTGACAAACCTCCCAGGAAGACTCACTGCTCACAGGGTCACTAGTGTTGTCTACTCAATTCTGTGTTTTTTTTTAAGGTTTTATTTATCTGACAGAGAGAAACACAGCGAGAGAGGGGCGAGAGAGGAAACAGAAGCAGGAGGAGTGGGAGAGGGAGAAGCAGGCTTCCCGCCGAGCAGGGAGCCCGATGCGGGGCTCGACCCCAGGACCCTGGGACCATGACCTGAGCTGAAGGCAGACGCCCAACAACTGAGCCACCCAGGCGCCCAATTCTGTGTTACTTCTTAAAATCAAGCATTTCCAATGAAAATTTAGCTTCCAAATAGCGATGAGCCACGAGTGTCAAATGCACACCCAAACGTGAAAGAAAGACCGTCTCAACCACCACCTCTTACACCAATTACGTGTTTAAATGATCCCAGACACAGAGTTAAACAATGAATCTCACCTGTTGTTTTTTTGCCAAGGCTGCCGGTGTGCTGTCGGCCACCCACGTGGTCCGAGTCCCGTTTCCACCGGGGGCTGGAGCTCCTGTGCCTCAGAAACCCTTGTCACCCCCCAGAAGCCGAGGCCCAGGGGGTGAGCAGCACCTGGCAGAGCCTGGGCGAGGGCCGCCAGGTGCACTGGGACCCGCTGAGCTGGGCCCCCACGTCTGCAAGGACAGTGGAGTGTCTGCCGTGGCCCTCTGCTCCCCCAAAACCAGGGCAGATGATCTCCCAAGCTGCCCCTACCTCCCACCTGGCTGTAGAGGAGCTCCACCTGCAGAAGTCAGACCCACCCCACCCCCACCCCCACCCCCCCGGGCAGCAGGTGTAACTCTTCCCCCTGCAGCCTGCAGGCCAGGGAAGAACCAGGAGGGAGCACGACACAGCAGAGCGAGCGGCAGGCAGGCCCGGCTGTCCTCTACCCCGTGCGTGCGGGGACCCTGGCCACCATGGAGCCACCATGCAGCACAGTCCACAGCTCCAGGCCGCCTCCCTGACGGCTGCTGGGAGGACCAGCCCCCAGAGCCCTCTCCCCACTTGCTTCCTCAGACGTCCAGCTCCAGGAGGGCTGTACAGCGCAGGCCCCAGGACCCGTGAGCTGTGGCTGCACCCACACGCTCGGGCAGGCCCCTCTCAGCTCCAGCTCCCTGCAGCAGCTGCAGGTTGGAAGCAGACCTCCAGGGCGGGGCTCTCACCGGGGCCATCCTGCCCCCAGGAACAGTGGGCGACACCTGGGGACATCTGCGGCCATCACGACTGGAGAGCCCTCGGCACCAAGTGGGTGGGGCCAGGGAAGCTATTCAGCCCCCACAGCACCCAGGACGCCCCCCAGAGAGTGATTCACCCCAATGTCATCAGTGCCGGAAGAAAGGGAGCAGGGATAGAAAGTGTCCTCAGCATAAATTTCCAACAGGCCCATCAGTGCAGCTTACAGAAAAAGGAGGCAGCCCCCGAGTGGGGGCCAGCAGACTGGAGGGTCAGCAGTGAGCGGGCGGTGCTGAGACCGCGCACCACCCTCCCCGCTAACGTCAGAGCAGAGGCAGGAGGGAAGGTGCTGGTGGGGCAGAGGGCCCTGGGGCCCGCCGCCCGGGACCATCAGCTCTCCCGGCCCTACTCCCGCATGCGGAGCCGCTAGGGGGGTTGACTGGGGGTGATCTGTGAGACCCAGCACAGCCTCCTGCATGGCGTGGTAAAGACATCGGTATCCTGTCACAGACCCAGAATTACACCCACGACCATTTCTAGAAGCAGTGAGAGAGCCCTCAGGTGTCTGTGTCCCAACGAACCACACCCGTCTCTCCCGGAAGCCCCCAGCCTTTCTGGACATCTCTGTCTAGGATTTTTTTTTTTTTTTTTACATTTTATTTATCTATTTGACTGAGAGACACAGCGAGAGAGGGAACACAAGCAGGGGGAGTGGGAGAGGGAGAAGCAGGCTTCCCGCCGAGCAGGGAGCCCGATGCGGGGCTCGATCCCAGGACCCTGGGATCACGACCTGAGCCGAAGGCAGACGCTTAATGACTGAGCCACCCAGGCGACCCTCTGGGATTTCTAATCCCTGAGGCACACAGGTGAACCTGGGGAGACTGAAATGTCCCCAGGCCCTCTGGGGGGGAAGCCTCTAGAAGCACCGCCCCACCGAGGGGTGCTGTCTGGAGCTCCCACGGCCACAGGCCTGCAGAAGGGCTCTGCCGGGCCCACTCCCTGTCTGGTCAGCCAAGGCTCGCTCCTTGGGGCGGCCACCCTGCTCACTCAGCACCCACCGGCCGGGCCCTGGGAGCACAGCAAGCAGAGGCCGCGATGACAGGCACAGCCACGGTGAGCGCTGCACATGCTCGCGTGGGGAGACTGTGCACTGGACAGTGACACCGCCCTCAACCCCCGGCCGCAGCGAGGACAGTCACCCGCTCGCTAAGACAGGGGACTCAGTCTCCAGACCTAAAACCAGATGAGGTGTCACCTCAGAGGGTACAGATTTCCAGATAATAGAAGTTTACCTTTAAACACAATTTTCTTAAGACTCTAAGATGTCACAGACCTACATGAAACCAAGTAACGACATATTATGCCCATTTCTATGTCTTAAACAGTGACTGCCCGCCCCAGGGCCGCCTTGGATCCTGCTGTGACCCTGGATGGCCCAGGACCCACCCAGGAGCTACCCGGGTTCTGGTAGGAAGCTCTGACTGGCGTGGAAAATGCAGGCACCTTGCCCACCCGCCAAGAACACTCTGCTGGACTGGAGCTTCAGGGTGGGGGTGGGGGGCACTGCTGATTGGAACCTCAGTAGATCCAACCTAAGAGCCACCTTTGCATCCCAGGTCTGGTGTATTAGTTAATTTGACTTCTGACACACGCCAAAAGCAACTTACAGGAATAAAACTGTTCTGCAACCTGACATTTAACCGTAGATATTGCTGAGCTCCCAGAAGAGAAAGGACCCATCGCAAGGGGGAAGGCTCCCAAAAATGGGCCTCCAGCTGCCCTCTGAGGGTGAGCAGAGCATGCGGGAGGCCTTCAGGGGAGGGGACCCCAGACAGGGCCTGGAGAGGGGCCAGACCAGGCCTGTTCTGAGCAGGAAGACTGGGTGGGGGTTTCGGGGCAAGGATTTACCACCTGCCAGAGTGCCCCCGAACCTGTGTGGGACCCCCACACCACAAGGGCCCTGTGTGAGCATGGCGTAGGCCAAAAGCATCTGTGGACGCCGGGGCAACAGGGCAGGCCAACACCCAGGGGATGGGGAGGAGAGATGAAAGCCCCCAACCAGCAGGAGCCCCAGGAACTCCCACCACACCCACACCTGCTTGGACCGGTCCTGCCTGGCACCATGCACACCAAGGGGCAAAGGCGTGCATGCTGGCCTCGTCAGGGCCCAGGCCTCCATACTCAGCAGGTTACTCCGGACTCTGCTTCCTCACCCGCACAACAGGGACTTGGGAGGCCGCCCAGCATGGCCCCCCAAAAGGGAAGGGGGCAGACTGGAAGCCATGCAAGGTAGGGGCCTTCCAGACCCACCAGGCCTTGGCTTGGCTGTCCCTTTCCCTGAAGGCCCACTGACTGTACCACATGGAAAGACTCGACCTATGGGAACACTCCCGACGAGTTGCCGGAGCACCCTGCGGCCTAGCTTGAGCCAGCAAGGCACTGACGTGGACCACAACCCCAACCAGCATGCCCATGCGCCTTCACAAGCGCCTGTCTCCCCATCGAAGCTGGCCAACACAGCCATGCTGACCTGCCCAGTGCCACCAGAGGCCGGAAGGCTGGTGGCCCCCAGCACCCAGTGCCCCACAGCCCCACCTCTCCTGCTCCTTCCCCAGCCCTCTGCCCACCACCTGACCTATGGCCTTGACAGGCTTCGAGCTCCTCCTAGGAGGAGACAGGGCCCCAACTGCTCACCCCTGGGTTTTCAGGGCCCACCTGGAAAGAACCTGCCAAGACAGAGATCCAACCCCACCACAACCAGGATGAGGGACCCCACTGTTCATGAGGTGGCATGGGGGCTGGGAGGAAGGGGGAACGCAACAAAGTCAACTATGGGACAAGGAGTTACGGGACATCCCAGGGGAAATGCCACCGTCCTTAAGTACAGCCTTGAGGGAACCAGGCCAGGGGAGCCCCCAGGCCTGTCCCAGTAAATCCCCACGGACACAAGTGACCCCGTAGGTGTCTAATGCCTCCTGGGGGGCATACTGGCTTCCCCAGAGCTGGGATGAGCAGACAGGAAGGCTTTCAACTTTAGAAAAAAAAAAACAAAAAAACCCTCACCTACTTCCTCTTGCAACCCAAAGATAATTACTATGTAATTAAGAGGAGAAGGAGAAAAATCAGCTGGAACCAGAACCAGCAGTTCAAAGAGTCTGTCTTCACAGGGGCTCCGTCAACACAGAGCGAGGACACGCCCAGAGCCAGGTAACGAGACACTCATCCCCGATCCGCTGGAGAAAAATGAGAAGTAACCAAAATGAGACGCGAAGCCCCTTTACACGAGAAGATCCAAGCGCCAACTTCAGACAGAAATGACCCCTGCAAGGCTCCTGGGGTTCTGTCCACCCCGGGCGGGGCAGGTGTGTCCAGCGGCTCCTCTCAGACCTCCCTCCCCACCCCCACCACACAGGTCACACCGGCAGCGCAGCACACTCCGCTGGCCCAGGACCCCTGCCCCTCGCAGCACTCAGGCACTCCCCCTTCCTGTTCTCAGACACCCCCCGGAGGGTGAACAGAACACCTGGGGTGTGCGCAGCCAGTCCCCACCCACCAGCCTGCCCACCTGCCTGCAGGGCCCAGCAGTCCCTTTCTTGGGGCACAATCTGGTGAAGACACAAGCGAAAAACAAAAACTACCAGCAAAACCGCAAGCCTCCCCCTTTCAAACCTGTGGGCCTGGCTCCCAATCTGTTCTTGTCAAGGAGCCACCTCCTTCAGTGACCAGATAAAGTCCCTGCGGACAGTACCCCCCATACGGGAGGCTTTGTGCTCCCACTCATCTCTCACTCCCACGAGCTGCAGGAGCCTGTGGGGCTGGGAAACGCCAACTGAGGCCGGCCACGTCCTCCAGGCGAGGACCGAGGATCCACGGAGCTGGAGACGCACTGGACCGAGCCCCAGCGGAGGGACGATGTGTGGGCACCCCCAGAGTCAGACACTGGCCAGAGGGACTGGGGACAACGTGCTGGAGCCCAGCGAGGCCACTGCCCACAAACAATACCGTCCAGAGGCCAAGAGCTCCCAAGCCTACCTCGGACGACTGCCCCCAGCCCCCACCAAGAAAGCTTCCCTGAGAAAGTTGGGGCAGGAGGGGGCAGGGAGGAGATCAGTGTGTCCACCGCCCCCAGGCGCACAGACATCGCACCCCCTCCCTGATCCAAAGTGTTTCCGGAAAACAAAACCGGTGGCGCGGGCGGAAAGGGGAGGGCACAGCCACATCGAGACGGCGGTTCCTAAGCAGTGCCCTGCAACAGGTCACCCCGGACGAGACCCCTCCGGCCGCGTGCCCCTTCCCCGCCGTCCCTGCTCTCCCCGCAGGGCCTTCCAGACCACAAAGCCAGGAACGGGTGGGCTGGGGCAGGAGTCCAGGGTAGAAGGGTGGACGTGGGGGGACAGGGGAGTGGGCAATGGGTCTCAGCACCGGGGAGCAGGGAAGGGGACAGCGGGTCTCAAGTCAGGGCCACTGGAGGACCGCAGAGTCTGCAGCGAGGGGCCGGGGAGGCCGCTGGGCCCGGAGCGAGGCATCAGCGAGGACCGTGAGGTCTGCGGTGGAGGCGCCAGCGGGAGTGCGAGGCGGCCAGGCCCGAGTTTGGGGGAAGGGGGACAGTGTGGAGAGGACCGGAGTGAGGAGGCGGCGTCTGGAAGGTGGGAGTCAGTGGCTGGGGGGTCAGAGGCGGGCGGACAGGGGTCCACAGGTGCGGGCCCGGCAGGCGGGCGACGGGGTGGGGGGACGCGGCAGCGGGGGTGGGGGGACGCGGCAGCGGGGCTGGGGGTCCGCGGGGCGCGGCGGCCCGGGCGCGGGGCCGTGGCAGCGGCGAGGGCGCGCGCGTCCTTACCTCGGGGCCTCCGCCGTGGCCGTGGCCCGCGGCCGGCCGGGCAGCGTCCCGGGCTCCCTCAGCAGCGCGGCGCGGAGCCCCGCTGCGGGCCCCGCTCGCGCTGCGGCTCCGGCTCCAGCGCCCGCTCGGGCCCCCGCTCCCGCTCCCGCACCTCCGCCGCCGCCGGCCTCCGCATGTTGGCGCGGGCCGTCCCCGCCGCGCGGGCGCCCGGCTCGCCCCGGTCTCGCAGCGTCGCCGCGGCCCGCGCTTACGCCCCGGCGTCGGGGGAGGGCCCGCGCGCACTGCGCAGCCGCCGTCGGGCCCGGGACGCAGGGTGCCTCAGCGCGGGGCGGGGCTTGGCGGCCGCGGGCGCCGCCGCACGACGGCCGCCGCGCTTTGCGGCCGCTCCGGGAGGGCCAGGCCGCGGCCCGCGGGGGGTTCCCAGAGGCGCGCGACCGGCGGGGTGGGGTGCGGTGGGGCGCGCGCGCGCGTGCGAGGAAGGAGCCGGGCCGCGTCCGCCCTCCCGGGGGGCGGGACTCCCACCATTCGGCCGGGCCCGCCCGCCGTTGCCATGGCGACGCGTGGCCGGCCGCCCCGCCGCGCTTCTGTGACGTCACGGTCTCGCCACCTGACGCCACGGCCGGGCGGTGGCGCGGGGCGGGGCCTCGGGGTCGTGGCGTCGGGGTGGGGCTCGCACGGCCGGCGGGAGCCCGCGGCAGCGGGCCGGGGCGGTGGGCGGTGCGCGGGGCAGGCCAACCGAGGCAGGCGCCCCTGCCGGGTGGAACGCCGATCGGGCCTCCCGGGGAGTCCCCAGGCCTGCGGGCGCTCAGGCGGTTTCAGGAGGTCCAGTGAGGCCGCGTGGGGCAGAGCGACCCCGAGCTCAGTCCGGCACGAGGACGTAGATGGGATCAGATGCTCGGGCTGTGGTCCCGCTGGTGGCGGGCAGACGGGAGGTTCGGGAAGGGGTGGGACGGAGGCTCAAGCTGGAAGGGCCGGCGGCAGGGTGTGGTGGGCGGCCAAGCCAGGCCCTTGGAGAGGCTGGCCTCGGGGACCGAGGACGCCAGCCACCACCACTAACCACCTCAGTCTGTACTTTCTCGTTAAGTTCTTGCCGGCTTCTCTCTGAACTCGGACAGAAGCCCTGCAGGCGAAGCGTCCCCCGATGGGATCCAGAGCTGCCCCCGCAGGAGCAGTAAGGACTGCCCTGAGCCAGCAGGACCCTGATGGGCTGGACGTGACTGCCCACCGCACGACCCACGGGCCTGCCTCCCGCAGTCTCCTTTTAGAAACCTGGCAGTATTTTCCCCGTTTGGGAGACAGTCTGGAGACTGAGTCGGCGGTCTCCCCAGTGTCGGCCTCCCTGAAATGAATGTGTTTTACCACCGCTCGTTTCCCTGCCTTTGGATTTTGCCAGCAGCCAGTGGCTGAACCTGGTCTGTTTGGGACTCTCGGAGCCAATGTTCTTGCACCCCTGTGTCCTGTCCTTCTCCAGTCCCACGCGCAACGTCACCACCTCCAGGAAGCCCGGGCCACATCCCCGTGCTGCATCCCCTTTCTCACTGCATCCTGACCCTCTCCGGCCTGAGCCTCCCCACGGAGAACTGTTTGCCTAAAATCAGCCTCCTCCAAAATGCAAGCTCTTGACAGTTGCTCAGTGGATTACTAGGAAAGAGGGAGGGAGGAAGGGGGGAGGAAGGAAGGGAAAAAGGGGGGAAAATCCACCCTGTCCCCCAGCAACACCAGGCCAGGGACCACATCTGCTTTAGCTCACTGCTGCGTCTGTGCACCCAGTAGGCCCTCAGTCTGTGTGTGGCAAATGAATGAATGAATGAAAGAATGCACCAGCGAACTTCACGGTCCTCCCGGATTCTGGAGAATCGGGGTTTTATTTCGTCAGAACTCCTGGCCCCATCTGTCCTCCTCTCTCACTCCTTCGGGAAATCTGCTCTCTGGTGCTCCACTCCCAGGGGGTCAGGAGGCACAGTTGCCTCTCCCCTAGAGGTATTTGAGCTTTCAGTCGGAGCTGCAGCCTTACCCCTGTAAAAAGCAGCATCCCAGGCAGCCGAAAGGACATGGAAAGTGAGGCCAAGGCTGGGGTGTTGCCAGGAAAAGGCTGTGTAACTATGCGTGGGTTGCTGGCCCTCTCTGGTCCTCCGCATCCTCGTCTGTAAGGTGGGACTCTCCATAGCCCCCTCAGGTATATCATGGGAATTCATGAACTCATGAATAAAGAATTGTCAGCGGAACATCTCTCTCTCTCAAATCACTTGGAGTCTTTGAAAAAGCAAACAGCCTTTTGTGTTTCCCCTTTTTTAACCCACTTTGAATGTGGCCCGCAGGTGCCTGACCCCTTCTAGCTTTGATCATGGGGACACCATTTGGGGAAGCTGGTGTGGGAAAGGGCCCCGTTGGGGCTCTCAGTGCAGTAAGAACCTTGTAAAGAGGGGTGCCTGGGTGGCTCAGTCGTTAAGCGTCTGCCTTCGGCTCAGGTCATGATCCCAGGGTCCCGGGATCGAGCCCCGCATCGGGCTCCCTGCTCGGCGGGAAGCCTGCTTCTCCCTCTCCCACTCCCCCTGCTTGTGTTCCCTCTCTCGCTATGTCTCTGTCAAATAAATAAAATCTTTTAAAAAAGAGAAGAACCTTGTAAAGAGGTTGAGCCGGTTGCCCCATTGCCCATCCCCCCACCTGGGAAAGCCAAACAAAATCCCAGCCTCTCCATAAATCCCAAACAGCTGTGGATTTCAGGGAGGAGGTGGGCAGGCAGCGACCCCTTGTGTTCCCTTACCCCTGGAGGAGGCAGGCCCATCTCCCTGGAGAGACCCCCGGGGGGACAGGAACAGGCCAGCCCACTGACACAAGCAGGTGCCCCGGTTCACTTTTGTGGAATTGGGTTGGATTCGTGCTCCCTGCAGCCAGGCCTCTCCCCCCGGCCCCCACCGTGGGGGCAGGGAGGCAGACGGGCACATGCCCATTTTCGAGAAGTGTTAACAGGTTTACAAAGGAGGGGTGACTTGCCCACGGTCCCCTGGCTTCGCACCTGCAATGCTGCAGCCCCCCACCGCTGGGTAGCGCCGGCTCCCGGTTCTGAGGGTGGCCCAGCACCCCCATCCCACGCCAGCCGCTGTGGTGGAAGAGAACGCGCATCCCGAGCTGGGGCAAGTCAACGTTCTCGCGGGATGGTGTGAGCTCAGGAGGGGAAACCGAGGCCAGGAGACACGCAAGCGGCAGCGAGGGGCAGCCCGTGAGCAGAAGCCCAGCCGTCTGCGGGAGAGAGCGCAGGGCTCCTGGGCGGAACTCCCCACCCGGGGCTCTCCCGTCCTCGGAGAACGGACCCCAGCCGCCAGGGCTGTACCATGTGACCCCCCAGCCGCCTCTGATTGGCCCAGAGCAAGCCCATCCAGCTCCGTCTCCGGGGCTGCTGAGCGTGAGGGGTCCCAGACGGTGGTGGTCCTCTGCCGTTGTGTGGCTTCGCAGGCGTCTGCCTCCCGCGGTGCTCAGACGCATTGCAGGTGCACAAGCGCCCGGCGCGCCCAGGCCTCCTGGGACCCTCCGTGCTAAGACCGGGAAAGCCCCGCAAACCTGAGCAGGGGACGGCAATGTGTCACGCGTCACCGAAGATCCCAGATGAGGAGCTCCCTGACCCCACTCCTAGGGGTCCAAGGCCTGGGCGAGGTACAGAGTCGAATAGTGCCTCCTCCAAACGCACATCCACCTGGAACCTCAAAACGGGACCTTATTTAGGGGCGCCTGGGTGGCTCAGTTGGTTAAGCAGCTGCCTTCGGCTCAGGTCATGATCCTGGAGTCCCGGGATCGAGTCCCGCATCGGACTCCCTGCTCGGCGGGGAGTCTGCTTCTCCCTCTGATCCTCCCCCTCATGCTCTCTTGTCTCCCATTCTCTCTCTTAGATAAATAAATAAAAAATCTTTAAAAAAAAAAAAAAGGGACCTTATTTGGAAATAGGGTCTCTGCGGAGGTGATGAGTTGAATTCAGACGAGGTCACGCTGGATTAAGGTGGGCTCTAACTTAACGGCTGGTGTTGTTATAAGAAGAAGATACACGGGGCGACTGAGTGGCTCAGTCGGTGAAGCACCTGACTCAGATGGGGCTCAGGTCATGATCTCGGGTCCTGGGATGGAGCCCCTCGTCAGGCTCTGCGCTCAGCACGGTGTCGGCTGGAGATTCTCACCCTCAGCCCCACCCTCTGCCCCTCCCCCACGCGTACTCACTCTAAAATGAATTTTTTTTAAAAAAAATTTTATTTTGACAGAGAGACACAGTGAGAGAAGGAACACAAGCAGGGGGAGTGGGAGAGGGAGAAGCAGGCTCCTGGCTGAGCAGGGAGCCTGACGCGGGTCTCCATCCCAGGACCCCGGGATCATGACCTGAGCTGAAGGCAGACGCTTAACGACTGAGCCACCCAGGTGCCCCAAATCTTTTTTTTTTAAAAAAGGAGGAAAACAACGAAGAGAGAGTGGACACTGGAGGGGGTCAGCCACAGGCCGAGGGACTTCTAGAGCCCCAGGAGTTGGGAAAAGCTGGAAGGACCCTCCCCTGGAGCCTCCAGAGGGAGCGTGGCCCCGCAACACCTTGATTTCAGGCTTCTGGGTTCCAGAATTTAGGAGGATGAATTGTTTCAGGCCACCCAGTTTGTGGTACTTGGATGTGGCAGTCCCAGGAAACTCCCACAGATGTGGACCCAGATCGGCCATTGTTACAGGTTGAACTGTGGTCCCCGAAAAGATATGTGGAGATTCCAGGCCCCCGTACCTGTCCGAGGACAAGGGGTCGCAGGGTTGGTTCCTGCTGAGGGAGAACCTGTCCCAGGCTCCCCCAGCTTCACGGGGCTTCTCCCTGTCTGGGCCCACGTATCCCCTTTTTATTGTCATATTGGGTTGGAACCACTCTACGCCTTATGGTCTCACCTTACCTTGAAAAATTACTCCTTCGATGACCCTGTTTCCAAAGGTCACCTCCTGGGGTCCTGGGGGCTAGGACTTCAACATATGAACAGAAGGGTACACAATTCAACTTGTCACAAAACACACAGAGGTATGCACACATCCATACACGCACACAGACCAGCACCCACTGCGCTCCACCTGAGGGCAGAGCCCAGGCCCTCCAAGCCCCAAACACGGAGGGACAGCCTGAGACAGGTCTGTGCCTTCCGAAGGGTCCCAGAGGGACTGAGCCTTGACTGCTCGCGGCTGTGACCGGCTCATTGACGCCTCCCTACTGACCCCTGCGCGCTTGTCTCCCTGATAAACCTTTTGCCCCCAATCTTTACATTGGGCCCAAACAGGTCACAACAGAGAGAACCCAGCCACCCTCTCTGCAAAAATGAAGAATGCCACTCACCCCTTTTTCTAAAAAAAAAAAAGTTATTTTTTAATGTTGAAGCATAATGTACAGATTTTTAGATGACATTAACAAATGTTTTAAAATTTTGTCTTAAATTCTAATAGAGTATTAGTATTCAGCTGGGAGAGGCAGGGAGGGCCCTTCCCTGGAGCCTGCAGAGGGGACGCCGCCCCGTGAACACCGACAGCTCAGACATCTGGCCCCCAGGATGCAGGAGCGCTGAGCCCCCCAGTCCGTGGTCATAGGTGATGCCGCCAGCATCTTGCTGTGGATCCCAGCTCCGCCCCCCAGAAGGTGGGAGGAGAGACCCCTGTGGCTTCAACCCTGAGTCCGCGGTTCTTTGATGCGGCCGCCCACACAAAGGGTCCCTTTCTCAACTTGGGCCTTGGTCTCTCAACTCCAGCCCCATCCTGCGTCCTTACAGGTCACCTGGGAGCTCAGGGCACACACATCCCCGCACCCGGGCCCTGTTTCCCCCCTTCCTGCCCTGTCGCCAGTCCGGTCCCCCCGCCCAACCCAGGGACACCCGCTCCCCGTCCAGCCCTGCAATCTGCCTCCCACACATTGACAGGGGCATCCCCACAGCACACCCCACCCCACCCCACCTCCTTGTTCGCTGCTCTAGCATCTGGGGGTGCTTCCTGGGGCCGCCTTAACCCTAACCCTAAGTGTTCAGGAGCGCACAGCCCAAGAAGTGTTGCAGGGCTGGTTCCTGCTGAAGGAGAACCTGTCCCAGGCTCCCCAGCTCACGGGGGGAGGTCACCGGTCATCTCGGCGTGCCTTGGCCTGTAGAAGCATCGGCCCCATCTTCATGGGGTTTCTGCCTGCCTGTCTGGGTCCACATGTCGCCTTTTTGTAAGGACAGCTGTCATCGCTTTAGGGCCCACCCTACTCACCTTAACTAAGTACCCTTGCGACCACCCCATTTCCAAATAATTTCCCGTCCTGACCTGCTGGGCGCTGGGATGTGAACATGTGAATCTGTGGGGGGCTGGGGGGGGGGGACACAATGCAACCCATGCCGTTTGCTTGGGGTTTGGTCTGGTTTCTCTCTGTGGACCTAGTCTCCTTCCTGTGGTGGCAAAGCGTCCCACCCTCCCTCCCGTGTCCACGTGGGGTGTACAGGCCGTGAGCCCTGGGGAGGCCCCTGCAGCTGGGCTTCTGCAAGGCCCTCCTGTTTCTCTTGCAGCCATGTCTACCATTTTTTCGTTTGGGGCAAGTGATGCTGGTTTCTCACTTTCTGTACACTTCCCTTTTTCAAGTTAGAACAGTGGAGCATAAAAAAAGCAAGCTGACTGAAAGGAAAAGCATGAAGGAAACGCACTGTGATGGCTCACAGTACACGAGGGCGACGCTGTGCGGGGCAGGGTCATAGGCAGGGGCAGTGTGGGGCTAGGGCCACAGACTCACATGCCCCAACAGCCCCGCAGAGGCCCCGTGATGCAGGAAGGACTATGGTATTTATTTCCAGGATACTCTCCCATAAGAAAACCCACTACGAAGTAACAAAGGCGGATGTGCATGTGGTTCTCCTACCTGGGGCCACACCTGCTCAGTCCCGTGTGCAGCAGGGGACTCGGCCCCACGGTCAGTGCAGCGCACGCCTCTTGGTCGCAGAGGCTGGCTAGGGGGTGTTCAGGGACACCCGGGAGACCCACGGCTTGAGACCTGAGGGGACCCAGGCCCGGGCGCGTCCTCAGGAACCACGGCCACCTTTGGACACCACACGGCACCCAGCATGAGCAGCCAAAGCAAGCAAGTGTGGGTGTGGAGAGCAAAGAACAGGGCTGCCTGGTTGGGGCTTCTGGAGAGACCGGTGTCCCGCGCAGCACTGTATGATGCAGAGGGTCCCTGTCCTACCCCGAGACAGCCAGCCGGGAGCCAAGAGGCAGCATTCGGGGCGCCTGGGGCGCCTGGCCAGCAAGGGCTAGGAAACGACGAGGGCTCTTCCGGCCGGTCAGCTCACAGGCTTGCTGCCGAGATCCCCGCGGAACATTCCAGTCCTTCATCTCAGAAGGAGCTACGAGAGCCGGAGGGAGGTGACATGTCGTTTAGATTGCTCACTAAGGCACAGGTTTGTCACATCTTAACTTCTAGAAGGCCACTCTCAAGAAACCCAGTCTCCTGCTTCCTGCAGCTCGAGCGAGGGCTGTGTGGCCGCGGGCTCCGAGCGGCCGGCCCACCCACTCTGCCCGCTCCTGAGGCTTTCCCTGCGTCTGCAGAGGGGAGATCCCA
Organism: Leptonychotes weddellii; assembly: GCF_054177405.1. Lineage (NCBI taxonomy): Eukaryota > Metazoa > Chordata > Mammalia > Carnivora > Phocidae > Leptonychotes > Leptonychotes weddellii. Next base: position 1,029,997 of record NC_138369.1, on the reverse strand, counting down.
AAGGGGTCCCGCCCCAGCCTTCAGATCCCCACGGCCCCCGTCCCCCACAAAGGGGTTCCGCCCCAGCCTTCAGATCTCGACAGGGGTCCCCTTGACGTTCCCACGGAGAGAGCCATTGTGGGCAGGAAGGCCAATGGCCCCACACAGAGCCCAGCGGGCAGACAGACAGATGCACAGAGGCTCAGATCATGGTGCCCAGGCGGCTCATCGGCCTCTGGCCGACCCCACAGGGCCGTCCACAAGAGCCCTCTGGCTGCAGGTGGACAGGGACACAAAGGACAAGAACACGGAGGACCCAGCCAAGCCCCTCCGTCGCCCACGGGGACAGGAAGGAGGGGAGGAGAAGGGATGAGGGTGACGCCCTGGCGAAGTCCCTCTCCGTGCCATCAGCTCTGGAAGGCAGGTGGCCAGCCTGCTGCCCCTTCTCCCCGGGGAGGCCTGAGGGCGGCCCGAGACCTCCAGAGGAGGGGTGTGCTGTGCAGCATGGGAGCCGTCCTGCTGGGCAGCACAGGCTGGACGGTTTCTGGGTGGCGCTTGCGAGGACCTCACTGCCAAAGACGAGACGAACACAAGTGCGGGTCCCCGAGTGCTCGCAGGCTCCGCCGCCCTGGCCGGGGGAGGGGAGGGGGGCGGGCAGCGGGGCTAACCAGCCCCTCTACGGCCACTGGCTGCCGGCTGCCGGGTAGCTGGGCACAGTAGGGTACTCGGGCAGGGTATTTCCCGAGAAGTTGTTGTACTGAGCCTCTCGGGACGGTGGGTTCCGCCAAGCGCCCGTGTTCCACTCGGTCTGCGCCTTCTGGAAGCTTCCGCCAGCCCCCCGATAGATCCTGTGCACCTGCAGGGCAGAGGATGGGAAGGCAGAGGAGAGAGAACCCAAACTGAGCGTGTGTGTGGCGACAAGAGACCTGCTTGTGTTTAAAGCAGGCCGTCTTGGGTGAATGACAGAAGTCACAGAAACATCTTGGCAGACACGTTAGAAAATGCACCAAAGCCGACATGGTGGACTCAGAGGGCCCCACCCTGATCTACAACCACGGTCCCCCCGCTGCTGACGTGCGTGGCCACCAGCACTGCTTTCCGCCCCAGCTCCGGGGCCGGGCTCTCGGGCCACCCACCTGACACTAGCATCCCATACGTGGCCCAGTCTCCTAGGAAGACGCCCCCAGGAAGGACTGACTCCCCACTGCACCTCGGGGAACATGGGGCAGTGCTAGAAACGCTAGAAGTTCTGGAAAACTCAGCAAGTGAAAAATGGCATTTTAACTGGACGCTCTTGATGACCAGTGAAGCTGAATGCTTTCCCCGTTTCTCACAGGGATCTTTCTTCTCCTGCATGACTATTAAATATCTGCCTCTCCGACCCTTCTCGGTGGGAGTAGGGGGTGTGCAAGAGAAAGCTCGCACGGCGGGCCTGAGACTTCCCTCCCCAGAGGGCGGCTCGCAAGGCTGGCTCTCAGTGGCGTCTGGAACCGACTCCGGGCTCCCACCACCCTCGCTGCTGGGGGGCTCGGTCCCTGAACCGTCTGTGCAGACACGAGGTTTGGGCTGAGCGCCTGCTCCCCTCCCGGAGTCTGGGGTCCCGACCCAAGCCGGGCAGAGGGGCCCGCGAGACCGACCCCCACAGAGAACCGGGCACCGGGTCTCTGCCAGTCCCCTGGAGACCACACCTCACACACGCGGTCCCGTCTCATTTGGGGGGAGCTAAGCGCGTCCTGTGGGACACCCCGGGAGAGGACTCTGGAAGCTCGCGCCTGGTGTCCCCGCCCCCGCCCCCCACGCCTCTGCCCTGAGCTCATTTGGCTTCCTATCCTCTCTGTATAAACCACGGCCGTGGGGTCGACCGTCTGCTGAGCCCTGGGGGTCCTCCCGGCACATCCCCGCGCCTGGGCC
>NC_138369.1:1002573-1027607 GCF_054177405.1 Leptonychotes weddellii | reverse complement strand
GGGGGAGCTAAGCGCGTCCTGTGGGACACCCCGGGAGAGGACTCTGGAAGCTCGCGCCTGGTGTCCCCGCCCCCGCCCCCCACGCCTCTGCCCTGAGCTCATTTGGCTTCCTATCCTCTCTGTATAAACCACGGCCGTGGGGTCGACCGTCTGCTGAGCCCTGGGGGTCCTCCCGGCACATCCCCGCGCCTGGGCCTGGTCCCAGGGATGGACACAGGGGTCCTCCCACTGTTTAGGAAAAATACACTCTATTTGAGTCCACAAATCTTTCCTCTCTAGCCCTATAGGCATTTTCAATTAGTATTTGCTTTCTAATTTAGAATGTTTGCTGAACAGAAGTCCCTGATTGGACACAGTCGGCTCCTGTGTGGGCTTGATCCCGGAACCGTGTTTAGATTCATTCACAGTGTGTCTCCTTTGTGGTTTCTGCAGTCCCCCCGCCCCCGCCCGTCCACACAGCTGAAAGCCTTTGGGGTGCACATATGGGGGGCGTGGAACAATGCTCCTGTCTTCCCACACAGCCGGGTGCAGGGGGAGAAAGCCTACTAAGCCAGAAAACGGGCTTTCAAAGCTAGAACCTTGTGGCAAAGGGCTAAAGAGATCCAATCACAGCCCGCCACACAGCCCGTGCTGCGGCCCAGCGCTGGAGTGACGCCCCGTCCCTCTGCTTTCCCGTGGAGACTCCACGCACATCCACAGGCTCTGACCAATACCTGAGGGCTGCAGGCCTGGCGTCCACCCCCGGGAGAGCCCACGGCTGCCCGCCAGCTTTTGCAGAACGAGCGTTCTGCTGCAGTCTCCAAGCACCTGGGGCCGTACTGCCCACGAGAACTTTCCGTGATGGTGGAGACGGCCCACCAGCCCCACGCAGCCAGCAAATACTTGAGATGACGTGGGTGTAGCGGATGCCCCTGGGTTTTCAGTTTTACTTAATTTTACTTAATGTGAATTTAACTGTACGGGGCGGCAAGTGTCTAGTGGTGGCCAAATCGGGCAGCGTGGAGCACACCCAGGGCCACACACGTGCTGGGGCCTCTGGCGGGTGGTGCCCAAAGGCGGGTGTGGTCATCAGCTGCCCACACCATGCTGCTTCCCCAAGCCTGCCTGAGTAGAGGTCAGCTCGTTCCGGGACATTCAGTCTCTCGCTCCTAAAACAGGGATGAGAGGAGCCCGCAGAACTCGGGGACTCAGGCGACGGGATGCATGGGAAGATGCTGGCAGTCCCAGGACCCAGGGGCCTTACCTTTATGATCGCGATGGCCATCATGGCAGCTGACATGGAGAACATGATGGCTGGAAGCAGCATGACCACAGCAGCTCCAACACTGGTCTGGAAAAACCCGACTGCCGCCAGCCAACCACTGCAAGGGGCAAGAGAGAGCATGGGTGCCAGCACGTCGACCAAACAAGGGCCCAGCATCCTCTATATGTAAAGAGCACCAACAAATCAACAACAAAAAAATAAACGCTTAGCAGGGAAATGGGCAATTGGTACGAGGACTTGCAGGGGCCAGTGAACACACGAAACGATGCTCAAACCCAGCAACGAGGAAAACATGTTAGAACGGGGTCTCTGCATTCCCCTGCCACGCAGGCGAGTGTGCTGTGTGCAAGGGGCTGAGGAGAGGAACCCTGCCCTGGTGGGAGCATGTCCCTCTGCGGGGACAGTGGCAGTCATCTACAAAAAGCCCTACGTGCTCGGGGCGCCTGGGTGGCTCAGATGGTTAGGCGTCTGCCTTCGGCTCAGGTCATGATCCCGGGGTGCTGGGATCGAGCCCCGCATTGGGCTCCCTGCTCCGCCGGAGGCCTGCTTCTCCCTCTCCCACTTCCCCTGCTTGTGTTCCTGCTCTCACTCTCTCTCTCTGTCAAATAAATAAATAAAATCTTTAAAAAAAAAAAGCCCTACGTGCTCATTTCCTGCACCCAGCTCTCCTCCTCCTAAGAATTCATGCCCCAGAATTCCTTGTCTTCGTGAAAACCCGGGAGCATCCTCAGTGTTCACCAGCTGCAAAGAACACAGATGTCCGGGGTACCACAGCCACTCGACGGCATGCCGAGCAGGTGTTGAGGAAGCGAGAGGGGAAAAGAGTTAAAGAGGAGCCAGCACAGCAAGACCCCACGGGACCTGTTCTGTCCTGTACACGTGTGGACGAACACCCACACTTGCCTCTTGGGGTGAGATGTGGGAAATAAGTGTATTTTGGGATTTTATTTTTCTGAACAGGTAATAAAAATACACAGCTCAACCTCCAGGGACTTAGAAGACTGTACAGTAACTAGGAAGTTAGCACTAGGTTTGCTATTATTAACTAACCCACGTGCTTTATTCAGGCGTCCCGGCTGTCTCGCGGGCGTCCCTCTGTTCCAGGAGCCCGCCACGCGGCCACATCCACAGATCAGCCAGCTAGGCCCCCATTCACCCGGGCTGTTCCAGCCCCCACGGCCACACACACACTGCCACCCAGAGCCCCGCAGGAGCGTCAACCCCGAGAAGCAGAAGGTTGCGTCCAGCCGCCCCCATGGGAGCCCTGCCACACCCCACACCGGAGCCGTGATGCACCTGCGGCCGCCCAGTTCACACGAGGCCAAGCCCTGTGTCTCTGGAGGCTGCCTGCGCTTGCGTGCGAGTGTCTGTTCCCGCCTTGGGTAGCAGGGCAAGTACTGGGGTGCACTCAGCATGCATGGGTTTCCTGTAAGCATCTTCCAGAGACCATGCCACGCTCCGAACAGAAGGGAAGCTGCGTGTCCTCCCCACCCAAGTGCCTACGTGGGGACGGCCGAGGAGCCCCTGGGCCGCAGCCTCATTCTGTGCTGGGCGCTGGGGACGGACCGCCGCCCAATCCCACTCAGCCTGGGGGGGCTGGGAAAGCCACTGGGGGCCTCAACTGGGTCAGGGAGTCGGTATGAGGTACAGCCAGGCAGCCGGAGGGCCCAGGCGGGTGCTGGGTGGTTGGAGGCGCCCAGGAGGGCAGAAGCCCTGGCTGTGTGTGGGGGGGGTTGTCACTTTGGGGACTAGTGTCCTCCCAACAGGTCTGGGGCACTGGGGAGGGGCCAGGCGGGCGGAGGCCCCAGCCTGAGCTCTGTGGCCTCTGGGGAAGTAAAGGCACGCACGGGCAGGAATGCGGGACACGGAGCCTGCTCCACAGCACCCGCCTCCCCGCAGGACCAGGGCGAGAAACATCTCAGGTACGACCCCGGGCGACAGCGCTCGGGCTCTGGCCCCCGCCAGCTACACCGGGGTGAGCGACGGAGGCTGCTGCATACCATCTGCACCAGGAAGAGGCCAAGGCGTCCGCGGCAGGGAGCAGGGAGGATGCAGGGAGGCGAGGAGATGGAGGGCGGGGCTCAGGGAGGGGATGAGGGGCGCCAGAGCTCCCCCAGAGCTGCTCAGGCCGGAGCTCGTGGGGCTGGAACCAGGGAGAGGACAACAGGGCGTGTGAAAAGACGGAGTGGAGATGCGAGATCTGGGGAGTCTGGCCAGTGGCCGCGTCCCCAAACAGCCCCGCGGCTAGCGCACACACGACGTGTGGAGACATGTGTCACAGCCAAGGCGCTAACAGGAGCGCATCCCCCAGACCCCCCCAGGCCCATGGGCACGGACGGGAGCGCACGGCACGTCCCCCAGACCCCCCCAGCCCATCAGCATGGATGGAAGCACAGCACGTCCCCCACGCACCAGAGCGTCCCTCGGCCGCGGACAGGAGCCAGGCGCCCTCACACGCGGCCCTGGGGACGGACCCCGAGCCCACGATGCTCAGGGAGGGAACCGGACATAGAAGGCCACACAGGGTGTGAGTCCACGTGGGTGACACGTCCGGAACGGGCTCATCCACGGACGGGAAGGGGGCTCGTGGGGGCCGGGGCTGGGGAGAAGGTGGGGAGTGACCGTTGATGGGGGCGGGGACGCTCAGGGAGGGACCCGGACACAGAAGGCCACACGGGGTGTGAGTCCACGTGGGTGACACGTCCAGAGCAGGCTCATCCGCGGACGGGAAGGGGGCTCGTGGGGGCCATGGGCTGGGAGGGGGAGGAATGGTGAGTGATGGCTGATGGGGGCAAGGTACTTTGGGGTTGACAGAACATTCTTGAACTAAATAGAAACGATGGTTGCAAAACCTTGTGGATGCACTAAAACCACCGAGCTGTTCACCATTAAGAGCGAATTTCTGGTCTGTGCCGTGTAGCTCGCTAAAGCCATTATTCTAAAAACCAAACGGCAGGGAAATGCAGGACGTTGAAGCCTCCCTCTCCGATAAATCAACTAGAAAGAAAGGAGGGGTGCAAAGACTGGGGAGAGCCTGAGAGAGAAACGGACCCGCAGAAGCATGCACACCCCATCGGGACATACTGCCAAAGCAAAATGCAGTTCAACGCCGCATGGAATCCTGAACAGGACATTCATGGAAACGCGGGGCTCCAAGGACAGCCAGCCACCAGGACAGCAGCGCCAGAGCCGCACTGACCTCCGGGAGCAGCAAAGACATCAGATGCCGACAGGTGTGACCACCGCACTCTGTCCTGTCTCTGCACCTTCCTGAAAACCCCAAAGTGGCCCAACATGAAAACCCTATTACGGGGCGCCTGGCTGGCTCAGTCACTCCCCGTCTCCAGGTACACAGCACTGGGTGTCCCTCCTACCGTCTCCCCACTGCGGGGGGAGGTCGGCACCCTCACCCCGGCCTCACCCCAGGGCCCGGCCCAGGCCCCAGAGCCTCCTGCTCTCTGCCCCTCCCTCCGAGGTCCTGCCCTGGAGGCTCCAGGAGCAGTCTGAGGGTTGGGGGCCGAAGAGTCAGGACGAGGGGTGGAAGCAGCTCAGGGGTCCCCTCTGCCCCAAGGAGCACTGCAACCGAACTGGGCACGCTCCAAGTAACCGAATCTATGGGGGACACACATGCCTGGAGCGTGAACCAGAGACCCCACAGGAAACGGGGTGTCAGAGCATACGACTCTCCTGTACCAGCACCTCTTCTTCCAGCTTCCTCTGCTCCTCTGGGGAGAGCCTTTCTTGACCTCTGCCAGGAGATGGCCAAGAGAATGCAGCTGCCGCCCCCCAAGGGGATCATCCACAGGCTGCACGTCATGAGCGTCATCGTAAACCCACTCACAAGACACATCGCTTAGAAATAAATAAATAGATAGTAATTTAAAGACTTTCTCTTTCTAATTTTTTAAACTTTCAAGCAGGCTCCACGCCCCACGTGGGGCTGGAACTCACAACCTTGAGAGTTAAGAGTCGCACGCTCCACCGACTGAGCTGGCCAGGCGCCCCTAAAAAGCCCACTTAAAAAGCCACAATTTAGGGCACCTGGGTGGCTCAGTTGGTTAAGCGACTGCCTTCGGCTCAGGTCATGATCCTGGAGTCCCGGGATCAAGTCCCACGTCGGGCTCCCTGCTCAGCAGGGAGTCTGCCTCTCTCTCTGACCCTCCCCTTTCATGCTCTATCTCATTCTCTCTCTCAAATAAATAAATAAAATCTTAAAAAAAAAAAAAAAGCCACAATTTAAGCGAGAGGGGAGCGTGAAGGAATCCAGGGTGGTTTCTCAGGCGTGAAGAGTAGTGTGGTCTCACGCACTCGGGCGTCCCGGGAGCATGCCCTCTGAGGATGAGCCTGACGCCCCAGGGAAACAGTACCGGTGGCTGCTGGGCGCAGAGACCGGCCGGGCCGCAGCTGCAGCCCACCTGCCCCCTGGCGGTGGGCCACGAGCCTGCCGCCCACCAAGGGCCAGCAGGGCGGGAAGACCCTGGGCTGGGCTTCCGAAGGGAATGTGGTTGGCAGGCCGGCTCCTCGGGGTCCCCACTCCCTGCACCGAGCCCTGGGGAGGCCAAGGGGCTCGGGACCAGTGGGGCCTCCCCGGACCCTCGCCCAGTGGCCCCGCCCCACCTGTGCGGGCCAGTACCTAGCGAAAGAACGAGAGCGATGACAAGCTTTTTACGAGAGCAGACGGGGCTACAGCCCCGACCGCAGGTGCTGTGTTCTCCTCCTCCTGATTTTTCAGGAGAGAAAAACCTTTCAGAGCAGCTCTTTGCCCAAGCTCACCAGCTGGTTGGTTACCTGTCCCCTGCCCTGTTTGGCCAGCATTCCAGCAAGAAGGAAAACTCCTGAAGTCCCCTTTCTGCAAGCCGACCCCCGAAGAAGGTGCACACCACCCCTGTCCAGTGTGGAAACCAGGGTGGGGTGGCACTGAGCAGAAAAGAGCTCGCATGGCAGGCCTGAGACTTCCCTCCCCAGAGGGCGGCTCGCAAGGCTGGCCCTCGGTGGTGTCTGGAACCGACTCCAGGCTCCCACCACCCTCGCTGCCGGGGGGCTCGGGTCCCTGAACCGTCTGTGCAGACACGAGGTTCAGGCTGAGCGCCTGCTCCCCTCCCGGAGTCTGGGGTCCCGACCCAAGCCGGGCAGAGGGGCCCGCGAGACCAACCCCTGCAGAGAACCGGGCACTGGGTCTCTGCCAGTCCCCTGGAGACCACACCTCACACACGCGGTCCCATTGTTTGGGGGGGAGCTAAGCGTATCCTGTGGGACACCCCGGGAGAGGACTCTGGAAGGTCTTGCCTGGTGTCCCCGCTCCCACCCCCCACGCCTCTGCCCTGAGCTCATTTGGCTTCCTATCCTCTCTGTATAAACCACGGCCGTGGGGTCGACCGTCTGCTGAGCCTGGGGGTCCTCCCGGCACATCCCCGCGCCTGGGGCCCCAAAACAGTCCTTCACTGGCCCTCCAGACCCAGATTTGGGAGGGCATCAGCCAAGAAGAAACCCGATACCGAGGGTCCACACAGACCTCATCTGCTCACCGGGCAGGAAGGAAGCAACAGGGGAAGGCTGTGCTGAAAACAATCCCAGGGGAGAGCAGAAGGTGACTCGTAAACTTTGAAAAGGGGACGGAAAACACAGAAAAGAACAGACAACAGGAAGGAGCCGAGGGGCACGCTCAGGATGCCACAAACACCCTAAGGGATGGCAAACGAGAGGCCGCACAGGGCACACCTGAGCAGACAGGACTCCAGAGCACGGACAAGGCCGAGCACGCGCACGCGCAGCCTCACATGTCGCCCACAGGATACTTGACACCAAAGACACGACCCACGGCCAGCCAGCAGCCCCACGGGCACCCACATTCTCGTCCTGGGACCTGGGACGTGTCCCCAGAGGGAACCGTCACAGCCCCGAGGAGGGGGTGACCCTGGGTTTCCGGGGGGCCCGGCGTCCTCACGAGGTCCTCAGGAGAGGGAGGCAGAGGATGGGAGTCCCAGAGATCGGCAGACCCCACGCTGCTGGGGGTGAGGATGGGGGGGGGCCGCGGGCCAGGAAGAGGCCGGAGCCGGGTCTCCCGGGGGGGACCAGCCCTGCCCGCGCTGGGGTTTGGTTCCATGAGGCCCACGTCAGACTCCTGACCCCAAAAGTGTGAAGTAACTGTTTAAATCACTAAGCTTGTTGTAATCTGTGACAGCAACCACAGGACTAGGTATAAAACCTTAAAAGCAAACAGAAAACCGGCTCTCCCTCGATGGCAGTGTCCCAGGAGGCCATCCCGGGGAGGCCCTTGTGCTGTCCGCTGAGCTGCTCCTCCCAGACACCCCCCAGGCCCACTTCCCAGCCTTCCAGGTGCCCATGAGTGCGTCCCGGGCAGGAACCTCAGGGGCAGGCCCCGGGTGCGCGTGGGCAGCAGACCCCAGCCCCAGCCCCGTGGGTGCCGCCCCGAGAGCTCACGCACGAGGGCACACGCGCCTTATCTTACGCCCTGGGAGACTCGGGCTCTGCTGTCCCACAGTGAACGCGCGTCACACCCCTGCACTGCAGCCTGGGCTCCCGGGGGCCTGGCTCACCATGCACCCCATCCCGTGAAGCCGATCGCCTGGATGACTGTCAAAACAAACTGGGCTCCAAAGATGAAGAAGAACGCCATGAAGTTGAAGGAGCTGTCGGCTCTAGAGAGAGAGAAAGAACAGCTGTCACGGCAGCCCGCGTGCGGCAGGACCAGCGGGGACGGGGCTGCCACCCTCCCCAGAGGTGCCAACCCGAACGCGCCATCCCACGCTGCTCAGCCTGGGCTTGGACTCTACAGGGCCACCACACGGCTTCTCTGGGAAACACTGCGCCAACAGCTTCCTGGCTGCAAAGGGGTCTGAGAGATCTCAGAGAGAGCGACAACGCTCATGTGGGTGCTGGAGGTTAACCCGGGGGAAGGCGTGTCGCAGATTTAAGGGGCTCTGCATGCTCCCTGGAGGACGGGGGGCAGCCGCCGAGGGGCCGCGGCGCAGGCCACTGAAGCAGGACGGGGCCTGCAGGACCCTGAAGGCAGTGGGAGGAGGCAGGGCGCTCGCAGGCCGTCAGCAGGCCCCGCGCGTTCCTGAACGAGGCAGCCGGAGCCAGCCCAGAACCTGGAGGAACGGCCTGTCTAGTTCCAGCACACACGTGGGTTTCTAGGTCTTGTCTCCAAGGAGGGCCTCAGGGACACTGTCTGATGGACTCTGAGAGCCCAGGATTTGGGAACCATCTAGGGGCAAACACTGCAGCTCCTGAGTAACAGGGGGCCTGCTGGGGGCGAGTGTCCACAGACAGGAGCGAGGCACCCACACGTGCGGCCCCGGGGACGGACATCGAGCCCACGATGCTCAGGGAGGGAGCCAGACACAGAAGGCCACACGGGGTGTGAGCCCATGTGGGTGACACGTCCAGGACAGGCTCATCCACGGACGGGAAGGGGGCCCGTGGGGGCCGGGGCTGGGGGGTGACAGCTGACGGGGATGGGGTTGCCTTGGGGGTGATGGAATGTTCTGGAACTACACAGAAGTGATGGTTCCACAACCCCTTGAAGACACCAGAAACGCTGCTACGAGTAGGTGAGCGGACAGATGAGTTAATTACTAAAAGACAGAACAGGCCCTCGTTGGCCGTAGTCTGCAGCCCCTGGATATAAGCTGTCTCCAAACCCAACAGAACGGTTCTGGGCACGTGCGCAAGACGCATGGCCGGCAAGGGCGCAGGCCCCGAGCGTGCGGTCAGGCGTCTGGCTCCTGCCGGTGCTGAACACCAGACACTCCCCGAGGCCCCCTCAGAAATGCAGCCCGCCCCACGCCCCAACTTACCGGAAGGCCTTGTACACAGGCCGGAACCAGCACACGTAGCCACAGGGGGAGAAGAGCAGCAGCCAGACCAAGGCCAGGCCAACGTTGGCTCCCGAGCCACCACCGATCCACCAGGCCAGGCAGGCGACAAGGTTGACCCCCAGGGTGGCACAGTAGACTGGAGAGGGGGGTGAGGAGGGTGAGCGGGGACGGAGGGTGGCAGGCCAGGACCCCTCCCACCCGCCGGGCTCTGGTCAGCATGGGAGTCACGGAGCCAGAGGAGGACTCGGGACATCACCGTATTAGAAAGGCGAGGTTCAGCCCAAAATTCGGGCAAACTTTGTGGTGTGGGCTGTCCCGGGCCGGGGTCTGAGTGGTGCACAGGGAGGCCCCGCCCCCGCCCCAGGGCTCACACAGCCACAGCCGGTAGATTCTCTTCACCAGAAGCTGGTGCTCGATGGGGATCTCGTCGGAGATGTTCTGGTAGAAACAGGGCTTCAGGGGGATAAACTTGGGCAGCGGCGGGAAGTTGTTCTCCTTTTCTGCAAGGACAGAAAACACCAGGGAACGAAACCAGGCAGGGAGCCTCAGTGACAGCCCCAAACACGTCCCCGTCCCTGTCCTCAACCTGCAGACATGTCCCCTCATGCAGCAGAGGGGACCTTATCAGGGCCCCCGAGGACGGGGTGACCCTGGGTTCCCGGGGGGCCCGGCGTCCTCACGAGGCCCTCACGATGGGGAGGCAGAGGGTGGGAGTCCCAGAGATGGGCAGACCCTGCGCTGCTGGCGGTGAGGACGGAGGGGGGGCCGCGGGCCAGGAAAAGGCTGGAGCCCGGCGGGGGGGAGACCAACCCTGCCTGCGTCTGAGTTCTAGGACTTCTGACTTCACAACTTGAAATGGTAAATGTGGTTTATTTATTTATTTTTAAGATCTTATTTATTTATTTGAAAGAGAGAGAGCATGAGCAGGGAGAGGGAGATGGGGGAGGGGGAGAAGAACAGAGAGAAGCAGGCTCCCCACTGAGCAGACGTGGGGCTCGATCCCAGGACCCCGGGATCATGACCTGAGTGGAAGGCAGACACTTCACCGACTGAGCCACCTAGGCGCCCCAGAAAAAAGTGGTTTAAATCACTCCGCCGTGGTCATTCCTGAGAGCAGCCAGAAAAGACATGCAGACTTGGTGGCAGAGCCAAATACCGTTAACACCTGACTCCAGAGAAGATTCTGGCACTCTGAATGCATGAGCTTCCTGGGGCAGCTCTGACAAATGACCACCAGCCAGGAGGTTCCAACCACGGGACTTTATTCTCCCCGGTCCCGGAGCGCAGAAGTCTGAGGTCGAAGTGGGGCAGGGCCACGCTCCCTTGGAGGCTCCAGGGGACAGTCCCTCCTGGCTCTCCCAGCTCCTGGGGGCTCCAGGCGTCCCTTGGCATGCAGCCCCATCACCCCATGCCTGCCTCGGTGGTCACGCGGCCACCTCCCCTGTGCGTCTTTATGAGAACACCCGTCGTTGGATTATGGCTACCCTCCTTCAGCGTGAGCTCCTCTTTACTAACATACACACAACGATTCTGCTTCGCAATAAAACCCTACTTCACGGGTACAGGGGTGAGGATTAAACACGTCTTTTGGGGACAGGACTTAGCCTGCAGCACAGTATGGTCGATGATACCCCTCAGCCTTTCAACAACATCACCCCTATGGCAGGACACGTCTCCTGAGCACCTCGGAGGACCAGGCTGTGAACAAAAGACGGGGGGGGGGCTGCCCTCCTGGCCAGGGGGAGACCAACAATAATCACAATGAATGAGCAAGTGTGGCGTGCTGGAAAATGCTGCGTCCGTGTTGGAAGGGGGCACCAGGGATGTGTGTGCTGGGGGGTTGCTTAGCTGTGCTCTAAGAGAAGGGCAGGGGCGCCCCGGGGGGCTCAGTCGGTTAAGCATCTGACCCTTGATCTCAGCTCAGCTCTTGATCTCACAGTCGTGAGTTCAAGCCCTGCATTGGGCTCCATGCCACGTGTGAAGCTTGCTTAAAAAGAGTCGTCAGGGCGCCTGGGTGGCTCAGTTGGTTAAGCGACTGCCTTCGGCTCAGGTCATGATCCTGGAGTCCTGGGATCGAGTCCCGCATCGGGCTCCCTGCTCGGCAGGGAGTCTGCTTCTCCCTCTGACCCTCCTCCCTCTCATGCTCTCTGTCTCTCATTTTCTCTGTCTCAAATAAATAAATAAAATCTTAAAAAAAAAAAAAAAAAAGAGTCGTCAGGGGGCGCCTGGGTGGCTCAGATGGTTAAGCGTCTGCCTTCGGCTCAGGTCATGATCCCAGGGTCCTGGGATCAAGCCCCACATCGGGCTCCTGGCTCAGCGGGGAGCCTGCTTCTCCCTCTCCCTCTGCCTCTCTCCCTGCTCATGTTCTCTCTCTCTCTCTGTATCTCTGTGTCTCAAACAAATAAATAAAAAATTAAAAAAAAAAAAAAAAAAAGAGTCGTCAGGTTAGCCCCCTCACTGCAAAAGTTGGTATTTAAACAAACACTCCAGGGGCGCCTGGGTGGCTCAGTCGGTTAGGCGGCTGCCTTCGGCTTGGGTCGTGATCCCAGGGTCCTGGGATCGAGCCCCGCATCGGGCTCCCTGCTCAGCGGGGAGCCTGCTTCTCCCTCTCCCTCTGCCTGCCTCTCTGCGTACTTGTTCTGTCAGATAAATAAATAAAATCTTTAAAAAAATAAGAAATAAAAATAAATAAATAAATAAACACTCCAGAAAGCAAAAGAAACAGGCCAGTGCGTTCTGGCCTCAGTCTGAGTGCCAGCTGATCGAGAGGCAGTGGGGAGATCAGGGCCGGAGGGGTGGACAGGTGGAGGCAGACCACACCTTACTGGCCACGGAGAGGCCACAGGCATTTACCACGTGACACAGGAAGCCACAGCGTGTCCCAAGCCCGAGCAGAGATGGGAGTCGATCCCACTCTGAGCTTGCCGGCTCCGAGCCCCTGCGATCAGACGTGGGAGGAGGGCCTCCCCGGCACGGACTCACAGCCTCCATGCCACGGTCACCGGTCACTACCCTTCAAGGCTCCTGTCCAAGGCCCCAAGAGGACCCCACCTGGCCCGCGGCCCCCGGCACCCCTCTCCTCCCGATGTCTGACCCCCACCTCTCCTGCAGCCTGCAGCAAGAACGGGGCGATGCTTCCAGCGGTCAGGTTGCTAGCACACACTGGGACACGGAGGTGGGAACCCCACCCCCAAGTCACACACCCTCTGAAACCCTGCTTTCTCGGCAGGGAAGAAGCCCCGGGGCAACATTCTGTGCACACTTAGAACTTGGGCACCCGGAGCCCCACCCCACCCTCCACCGAGTACAGGGGCAGATGCTGGGACGGCAGGGGTGGAGAGGTGTGGGGCGACCGTGCGCGGACGGTGTGCGCTCCTGGCGCCTCACCGTGGCCTTGGGGCCCCAGGGCCACCTCACTTTACCTGCACACTCCATCCCTCCTTCCGAGCAGGACGAGGTGGGCACACCGTGAGAGAGTGAGCGTGTCATCTGACGCGTGTAGGTATGACCCCAGACGCCCGCACCTCACACGTTACGTTGACGTCCACGACCAAGTGGGCCCCAAGGCAGAAAGCCTGGCCAGGCCGACAAGTGCCATGGAAACGGGAATCTATCTCTCGTCTGGCTCAGACCGAGGAAGTGACCCCAGCACCCTCCATGCAAGGAGGAGAATGGTGTGTGCCCCCCCCCGGGGGGGCATTAGGGTGGGTCTGGCCACTAGGGGACACGTCCCAGAGGATCCCCCGCTGCAGGGCCTCTGGGGGACACTCACCAGACATTTCCGCCGTGACAACTGGGCGGGGCAGAAGCCTATGGCCACCTGGAGGGGAAACAGCCATAGTCAGGAGGTCCCCGAGGCCGTCGGGGGACCCCGACCCCAGCTGCGCGCCCAGCAGCAACCGCAGCTAGAGACCTCACCTTCAGAGCCCCCCGGGCCGCGTCTGTGCTGGAAGGGGAGGGGTTGGGCTGCTGCCCCAAACACACCTGGCCGGAACCAAAACGTTTCTGGGACCCCGTGGGCCCACCCCGCCTCCTCGTCCCCAACCCCCCCAAACTTCTCTTTATCCATGAACAGCTGCACGCACCTCCTCAGGGCCACTGAGAACGGGGTTCGCGCTCACTGCTGTGGAACATTACACAAGTCACACAGCCTCTCTGGTCTGCACTTCTGTCCCTGCGAGGCTGACAGAGCTGACAACCTCGCCACAACCCAAGTGGGGCAGCTGGGGACGCACCTGGCACCCGGTGCCCTTCCTACATGGAACCAGGTGAGCTGGCGTCACGGAGGAGCCCCGGAGAGCAGGCTGCTCCCGACGCGTACACCTGCGGGGACTTTGCCGGCTCCCTCAGGGCCCTGTGCTGGGCACTGCCATCTCCAGGACATAAGCCGGGCTCACGTGGCCATGACCGCCTCACTGGGATGGGAACCCATGGACGACTTCCTCACCCAGTCTATGTAACGAGGTTCCAGCGACACTAGCTCCCAGGGTCCACGCCCCCTCCCCAGGAGACCCTCTCTGGCCCGGCCCAGTCCTCTGTGCCCACACGCCTGGTGGGCTCACAGCCACCCCACTGCCCGTCCACGGCACTGGCCTGTGGGCAGACCCCCTCCCCTGCCCTGTGCCTGTGGGCTGGCGTGGGCCGGGAGAAGACCCCTAGGGCTCAAGGGGAGGCTCAGAGCAGGGATGAACTGGGCCCCACAGTGGCCCCATGATCCAAAAATGCACCTTTGCCAGACAAACCCACGTTGGTTCTAGTGCTGACGGCTCTGCGGCTGATCCCCCCGCCCCGCCCTCCATGAAGAACAGGAAATGGGACGACAACCGAAGAAGCCTTTCAGGGAGCTGACTCCAGGCTGACAGGTGTGCCCCCGTGTAAATACCCACTGGCCAGCCACACCCTTCCAGACCCAGGACACAGGCAGGGAGGCGCCCGGAGAGGGGGCACTCTTCCCCCACTTGGCTCAGAAGCTCCCCTTCCCGTGCACAAACCCTAAACCTTGGCAGAAGTGGTCACCTAACCCAGGTGCCCTCGGCCACCATGGTCCCCTGCCACTGTCAACAGACGCCAACCTGGTTTGGGGCTGTTTATTTTCACAAACAGAGCCGTCTCCTGACACCCGGGACGGAGGAGATTCTGTCCCGGCAGACCCTCGGGCTTGGGGCAAAAGGTGGCTGGTTGGAGAAGTCCGAGTGCCCAGCCCCCCGCCCAGGCTGGACCCCACGAAGCTCAAGCCCAGGGAAAAGCTCAGTCGGGGCAGAAACGCGTCCCCACACACCAGCGGGAACAGCGTGGGGTCCGGCCTCGGGGTGGAGACGCGCGCCGTCCTTAACACTGACCCGCAGGGTCACGGCCGCCTGGGCGACAGTGAGAGAGGCGGAGGCCTGCCGGGGGGGCCCGAGGGGAGGCTGAGCCGCTGGCGGCAGGGCAAGCTCCAGAGGCAGCGGGCACGGCCGCCTACGAGCCAGGGTCCAGCCGGCGGCACTGGGCCTCCAGGACCCCACGGAACACCTGGAAGCGGTGGTTGAGATCAGGCCGGGCGTGGATGCGGAAGCGGGTACCCAGGGCGCCGTCGGGCGAGGGCGCCCCATAGAAGACACGCTGCACGCGCGAGTGCACCAAGGCCATGGCGCACATGGCACAGGGCTCGCGGGTGACGTAGAGGTCGTAGCCGGTGCACACGTAGGGCAGGCTGTCCGCACGCACGTCCCCGTCCTCGTCCAGCTTGCGCACAGAGCCCACGCGGACGCCCAGGGGGGCGAGGGCTGGGGCGAAGGAGCAGGCAGGGTAGGGGCCGAGGTCATAGGCGCCCCGGCCCTGGCCCTGGGCCACCAGGTCAATGCACACCATGGTGGCGTGCAGCAGGGGGCTGGCCGTGTTGCTGCAGTCGTGGCCGGTGGCCAGCACGCGGCCGGAGGACGGGTCCACCACCACAGCCCCCACTGCCCTCAGGCCCCGCGCCGCCGCCTGCCGCGCGGCCCACACAGCCCGCTCCATGTGGCCCTGCATCGCCGTCTGCTCCTGCGCGGAGAACAGCCGCCCGGCCAAGGCGCGAGTCACCTGCCTATCCTCGTGGAAGGACGTGGGCCAGTGGGCGCGCGCCTCCTCGAACTGGCCCCTGGTCAGGGGCGGCCGGGCTGGCACCGGCACCAGGAAGGGCTGCCCCAGGCCCCGGGGGTCCACGGCCGGCTGCGGGAGGAGCTCAGCGAGCGATCTGGCACCTGCGGCCGGCCCCGCCAGGCACAGCAGCAGCTCCAGCGCGTGCGGTCGGCGGGCATCGCGGCTGGGCCGCACCCTCTTGAGGTGAGGCTGGGCGCGCAGCGGGTGGACGGCCGACACCTCCCGGAGGAGGCGTGACGTCTGGCGCTTGTCGAGGATGGGTGCGGCGTAGGCCAGCACCAGCTCCACGTCCTCGGACTGCTGCTCGGACAGGACCGGGAGGGCTTGCCACGGCTCGGGCTCTTGCTCGGGGCTCCGGGTCTTCTCGTCCCCACGCTGCTCCATGAGGCCCGGGGCGGGGTCCTTCCGCGGCACGGCTCCGACTGTGGGAGACAGAGATCGGAGCAGAGCATCATCCGTCAGGTGCAGAAGGCCCGGGTGAGCCGGAGGAGTCCGTCCCAGGTCCCAGGAGCGTGCGGCATCTGAAGGCTCGTCCGAGAGCTCGGCCCGCAGAGAACGCATCACCGGCCATGCTCGCGCTCAGATCCTGCCAACTCTTGGTTTGCAGAACTTAAACCGTCACTGACAACTTTGTCCCCCGTGACATGTGTCACCGTGAACAGGCACACCGGGTCTCGTAGACTCAGTGAGAAAAAGCACGAACGGTCTCGTCAACTGTCTTCATGTTGGCCATGTGCTCAGGTGACAACACTAATTTCACCTGTTTCTTTGTGCACTTTTTGGGATGGTGGCTTCTAGAATGTTTCACGTTATGTCCGTACCTCGCATTGTGTCCCTGTCGGTCAGGATCGGCTCGGATAACGTCAGACCTCAATTACTGGTCATCTCGACGTGACTCTGGAGAATCCTTGTTGCCACTGTGTGCCCACACCACACGGCCTGCTGGCATCCTGCAGTGGACCGCCCCCCTCCCCGCCCCTCCCCGTGGACTGGGAAAGGCTGCAATTGTCTGACAACTGTGGGCTTCTACCTTTCACGACGCGCCTCCCAGCACGCTCCTCTGCTGCACAGAACCGCGGGCATTCATCAGCCAGGCCCGCTGGAGGGCACGGGACATCCTCGCCCACCGCGCTATGTCCTGAGCTCACGCTACAGTCTGGTAAGCACGCAGAACCAGGGGCGCTGGTGGCAGCCACGAGGACTGGAAGGCGTAGAGGGCCCCTGGTGCCAGGCAGGGCCCACCGGAGGGTCCACGGTGCCGACTCTGAATCTGCTCCCAGCACACACCATGCCCAGGACCCCACAGCCCGCATGGGCCGCAGAAGCTCCCAGTCTCCACGGCAAAATACACGTCTCACTTGCTCCTCCAAAAGTACAACTCTGTCCGATGAAAACAAAACAGGTGACAAGTAAAGGAGCCTGCCACTGGGACACTGCTGGCCGGGGTGCCGGCTCCTAGGTGGGGTGGGTAAAAACCCCAGCAGTCACTGTCCAGCCAGCAGCTGCTCCACTCCACGCCCAGCCACGCGCCCAGGAACACGGAGAACACACGTCCACAAAGAAGCCTGCACACGCCTGCTCACGGCAGAGCGTCCACCAGCAGCCAGAAGGTGCGCTCACGGCCCGAGTGTCCTTCGATGGATGAACAGATACACACACGGTCCCCCACGCGCAGGCATGTTACTTGGCCGTGAACGGGAGCAAGGCGCCCACGCACGCTGCCCCGGGGACGGATCCCGAGCCCACGATGCTCAGGGAGGGAACCAGACACAGATGGCCACACGGGGTGTGAGTCCACGTGGGTGACACGTCCGGAACAGGCTCATCCACGGACGGGAAGGGGGCTCGTGGGGGCCGGGGGGAGGGGGACTGGGTGTGACTACTAACGGGGATGGGGCTTTTTTGGGGGGCGGGTGGAATGTTCTGGAATAAGACTGTGATGACAGTTCCACAACCCCACAAATGTCCTAAAAACCACAGATCTGTCCGTTTTAAATGGGTGAACTGCCCCTCAGTGAAGCTGCTAAAAAAAACCAGGGAGAAGTAAGGACGTGGGGAGGGGTAAGGACACGGGGCAGTTGCCAGGTCAGCAGCCTCCAAACAAGGCCCAATGCCTCAGATGACAGCTGCTGGTACCGCAGCCGCCACGTGTCCTCCTAATGACCCAGGAGGGAGCTTGGGGAACTGTCCCCTTTCTACAAGACAAGATGAGGCTCTGTGAGCCGGAAGGACGTGCCTGGAGCCACAAGGCAGGGAAGGCGACTCAGGATCTGACCAGGCAGTCATTCAACCGCTCTCAGACTGCCTCCTGAGCCCACTCCACAGGTACGGAAGACAGCTTCCGCAGACGGGGTCCCGCCTGAGCTCCCAGGCCCAGCGTCCAGAGGGGAGAGCCAGCCCAGTGGCAAACAGCGTCCACAGACCAGTGTTCTGTTTCAACACGCCAGGGATGTGGAGTGGGCCGGGAGCCGCGGGGCACCTGGGCTCCTCTC
The DNA here is from genome assembly GCF_054177405.1 of Leptonychotes weddellii. Taxonomy (NCBI): domain Eukaryota; kingdom Metazoa; phylum Chordata; class Mammalia; order Carnivora; family Phocidae; genus Leptonychotes; species Leptonychotes weddellii. Next base: position 1,009,890 of record NC_138369.1, on the reverse strand, counting down.
TTTTTTTTTTTTTTTTAAGATTTTATTTATATATTAGAGAGAGAGAGAGAGAGAGCACAAGCAGGGAGAGTGAGAGAGGGAGAAGCAGGCTCCTTGCCGATCAAGGAGCCTGACATGGGGCTCGATCCCAGGACCCTGGGATCATGACCCTAGCCGAAGGCAGACGCTCAACCAACTGAGCCACCCAGGTGCCCCACCTGGGCTCCTCTCTTGTCCGCTGCTCCAGATCGAGCCCCAGCCTCTGGCACCTGGCCGCCTCCACACTCCCCGCACACACCCTTGGCTGTTCTTGCCAGCTCGGTCCCGTCCCTGGCACCCCCGGGGCAGACACAGCCTGCTCGGAACAGCCCGTTCACCTGCGCTGTCGCAGCGCCTGTCTCTGGCACCGGAGTCCTGGGCCGGGAGCAGGGGGCCCTCGCCTGCATGGGAGCCCACAGGGTCTGGTGGGCCAGAGACACAGGACCCTAACACAAGTCCCCTGGGCAGCTTAGGGCCCCCCGCGGCCCCCACCGCAATCGGGGTACTCTGGAACCCTGGCGCTGGGAGCAAGCAGGAAATGGCACCGATTCAGGCAGTGCAGTCGCCCTGCAAGGCAACACCCCGTAAACTCACTCAGGCCCCATCTCACCAGGGGACCAGGCAGGCAGGCCAGAACCTGGGTGTGACCCCACCCTCAGCGTCCCCCTCGGAGAAGTGGGAACCCAACACCATCACGCAGGGCAGTCTGAGCCAGGAAGGGACGCAGGCCACACGGGGCCCCACACGAGGTCCCCGGCCCGGCGACGCCCTGTGGGGGGCGGCCAGCGTCCCGGAGGGCTCCTCGGAGGCAGCGACTCACAGCGCGCCCTGGAAGGCAGGCAGCCCTGAGCAGGACAGCCAGCGCCGGAGTCCCGGGCCACCCGCAGCGCGCCGGGGGCTGGTTCCAGGGCGCTGCCATCTGAGCCCCTGACAAGCTCCCCCCTTGCTTATACGGACTTCTCCTACGGCGGGGCGTCCTGCCACGCGCCCTTCCGTGCACGAAAGTTCCAGAACGTCGGGCATGCGGGGTGCGGGAGGGAACCCCGTCTGCCCGGAGCCACGACAAGAGAAGACCCCGAGCACTCACACTGTCGGTAAGCGCTGGGAGAGGCTCACGTCTACCCACGTGGCAGACGCCTGCGGGGCGGGACGCCAGTAATCGCGCGGCCCGGAGGCAGGGGGCTGGCCGCGATGACCCCAAGCACGCGCGCGGGGGGAGGGGGCGAGCGGAGCAGCTGGACGCACGGGGCCTCCACCCCCGGCCGCAGGGGCGCGCGCACGCGCACAAGGTCTACGGGCGCGGGCAGCGGCGGCCCGCTGCCCGGCCGCCCCGCGCGCACGCGCACACGCGCCAATGCCCCCGGCTGCCTCCTCGCGCCCGGCGCGGCCGGCGTCCCCCGCCAGCCGAGATACGACCCCCCGCCCGTCACCACCCCGGCTCGCCGTCCGTGGGAGCCCGGGTCGCGAGAGCCGAGCCCCCGGGGCCCCGCGCTTACCTGACGAACCGCAAGCGAGCGCAGCGCCTCACAAGTCTTAGCAACCGACCGCCTGCCCCGCCTCCGCGCGCGCCGCGGGGCACGACGGGAGCGTAGTTCTAGGGGCGGGGTTGGCGGGGAACAGGGGCGGGGCCGGAACTACAATCCCCACAAGGCTGCGCGCCGGGCCACGGAGTGCCGCCCATCTCCCGAGCGCGGCTCGGGAGACCGGCTGGAGCGCCGGGAGCGCCGAGTTGAGGGTTCGAGGTCCGGAGAAGAGGACCCTGGGGGCTGTTGGGGAAATCCGACTAGAGAGACTGAGGCAGAAGCGTACACGACACCCTGCAGCGCTCCTCGAGCCCAGTTTGCTGCTGCCACGCGGCTCCAGAGGGGCCGCCCGCCGAGACCTGCGTGGTCAGGTTCTCATAGTGGTCTAGGACTGGGCGACTCTTGGCCTCAGTTTTCCCACCTGTACAGTAGGCGAAGGTCTCGGGACCTCTTGACTCTTTAAGGCAAAACATGCTAATTTTATGAGCAACTCCAGGGATTCATTCTGGTCAAACATTTATTGGGCGCCTGGGTGGCTCATTTGGTTAAGCGACTGCCTTCGGCTCAGGTCATGATCCTGGAGTCCCTGGATGGAGTCCCGCATCGGGCTCCCTGCTCGGCAGGGAGTCTGCTTTGCCCTCTGACCCTATCCCCTCTCATGTGTTCTCTCTCATTCTCTCTCTCTCAAATAAATAAAATCTTTAAAAAAAAAAAACAGATTTATTAACCCAAGGATTCTCTACATTGCGCAACGTTTGGCGACATTTGTTGTGACCCGGGGGCGGGGGAGGGTGCACTTGGCATCAAATGGCATCAAAACCTGGAGGCCAGGGATGTCGTTCAACACCCTGCGGTGCACAGGACACAACCAACCCCAAGCGTACACAGCGCAAAGGTTGGAAGATCCCGGTTTGACCCCATTGCTGAGTAAGGAGAAAAATTCAGATCTAAAAGGGCCCGGAGGGGCGCCTGGGTGGCTCAGTCGTTAAGCGTCTGCCTTCAGCTCAGGTCATGATCCCAGAGTCCTGGGATCGAGCCCCGCATCGGGCTCCCTGCTCTGCGGGGAGCCTGCTTCTCCCTCTCCCACTCCCCCTGCTTGTGTTCCTTCTCGCTGTGTCTCTCTCTGTCAAATAAATAAAAATAAAATCTTTAAAAAAATAAAGAAAGAAATAAAAGGGACCTGAAGGGGGAAATTCCATGTTTCCATTGTCTCCCTGTTTCCTTCCTGCAGGAACCAAGGAATTCCCCCTGAAGATCTGTCAAATGTCTATCCTGGGAGGGGGCGGCTGGAGGGGAGAACCCTCCTCCCCGGGGTTCCTGCTGCCCCCAGGCTCCTCAACCCTGCAGGGCCCTAAGAATCCATCCCGGTGGATTCCCTTCCTTTGCAAAGCATCGCCTCAAGTCCCCATTTATTCCTGGGAAAACAACACTCCAGGAAACAATTTTGCTTGCCCCTGGTCACCTTCCTTTTTCTCTTCCAAATAAAGTCAGATTAAAGTGTGCTTTTGTTTTTTCTTTACACATCTCTCCAGCCCTGGGTGTGCCACTCAAGCTAGCCTAGAGCGCCTGTTTTGCTGATTATTTTTTTAAAATTCCAAGGTGTTTGATTGGCATGTTGTTAAAAGCAAAGACTCAATTTTCTTCATGTAAAAAAAAAAAAAATGAATCTCTTCAATGTATTTTTCTGCCTATTTTTTTAAAGATTTTATTTATATTTATTTATATTTATTTATAGATAAAGGGTGGGAATTCAAGTATCAACGGGTGAATGAATAAACAAAACATGGTCCATCCAGACACTGGAATATGATTCAGCCTTAAAAAGGAAGGGATCCTGACCCCTGCTACAACGAGGATGGACCTTAAAGACACTGTGTTCAGTGAAATAAGCCAGACACAGAAGGACAAACACTATGATTCTACTCGTATGAGTCCCAGATAGTCAGACTCATAGAGAACGAAAGTAGATGTTGGGAACCAGCGGGGAGGGGGGAGGGAGAGTGACTGCGAATGGGTATGGAATTTCTTTCTGGGGTGATAAACATGTTCCATGACTAGATGGAGTTGATGGTTATGCAATAGGGTGCATGTGCTCTCTATGCCTCTCAAGGGTACTCTCTAAAACAGTTAATTTTATGTTATGTGAAATTTGCCTCAAAAACATTTTTAAAGACATACAGGAAGAAAAGATCTTTGGGGCACCCGGTGGCTCAGTCAGTGAAGTGTCTGCGTTTGGCTTGGGTCATGATCTCAGGGTCCTGGGATTGAGCTCTGAATCGGGCTCCCTGCTTAACCGGGAGGGGGGGGGGGTGTTTCTCTCCTCCCTCTCCCTCTGTCGCTCCCCCTGCTTGTGCTCTCTCTCTCTCAAATAAATAAATAAAATCTTAAAAAAAAAAAAAAAGAAAAGAAGATCTTTGCTTCCCTGTGTCCTGTCTGTGTGCCACCTCCATCTCCTTGCAGGCCAGGAATGGACCAGTTCTCTGAAATCCTCTCTCTGCAACCTTCAGAGGTTGGCTGGCCCCCAGCCCACCTGTCTGCTGTGTGAGCGCCACCCCCCCAACCCAGGGGACCCTGCTGTCAGGCTGTCCATGCAGACACCGGGCCTATAAAATGCATCCCTGCATCCACACAAAGAACTCCACTCTGGGCAGGAAACCCAAAGGACACCTCCCCCACCCCAAATCTTCCTAACAGAAGTCAAGCACAGAGTGCATCCAAAGGGCAGCGCTGAGACCAGGAGGGGAAAGGCAGTGTGGTCCGGTGAGCAGAGCCAGGCGGCCTACAGTGGCCCAGAGCTGGAAGCCCCCCACATGCAAGGGACTGTAAGTGTTGTGCTTTGCCTGCTAGGCACCTAACTCCTCTTCTGCACAGGACAACCCACCTTTTTTGTCCATACAGTTCCCGGGACTGCTCTGCCGCCTCAGCCCCATCAGTCAGAGCATTTCCCTCCCCCTGGGCTCGGCGATTGGTTCAGAAATGGAGTTGGGACTCAACGGAACCAATGAGAGTCAGCTTTGGGATTTTGTTTGAAATGCAAGCGGAGTTCTTCTCATTGTGCTGTAGGGTTAAAGCCTGGAGCTTCCAGAAGTAATTTTTACTACCCAATAGTGGAGCTTGTCTGAGAATTAAGCCCCAACAGAAGAGAACAGATCCCAAGGGGAAAGAGAGGTCCATGCCTTGGTGACGTTGTTTGAGCGCCTGGATCTAGCCCTGCCTGAATCAGGAGCCCTTGGGCTTTCCTGCATTTTGTCTTGTTTGGTGTGGTTTTTATGACTTAAGCTAATTTGAGTTGTGATTTCAGTTCTTTATAAACCACGAGCTTCAGTCAATAGGGTCCCTTCTGTTTTGACATTGCTTGTCATGTAGCGCCTTTCACAAGTCACGTGATCCTCAAAACTCACGGTGACAGGCAAGTCGTGCCCAGAACCAACAGGTTGGGAAAACCTGGGAATTGTTTCCCCAACTGTAAGCTGAGTGGCAGCAGAAAGTGCCCCGGAGTGTCGGAAGCCTGGGTCGGCTGCTGACGGGCGGGAGGGCCATAAGCTCTTCCATACAGCCACAAAGCAGTCAGCAGATGAGTCTGGAGAGGGGACGGGTGTCCCCACAAGCCTGCCCCTCTCTCCACGGGGCCAGGGCGAAAATCAACGTTCCTCACGCCAAGTTGTGCAGCTTTTGTTGATCTGGCTCATCATCCTGTTGATGTCTGAGGATGCTCTGGACGTTGGTGTGCGCCAGGTGCTTCCCACTCTGTGGGGATCCTCAGACCAGGCTCTTCCTGGAAACGCAGGGGGGAGGGGTGGAGAGCATTTCCTTCAATGCCCAGGGAAGGCCGATGAAAGCCACTGGAGATCCGCAAAGAGGGAAAGTTGCCGCGTCCTGCTTCCTGAAGATTATAGGACACTTTGCTGCCCCCAGCAGGTCTCTCTGCTCGTCAGCCAGACCGCAGGGGCGCTCCTTGCCCCTCTAACGCTCACGCACCCACACAGCTGATCACAGGCCGACCATCTGTCACTTCCCCCGCAGCCAGAAAACACTGGCTTCTGAAAAACAAACTGAACTGTCCTAAAGTTCTGAAACCCAACCTCTTTGCTCACATCTCTTTAACCCTTACTTGGCACAGACTTATAGAACCCACCTGGTTCTCTGCTTTCCCAGGCCCCAGAGCTGAGATTAACAACAACAATTAGTCACCATTAATATTTACAGAGTGCTTGTTTCAAAGCACTTGACATCATCTCCTTTGTCCTCACGGCAATCCTACACAGCAGGGCGGCAAGTAGCCTGGTTTTAAAGATGAGAAAACATTGCATCCACCGGCCTTTGGATCATTTGACGCTTATGATTAGGTTTATGCGTGTGCCTTCCCCACTCACACCCCAAGGCAGGGTTTGCTTGCAGCTTGCATCGAGGTGCCCTGTCCAGACAGGGCCTGAGTTCCACGACCTTGAATGACCTCTTCACGATTCATGGGGCTGGAAATGCACCCCAGGGGGCACAGAGTTCCAATGGACCTCGCCAAAAGCCCGGCCATGTGGGACTGGGGTGTCGGGAGAAGCCCCATTTCGGGTAGTCCTTATTCTGTCCCAGCCTACCCTTTTGTTTGATTGTCTTCCAGCACTTGTTACTACCTGGTGATATCTTACTTATCTAGAATGTCTGCTCCACCAGAGCTGGCAGTTCTGTTCATGGTGGTGTCTGCATCTCCTGGCCCAGGGTGAGTGCTCAATACAGGCGGCCAGCCAATGTTAGGATTATTATTATTAATATTTTAACAAGACAGACAGGATCGCCCACGCATCCCCTGAGGAGCCCTGTGCAGCCTCCCCAGCCGCTAAGGATCAGGCGGGCACTGTTGTCACTCACCTACCAAAGGCAGCATGTCCCAGTCCCTGGCTTCAGGTCTGATCAGCAGGTGCAGTGACTAGAACACTTCCCAAAACATCCACACCCACAGCCTTGCCCCCCCCACCATCTGAGGGACCCACAGCCTTGCCCCCCACCATTGAGGAACCCACAGCCTTGCCGTCCCCCCACCATCTGAGGGACCCACAGCCTTGCCCCCCCACCATCTGAGGGACCCACAGCCTTGCCCCCACCCACCATCATATGAGGGACCTGGTGTCTGCTTCAGATCACTCAGGAAAGGCTGGGTGGCCTCCCAGCGGGGCCACCACAACAAGCACTCCTTTAGAAATGCAGATTCTTGGGGCGCCTGGGTGGCTCAATCATTAAGCATCTGCCTTTGGAGGGTCATGATCCCAGGGTCCCTTGTCAGGCTCCCTGCTCAATGGGAAGCCTGCTTCTCCCTCTCCCGCTCCCCCTGCTTGTGTTCCCTCTCTCGCTATGTCTCTCTCTGTCAAATAAATAAATAAAATCTTTAAAAAAAAGAAAGAAAGAAAGAAAGGAAGGTAGATTCTTGGTCCCCACCCCGCACCTGCTGAATCAGAAACTCTGAGCTGGGCCCCAGCCATCTGTTTCAATGGGCCTCTCCTGGGGATTCCAGTGCCCCCCTCCCTCAACTTTGAGAACCAGGCCCTTTCCTCCCCCCACATTTGCAATGTCTGGAGATGTCTGTGGTCATCAGGACTGGGGTTACTCCTGCCACCGAGGGGGTGAGGGCCAGGGCTGCTGCTGCCCCCCCACCACAGTGCCCAGGAGGCTCCCACAGAGAGTCACCTGCCCAGAATGTCAGCAGGGCCAAGGGGGACAAACTCTGCATTAATTGTTTGGAAAATATAATGGTCTGACCCCTGCTCACGCTGGACAGCAGAGTAAA
>NC_138369.1:978704-1002473 GCF_054177405.1 Leptonychotes weddellii | reverse complement strand
CAGGGATGCTGCCCAGTACCCCACGGTGCTCAGGACGCCCTGCAACCAAGAAACATCCATTCCAAGTGTCAATAGTGCCGAGGCCGACAAAGCCTGCCCAAGAGCCGAGCAGATGGTGAGGGACCCTGGACAAGGGTCTTGGGGCCCCGAGCCTCGGTTTCCCCACCTGTAAATTGGGAACGGTGACAGGACCTATTCGCCTTAGGTTGTTGCAAAGACAGGGACGAGGGCGGCCAAGGAGAGACCCAATGCCTGGGTCTGGGGTGGCGGGATCTATTTGGCGGCAGACCCCGCCCCTTAAAACCGAGGCCCTTCTCCGACTGGGGGATATCTACCTAAGGAAATGGAGGCCCTTCTTCAGGAGAAGGCCGTGCCCCTGTGTCAGGAGCTGGAGGAATCCCCGTGCCCTCCTAGCCCCCTGCTCGGTCCTCTAGGTACCCCCGCCCGGTCCCGTGTGGCCCTTGAGCTGCGAAGAGGCACCGGCGCCACATCCCGTCCCCGCTCGGGAAGAGCGATTTCTATTGGCCATCGGGCAGCAGCGGCGAGATCCGATTGGCCGAGAGGAGCATAGCGGCAAGTGATGGACGGTCTGGGGCGGGGCCTCCGGGGCGGGGCAGGGCGAGGCGGGGGGCGGGGCGAGGCCGGGGCGGGGAGGCGGAGGGCAGAGTGCCCCGCCCCCGCGGGAATAGGACTGGGGGCGGTGAGGTTGCAGGTTCTCCTCCGCCCCCACTTTTCCTTTCTCAAATGGGGAAACTGAGTCTCTGCTTCCTGCCTTTATTCAAAATGTTATTTCCAATACCGTGGGTGGTGGTGGGTTTTTTTTTTTTGCATTACTTTTGATTTTTAAAGATTTTTTTTTTTAATTTATTTATTAGAGAGAGAGAGAGAGTGAGAGAGAGAGCGCAAGAGGGGGAAGGGTTAGAGGGAGAAGCAGACTCCCCGCCGAGCAGGGAGCCCGATGTGGGACTCGATCACGGGACTCCAGGATCATGACCTGAGCCGAAGGCAGTCGCTTAACCAACTGAGCCCCCCAGGCGCCCTACTTTTGATTTTTAAATATATCTTTTTTTTTAAGATTTTATTTATTTATTTGACAGAGAGAGAGAGACACAGCGAGAGGGAACACGAGCAGGGGGAGTGGGAGAGGGAGAAGCAGGCTTCCCGCGGAGCAGGGAGCCCGATGCGGGGCTCGATCCCAGGAGCCCACCCAGGCGCCCCATGATTTTTAAATATATCTCAATAAAATAGTATTTACCTCCTTGACTGAGGTGTTTGTTGTTTTTTGGGGTGTTTGGGTTTTTGGGGGTTTTTTTTGCCCTTTTGTGAACTTTGTGTCCAACGTGAGTGCCTCGCTCTCTTGACCCAGGTTCCAGCTCTACAGAAAAGGACTGGGCAGGTGAGCTCAGTGGGTCCACAATGTTGGGCCTCTGATGCTGAAGTCAGTCATTACTCCTAGATCTAACCTTCAGTGGGTGGAGAGGGAGGGGACCTTTGTCCTTATGTTTAAAAATCGAATAATCGGGGGCGCCTGTGTGGCTCAGTAGGTCAAAATTGACAAAAATTGGGTGCCTGGGTGGCTCAGTTGGTTAAGCAACTGCCTTCGGCTCAGGTCATGATTCCTGGGTCCTGGGATCCAGTCCCCAGGATCCTACTCAGCAGGGAGTCTGCTTCTTCCTCTGCCTGCAGCTTCCCCCTTGCTTGTGCTCTCTTGCTCTCTCCCCTCTGTCAGATAAATAACTAAATAAATAAATAAAATCTTAAAAATTAAAAAAAATAAAAATTGAGGAATCAATTAGGCACAATTGTCAATTTTTGTTTTATTTTTTTAATTTTTAATTTTATTTATTATTTAATTTTAATTAATTAATTTATTTGACAGAGAGAGGCACAGCGCCCCTATAAGCTTAACCAACTGAGCCACCCAGGCACCCAATTTTTGTCAATTTTTGTAACATCTGTATAGGGATAGAATTCACATATGATACAATTCACCCATTTAATGTGTACAGTTCAGGGGTGCCTGGGTGGCTCAGTCGTTAAGCGTCTGCCTTTGGCTCAGGTCAAAGGGTCCCAGGGTCCTGAGATTGAGCCCCGCATCGGGCTCTCTGCTCCGCGGAAAGCCTGCTTCTCCCTCTCCCATTCCCCCTGCTTGTGTTCCCTCTCTCGCTGTGTCTCTCTGTCAAATAAATAAATAAAATCTTAAAAAAAAAAGTGTACAGTTCAATCATTTTTATTTAATTTTTTAAGATTTTTAACAAATTTATTTGACAGAGAAAGAAAGAGCACAAGCAGGGGGAGCAGCAGGTAGAAGGAGAAGTAGACTCCTCGATAAGCAGGGAGCCCGATGCAGGGCTTGATCCCAGGACCCTGAGATCATGACCTGAGCTGAAGGCAGACGCCTCACCGACTGAGTCACCCAGGCATCCCTATTTTAGAACATTTTAATCATCCCAAGAAGAAACCCCATAGGCATTAGCAGTCACTCCCCCCACAAGCCCCTGGCACCCACTAATTCATCTGCGTCCGTGGATTTGCTTATTCTGAACATTTCATGTGAGTGGGTCATGCAGGATTCGTCCCTTTGTGTCTGCTTTCCTTCACTGAGGGTGATGTTTTCAAGATTCCCCCACATGCTGGCGCTTCACCCCTGCGTACAGCTGAATAACATTCCAATGTGATGGGCCACGTTAGTTTTCCGCCCGTCAAGCCGCGAACGTTTGGTTTGTTTCCACTTCTCGACAATGTAAGTAACACTGCTTGGAACATGCGTGCGCAGGCTTGTATGTGGACGTATGCTTTCATTTGCTGCACCAAATGGTAACTCCGCGTTTAACCTCCAGAGGAGTTGCCCTCCTGTTTTCCAGGGCGGCTGCCCCATGGCGTGCTCCCACCGGCCTGGGTGTGAGGGTCCTAACTGTTCCATACGCGCACGCACATTCCTGTCTGAAGACAGCTGTCGGACCAGGTGAGAAGGACCGTCTCACTGTGGTTTGGGCTTGCATTTCCCCGATGACTCAGGACGTTGAGACGACGATAATTATGGAACACTACTATGCGCCAGGCCCTTTCCTGGGAAAACACACTTGATCTTGGCCCCAGCAGCGCTCCTGAGCCCTGGAAGGAGGCCGATGACGGCCAAGGGAAACAGAATAAGGGCGAGATCGTGCTCACGGAGTGAGTGCTCTGCAGAGAGTTGGAACCAGTGCGGTCTTCACAGGGACTGAAGCGGTTGGGGAAGGCATCTCCACAAGGTGACACTTTCCCTGAGCCCCCAACACTGAAATGTCCCCTGTGGGGAGAGCATTCCGTGCGGACAGGGCAGCCTGTGCAGAGGTCCTGAGGCAGCCTCTGGCGCTGCATGTTCCAAACAGGCACGAGATCCTGCAGGTTGAAGTTTGGTGAACACAGGGGCTCATGGAGTTGAAGCTGAGAGAGCCAGAGAGTGTTGCCACTTTGCAAAACCATTTAGCAGTTTCTTTTTTTCTTCTTCCTTCCTTCCTTCCTTCTTTCCTTCTTTCTTTCTTTCAGATTTATTTGAGAGAGAGAAAGCTCGTGCAAGCACGGGTAAGGGCAGAGGGAGAAGCAAGAGAGAATCCTAAGCAGACTCCCTGCTGAGCGCAGAGCCTGACATGGGGCTCTATCCCAGGACCCCAAGACCATGGCCTGAGCCGAAACCAAGATTTGGTCGCTCAACAGATGGAGCCACCCACATGCCCCTGGCAGCTTCCGTTAAAGCTAAACCCATGTATATTCTATGACCATCCCAATCAACTCCTGAATAGATAGGCACCTGTTACGGACTGAATAGTGCCCCCCAAATTTAAACCCTAAACCCCTAACTGCCAAGAGCTCAGAATGTGGCTATATTTATTTTTTTTTTAAAGATTTTATTTATTTATTTATTTGAGAGAGAGCGAGCACATGAGAGGGGGGAGGGTCAGAGGGAGAAGCAGACCCCCTGCTGAGCAGGGAGCCTGATGCGGGACTCGATCCTGGGACTCCAGGATCATGACCCGAGCTGAAGGCAGTCGCTTAACCGACTGAGCCACCCAGGCGCCCATGAATGTGGCTATATTTAAACAAAGGGTCTTTAAAGGCTTAAGTTCAAATGAGGTCACAAGGGTGTCCCTGATCCAGTGAGACCGGTGTCCTCATAAGAAGAGGAGATCAGGACACAGTCAGAGGGACGACCCTGTGTGGGAAGACAGTGTGGACACACCGAGGAGAGCCCTCCCAGGAGGAACCGGCTGACACCCTGATCTCGGACCTCCCGCCTCTAGGAGAGAATAAATGTCTGTTGTTTACGGCCCCCCGCCCCCTGTCCATGTCACCGTGTAACGGCAGTCCCAGCAAACTCATACGGTGCCCAATAAAATGAGTGCATATGTCCGGTAAAAGACTTGCATGGATGTTTGTACTTTACTCACAATAGCCCCCAAATGGAAACAACCCAAGGGTCCATCTGCAAGGGAATGGGCCAAGAATTCATGCTATGTTTGCACCACGGAATACTATGCAGAGGTGAGACGGTGCGTGCACCTGCTACACACAGCCCCCAGCGGGGTCTCACTGCGCGGTGTGGAGCCGAGGAGCACATTGTACGACTCCATCGATGGAAGGTACAAAATCTGGTGAAGCAAATTCATGGTGATGGAAGTCAACCTGTGGTACCCTCTGGGGGGGCGGGCAGGGCCAGGGCAGGAGGGACCCTCCGGGGCCAGGGCGGGGAGTGGAGGACATGGGGAACAGTGCTAGGGCACCTCTATGTACGCACAGACATATGGACGTGTGGATATATAAGCAAGTTTTTATTTATTTTTATTTTTTTTTAAAGATTTTTTATTTATCTGAGAGAGAGAATGGGAGACAAGAGAGCATGAGGGGGAGGATCAGAGGGAGAAGCAGACTCCCTGCTGAGCAGGGAGCCCGATGCGGGACTCGATCCCGGGACTCCAGGATCAGGACCTTAGCCGAAGGCAGTCGCCCAACCAACTGAGCCACCCAGGCGCCCTAAAAAAGTTTTATTTTTGAAGAGAACCCTATCCCTACTCCCTGGCCCCACACACGCACAGCCTTCCCCGTGATCAAATCTGTCACCGGCTGTTTGTCACGAGGACAAACCGACACTGACATGCCTTTATCACTGGAAGTCCACAGTTGACATTAGGGCTCAGTCTTGGTGTTGTCCATTCTATGGCTTTGGCCAAATGTGTGCAGACACGTACCCACCATCACAGTATCATAGAGTTGTTTGCTGCCCTGAAATTCCTCTGTGCTCCACCTGTTCACCCTCCCCACTCCAACCCTGGCAACCACCACAGATGTTCATCTGTCTCCTTAGCTTCCCCTGTATGTGTACACCTTATCGAGCTGTGCAATTAAAATTTACGCACACTACAGTAGGTTATATTTTCACTTTTTAAATATTATTTCTGGGTGCGTTTGCGAGGACGTTTCTGGATGAGATTATGATGGGAACTGGTTAGCCCGAGTGAAGCGGGGGCACCTCATCTCATGAGGTGTAGGCGTCATCTCATCCATCGTGGGCCTGAACTTTAAAGAACGGGAAGGAAGGGAGAATTTGTGCCTTCTGCCTGAGCCCTCAAGCTGGGCCCTCGGACTGGGACTCCAGCTTGCAGATGGCGGATTATGGGACTTCTCAGCCTCCGTAAGTGCAAGGGCCAATTCCTCCTTAGAAATCTGTCTCTATATCATCCGTTCTCATATTCTTAGATATCCTATGGTTCTGTTTCTCTGGGGAACCCCGACTAACACAAGCTCCCAGGTGCTCCTCCTGGCACCCTCTTTTCTGCTTCGAAGCCCCATTCCTGCGGTGGGACAGGAGGGGCAGGAGAGCAGGTGGGGGCAGGTTGGCTAGGGGTGAGGGGTCTGGCTGAGTAGAAAGGAGAGGGCTGGGTCCCCAGGAAGGGCTTCCTGGGTGAAAGTCCCGAGCCTCCTGCCGCTGGCCCCCTCCAGTGCAGCCCTCCCTGCCCGCCCCACCCCCAGTCTGCTGGGCCAGTGGTGCTATTTTAAGATGCCCCCCACTTCCTTCCTCACCCTGTCAGGAGCCCACTTCCTGACTGGGTCTCACTCTCTCCTCTTAGGGTGGGGTAAAGACAGACTTGCAAGTTGGGATGTTTCTCCACCAACCCCAGGGTCCCAGACGCTGAACTTGGGTTTCCCGGTCCATTCTGCAAACCAGGAGGGGCCATATAATTTGTAGATCCCCTTGTTCAAAAATTATTAGGAATTTCAAGACAACAGCCACAGAGCAATAACCCATGGGAGGGGCTCTTCGGAGCTTAAGGCTCTGGGTGACTGCACAGGTCTCAGCCCCTCGAAGTTAGTGCTGCCCTGAGCCCTGGGGCTGTCCCCATACCTCGTGGTTTCATAAACTTGTATTTATCTATTTTATTGTGGTAAAATACACGTAACATAAAATTTACTGTTTAGTCATTTCTTTTTTTTTTTTTTGAAGATTTTTTTTATTTATTTGACAGAGACACAGCGAGAGAGGGAACACAAGCAGGGGGAATGGGAGAGGGAGAAGCAGGCTTCCTGCGGAGCAGGGAGCCCGATGTGGGCCTCGATCCCAGGACGCTGGGATCGCTACCTGAGCCGAAGGTAGACGCTTAACGACTGAACCACCCAGGTGCCCCTGTTTAGTCATTTCTAAGTGCACAGCTCAGCGGCATGAAGCACACTCACACCGTCCTGCGACCACCCCCACCCTCCGTCTCCAGAACGTTCCATCTCCCCACACAGAGACTCTGTCCCCACGAAGCACGGACTCCCCACCCCCTGCCCCAGCCCCGGCTCCCACCCTCTCCTCTCTGTCTGTGTGGACCCCTCTGGGGGCCTCCTGGGAGTGGGGTCCTGCGGGATGTGTCCTTCCAGGTCTGGCTCCTCTCGCTGAGCACAGTGTCCTCGGGGTCCCTCCAGGTCGTGGCAGGGGTCAGAGTCGTTCCTTTTGTAGCAGGTGTAGGTGCACCTATTCGAGTCCCTCTCACTCTCGGGCAGACACCAAGAAGCAGAAACATTAATTTCTAACAGTCAGTCTTCTTTAAGCTATTTGGTTTTATTTCAGCCTCTGCCTGATCATAACAGTGAAGCACTGAAGCCAAGCAAGCCCCAAATAAACTCAGAAGACACATCCAAGGGTGAAGAACAGAAAACAGTCACCAGCAAACTCATCTCACTGCGCCGCTGCCCATTCTCACTGTGGGGTGTTTTTCTCACAGGGGGGCCTATGGATGCTTCGTTCCCCGGACGCAGCAGTAGACCATCTCATTAGAATCCTCTGCTTCCAGGAATCGTCCCTGCGGGTCCCTGCCCTTGAGTGTGCGATGTCCCATATGCCGGTTTGGTTCTGGCCACAGCCAGAAATAACATATGTGTCCATCAAGAGGGCATGGAGTATATAAGCGGGGGGCCGGCTTGGAGGTTGCAGGAGAGGATTGCAGCTGGACCTGGGCAGAAGTGACCACCTGCACAGTGTTTGTTAAAAGCTACTATGTGTGTTTAAAGTTTTTAGAAGGCGGGGAAATCTCTTGCATCTGCTCTCAGGTGCATACAGATGCATGGGTTTCTCAGCATAGAAACAGGAGCAGCTGGGAATAGTGGCTGCCTTGGGTTGGGATCATCCTCTTCCTGGGGAACGGGACTGGGAGCAGGACACTTTATGCACTGTCTTTCAGACCCTTTGAATTTTGAACCACGAAAGTATATTTCCTATGAAAACATAAAAGTAAAATATTAAAAACAAACAAACAGGGGTGCCTGGCCGGCTCGGTCGGGAGAGCATGCTACTCTTGATCTTGGGGTCATGAGTTCGAGCCCCACGTTGGGTATAGAGATTACTTAAAAAAAATAAAGTCTTAAAAAAAAAACCAAACAAGCAAACAAACTAAAACCAAACCCAAAGGCCTTTGTCCTGGTCTCTGGACCACAGGGCTGCAGTTTTGTTTGTTTGTTTTTTGCCGAGTCGACCAGTCTCTTTATTCGGTTTCCTGTTGCTGCACTCTGAGGATGTTTTTCCGTTTTTCACAATTAGAGACAACACAGGGACAGACAGCTACGGACAGAACCTCATTCCATATTGCTTGCTTAGATCCTTAGAAGGAGAATTATTTTCCCACCCCTCCCTCCCTCCTTTCTCTCCTTCCATCAACATTTATTGAGCCCCTACTGAATGTTAAGCCCTGACCTAGAAACGCTGGAAACACAACAGGGAATGAGACAGATGCAGGTGCCTTTCCTCTTGGAGCTCACAGGCTAGGCTGATGCTTCTAGAACTTTCTGGATGATGGACACATTTTGAATCTGTATCATCTAGGAGCTACCAGCCCCCATGTGACTCTTGAACACTTGAAATGGTCCCTTGAGACTGGAGACCTGAATTCTAAATTTTACTTTTAATCAATTCATTTGAATTTAAGTAGCCATGTGCAGCTTCCAGAGTGGACAGCATGTGGCTAGAATTCACAGCTCCAGGGTGGGAGCATTTTTAAGACCCTAGATTCCTGTGGCCTGTTATCTTCCACATAGGCTGTGTCTCAGGTCAGGAGAGAGGGAGAAGCACAGGGCCAGGACTGCCTGAGGCCGCAAAGCTGCCATCCACCGTCACAAAGGCTGTCCTATGGTTTGGGGAATCATCCTCATGCCATGTGTCAGGCATCCATCCATTTGTCAGGCATCATGGGGGACAGTTGGGAACATGGTGGATGAAAGCCTGGGCCACTGCCCCAAGGAGTTCATGGAATATGGGGAAGACAGATGATAAACAAGGAAACAACCCAATACGATGATTGGAGATGGAAGTCCTATGATGGCAATAAAGAGGGTGATGGCACAGGGGTGCCTGTGGTGGGGACTCTGGCTGGGAGTGGTCCAGAGGCAGGGGCTCTCTGAAGAGGTGATGTTTGAGCAGGGGCCTGAAGATGAGGAGGTACTGGCCCTGGGGCTATCTGGGGACAGGGCACTGCAGGCAGGAGGCGTGGCTGGTGCAAAGGCCCTGAGGTAGGAACAAGCTTGGGAAGGCCAGCATGGCTGGGTCGGAGGGAGCAAGGGGAGAAGGGTAGGAAAAGTGGGCTAGCAGCTGGACCATCCAGGACCTTTGGGAAGGGAGGAAAAGGCAAGTGACTGTCCTGAAACATGGGGAGCCTTACAGCAGCGCTTTTATCTTGGCAGAGTTTTTTTCTGGTCAGTGGAGGGAGCTCGGTAAGGCTGGGCCAACTGCATGTGGATGGGGATCGAGCCTCATCCCCACCTCCAGGGCCCACCCCTCTTTCTCTGATACCTGCTTGTGTTGTCCTGAGGGGTAGAGTGGTGTAGCCCAGACGGAGAGGGGCTGGAGAGGAAGGAGGAACAGGGAAGGAGGCTGTGGACAGGCCTCTTCCTGTTCAAAGAAGTCATGAGGAAATCAAGGAAATTGGCAGGAGTCTGGCATGGTTGTGACCTTTGGAGCTCAGAAGCACTTCAGCTGACACTGGGAGCCTTGAGGGAGGCAGGTGGGTAGGGGGGCAGAGTCCCCCTGGACAGCCTCCTGGCACGCAGCTCGGGGAGGTGGCCAGAGGAAACCTCAGGAAACCACCCCTGGGCAGTCTCCACTCCTGAACCCAGGTCCTCTCCAGGCCTCTGTCAGGAGGACTGGGGCCCTGAGGGAGGGCTGGCTGGGAGGCTTATCTCTGTAAACAAAACTGAAGATTAGAGTCCCTCGGGGAGGAGTGCGGGCTGGGGCTGCAGGCAAGGGGTGGAAAAAGCGCGCAGGCTGGGGGAAATTCGAGGCAGGGTGGGGGCCTGGTCTGCTCTGTCCCTGTCACCTCTTCCGCAGGCCTGTCCTGACCACTGTCTCAAGAGGTTCATCAACGAACTCCTGCCACACTCCCTTTCTGCGGCCAGCCCTCATCCTTATCTGTCTCTTGTTCCTTCCTCGTGTAATATTCTGCTCCCTCCTTTCAGTGTGAGCTGAGCCTGGACTAGGGTGAGGAGTGTGAGGCACTCCCCAAAGGCACAAAATTTAAGGGACACCAAAAGCTCAGCTGCAAAGATTCATAGAATTTTATTTTATTTTAATTTATTTATTTGACAGAGAGAGACACAGCAAGAGAGGGAACACAAGCAGGGGGAGTGGGAGAGGGAGAAGCAGGCTTCCCGCGGAGCAGGGAGCCCGATGCGGGGCTCGATGCGGGGCTCGATGCGGGGCTCGATCCCAGGACCCTGGGATCATGACCTGAGCCGAAGGCAGATGCTTAACGACTGAGCCACCCAGGCGCCCCGATTCATAGTATTTTAATGCGATATTTAAAAAGCCGAAATTAATGCAAAATAATCCATGATGAACAAAATATCAAGATTTTGGAAAAGGTAGGATCCGACCCTGCACTTGCATGACCTTGCCTCCCTCTCCTCACCCGTTCCAACAAAATTTCCTTTCTTTTTTGATAGTGCATTAACATTTTTATCCCGATGACTGAGTTTTATGGCGCCTCTGTAAATTTTGCTTCCAAAGCGAGTGCCTCACTCGCCTCCCGCTAGCTCTGGCCCTGGAACGAGTGAAAGAACGAATGAATGGCTGTATCTCTGCGCAAAACCAGGGCTGCAATCCGGAGCTCGGCCCGCGCGCCCCGCCACGCCCGCCCACAGTAGCAGGCGTCGCCCACCCCAGGCGTGTCCCGCCCACCCGGGCCATGCCCCGCCCCACCAGCGAATCAGCTCCTCCCTTAAGCCCGGCTCCGCCAACCACAACCCGGACACGCCCACCCCGCGCATGACCCCGCCCCCCGATCCCCGGACGCACGGAGCGCCAGCGCCAGTCCGCAGCCCCTGGGCCCCCGCGCGCGTCTCTCGTCACTTCCGGGGCGGCGGCGGGATCGAGGCTCATTTCCGCCCGTGGGGGTGCGGCGGCGGCGGCGGCGGCGGCGCAGGAGGCCGGGCCGGGGCGCCGAGGGACCAACGGACGCACGGGCGGGCGGCCGGGAGCCATGGAGCGCGGCCCCGGGGTAGGGGGGCGCGGGCCGCGGCGGTGAGTGCCGAGCAGGGGCGAGCGCGGCGGCGCGGGGCGACCTCAGTGGCACCCGCGGCCGTTTGGGGAGCTGGGCCTGCCCGCGAGGCCGGGACAGCCAGGTGGGACGCCCCCGAGACCCCTCACTCCTGGGGAGGCCGCGGTCGCGGGCCAGCGTTGCGACCCCGGCGGAGCCCTGTCCCCGGTCCTTTGAGTTCTCCGACGAAGGGTGGGCGCCCACCCTCCGGGTGACGCGCTCCCCCCACCCCGGGGCGAGCGCCGTCCGAGTCGTGGACTGCCCACGCCCCCAGCCGCCGACCACCCCCCACCTCACCACCCCCCGCCCGGCCCGATACCCGGGCCCGCCGCAGCATCCCATGGCGGAGCCCTGCTTCCCAAACGTCTCCCGGACGCCTCTGCCTCTTCGCAGGCATCTTCCGGCCGCCTGGGACACCTGGGTGGGCTCCCCGGTCTCCGCTCCCGTTGGATCTCCAGGTTGCAGCCCGGGAACACACCGCAGCCCCTAACCCGTGGTGTCTGTCCTCGGCCCAGGACTCCTCCAGGACGGAGTCCAGACTCTGCAGCAGGGCTCCCGGGCGCGGCCTGGCCCAACCCTGGCGCCCTCTGGGACCCCTCTGGTCACCTCTTCCTCCCCTTGTCCACTCAAGTGGGAGACCTGCAGTTCCTGGGACTCGCCGTCGCCTCGGGTTTTGCTCTGCCCTGTTCCCTGTGACCCGGCCACTTTGCACCTTTCAGACTGCACCTTCTTCCAGGCAGCTTTCCCACCCCGACTGGCTGGGTGAGGTGCCGTGGCCATCGTTCGTATTTAGGTCATCCTAGATATTGCAGTTGCTTGGTTCCTTGTTGGTCCTCAGAACACCAGCAGCCCTCACTGGGCCTGGTGGCCGGGGGGGGTGGGGGGGGGGGCTGGTGGCAGAGTGCCCAGTGTGCACTTGTGGACGGAACTGCTGGGGCACTGGGTGCCAGGGGTTTGTGTCCACTGAGTGAAGCAGTGGGTGTGCACTGCCCGGTCGGAGGCCCTGCTCTCAGGGCTCACTCACTGACGCTCATAAATGGCACGAGGGAGGTCCAGGTATGTGTGGCCCAAGAAAAGACTGCCCTCCGTCCCTGTCAAGCCTGGCAGACTCTGTAGCTTCCTCCATTTGTCTTTACCTCTTGTCATTTGCTCATTCGTTTTGCCGGTGTTTACTGAGCAAGAGCAGAGAGCTGTCCTGCCCTCATGGAGTTTCTCTTTGATTGTCCTGGGGGGTGGGGGGGTTGGTTAAACATGTAAATACAAGCTGTGGTGAGTGCTGTGGAGACAGACCTGGAACTATGAGAGCATGGGGCGTCTTGACGTGGTTTGGAAGGCCTCTCCAAGGGCGCTGGAGGGGAGATCCAGAGGGTGGACAGGATAAGGGGCAAGGGCCATATAGTGAGATTGGGGGAGGGGGTCCCTGGCAGGGCAACGGCATGGACTTTGGCTTGTCTGGGGAGATCGACGGGAGTGGGGTACACGGTGAGTGAGGCTGCAGAGGTTGGCCCTTGAGAGGCTGTAGTGGGGGTTCAATTTCTAGCCTGAAAATAGCGGGAGGCCAGGGGCATCCAGAAGAAAGATGGTGTGCTTGGGTTTGTGCTGGGAGAGGAGTGTGGCTGCCGGGCAGAGTGGTGTGGGGTGGGCAGCAAGCAACCAGGCAGTGCAGTGGCCCAGGTGAAAGGTGGCCAGCATGTGGACGAGGTGTTGGTTGGAGGAAGACCTATCAGACCCCAGTGGAAGGAGGAGTCAAGGATGACATCCATGTTTCTGGCTTGGGCAGTGGGGCTTGTCCACCTGGGTGTGCCCCTTCATTTCCTCAGTTGCCGGGGGGCTCCTACCTGCCCACCTGGCTCTCAGCTAGGCCTTCCTCTTGAAACCGATATTCACCGGATGTTCAAACGCCAGCCCCTCTCTGCCTCCCCAGTACCAGTGGGGAGGTGTGGATCTGGATCTCTGAGAATATGTCGAAGGGGAGGGCATCCTGTGCTCTGTAGAGTGTCCATCGGCATCCCTGGCTTCCACCCATTCAGTGCCGGGAGCATCCTTCCCCGTTCGTCACAACCCAAAATGTTCCCCTGTGTTGGCCAGTGTCCTGGGGGGCAAACCTCCTGCACCCGAGAATGAGAATAATAGTTAATACTTGGCGTGCAGTGCGCATCCCGCCGGGGAGTTCTGCAAGTTCAGGGACACCGTGGCTTTCACAGCTCCTGCCCACTCCCTGCTGTGTGCCCCAAATCTGGGCAGAGGCAGGCTGTGGCTCTCTCCAGCACTTGGTGGCAGATCACAGGTCCGCAGGGGCAGGTGTGTCCCTGGCCCAGTGGTTTGCGAATGCTTTGGCCCTAAAACTGCACGTGCCGGGGTGCTCTGCTGCTATGACCGAGCTGTGAAGGTCCCCCTCGTCCCAGTCTGTAAGGAAGGGCCTACTGCGTGGTTAGGTCTTTCTCAAACCTTTGGATTCCTTTCAGCGTTGGCAGCGCCGTGTGGTATTGAGTTGCTTTAGTGATTTAGCTGCAGTCTGTGTGACGTGTACTGTGTGTGTCTCTGAGTCGTGTTCCCCCACCCTGCCCCGGCCCCGTCCACTGCCTAGTTCTCTCATTTACTCCCCCTGGGAGGTGAGAGGTGTCTCCACTGGGAAGTGAGGAGACAGAGGCCCAGGAAGGGAGTGAGCCTTGCCCGAGGCCACAGAGCCCTAAGTTGGTAGAGCTGAAGCAGGAACTCCTTCAGGCTCCAGGGCCCCCTCCCCCCAGCCTGGCCCCAGCACAGGGGAGAGCCATTGTCCCAGCTCAGCCTCTAGATGTATCCTGCTTTTGTTACCAGAGCCTTTGTTTGTTGTATGTCCCCTGCCTCTGGACAGTGCAGTCCTGCCCCGCAAGGCCTGGCCCCCTGGAGCATGCTCCCAGGTCTCTCCAGGCAGCAGTCTGTCCTTCCCTTGGCTGCTTTGTGTCACTTGGGGGTGGCCAATGACTCCTTGGATAGCACGGAGATGGGCTGGGGGGAGAGTCTGGGCCAGCTGTGTGGACAGAGGCGTAGGGAGGGTAACAGGGTATGTGTGAGCCCAGAGCAGGGGCTGTGTGGGGGGACAGCTGGGGTGAGCCAGGGTTCTGATCGCCCAGCACAGCCTGCAGGCCAAGGCTGGGCTGACAGGTGGAGGCTTACGTGGCAAGAGTCGGTAACTGCGCTCTGAGGAAGGGTATAGCACATGCTGGTCTGGTCAGCTTTGGGTCCCACAAGGTCCCTTGGGAGGTACCTGAACCCTGCGGATGACGAGCTGGGCCCACAGGTCCATGGGATGGAGGGTGGAGCAGTTTGGGCAGAAGAGGGTGGACTGGGCTGTGCGGAAGGCCAAGAAGCTTGGTATGGATGAGATTGGGTCACCCGCCTCCTAGCGGAACCCCGAGGGAACCCCACCTCTCTCTTTTCCCCTGCAGGGCTGCCCTCTGCACGACATGGAGACGCAAGTCTGCGAGGCTCCCGAGGGCTCGGCTTGGACCACGATGGGGCTGGGCTGCGGCCTCCTAAGGGGGCTCTTGTCTGGGGCGGTGGCTGGGGGTTGCCCTCCCCCCTGCCCGCGTCTCAGAGCACCCCCACCCCTCCCCTGCCACGCGAGGCCCACCCTGGGGCCCGGTGCCCGCCATGAACGGCCTGTCAGTGAGCGAGCTCTGCTGCCTTTTCTGCTGCCCGCCCTGCCCCGGCCGCATCGCTGCCAAGCTCGCCTTCCTGCCGCCAGAGCCTACCTACTCGCTGGTGCCCGAGCCTGAGCCGGGGCCTGGCGGAGCCGGGGCCGCCCCTTCGGGGACTCTGCGGGCCTCTGGGCGCTGGAAGCTCCACCTGATGGAGCGTGCGGATTTCCAGTATGGCCAGCGCGAGCTGGACACCATTGAGGTCTTCCTGACCAAGAGCAGCCGGGGCAACCGCATCTCCTGCATGTACGTGCGCTGTGTGCCCAGCGCCAGGTGAGTCTTCTGGATGGAACTGGGATGGGGCCCGGACACCACGTGGAGGGGTGGAAGGACCGAGTAAGGGAGACCTGGGAGGCTCCTGGGGCAGGATGGCTCCGTCCTTGGGCCTCTTGTTTCCTGCCAGAGGTCTCCCCGGAGGGCCAGCACCCAGGTGGGAGTGCAGGTGCCCTGGGGACTCACTTTGCCAAAGGGGTGGCAGATCACACCCACCAAGAGCAGGCCTCGTTCCGCCCAAGGCCACGTGGGACTGCCCTGGGCCCTAAATGCCGGGTGTCCTTCTGGCTGCAGTCCCATTCTGCAGATAAGTGCCCCGAGGCATGGGGAGGCGGTTCTGAGGGGCCATGTCACACCTGCTTGATGAGGGGCTGCCTGCTTCAGGGTCTCGGTGCTCACCTGCCCAGGGAAGGGCTCCTGGGTGCTTGGTGTTCAGTGAGGCCTTGGCGTTCGCTTTGGGGCCAGGGCACCCGAGGCCTGGCAGGTGGCTCAGGCCAAGTCTGACTCCTCCTTACCAGGGTGTCCTTGGGGCCTGAAGTTCAGCTCTTCCCTGAGTACCGCAGTGGGAAAGAGGTGGGGCCATCCAGGTGTTTCTGCCTTTAGAACAGGTGGGGTTCTTACTCCAGGTCTGAGTTCAAAGGGCAAGTGTTTACCTTTTAGCCAGGCTGGGGCCCAGGGGTGCTGGAGGAAGAAAATTGTAGGAGTCCATTGGCCAGGATCCAGCCTGTCGGTGTGGCCTGGGGCAGGTCTTGATCTGCCAGCAGCCTTGCAGGGCAGAAATGAGTGCTGGGGTCATGTTCTCTGGGAGTGGGAAGAGGTGCTGTGAGTAGGGGGCTTTATTCATTTGTGGGGGCAAGGGTGGGTGCCACTGCCTCCTTCTCCGGAAGGTTCCAA
The DNA here is from genome assembly GCF_054177405.1 of Leptonychotes weddellii. Lineage (NCBI taxonomy): Eukaryota > Metazoa > Chordata > Mammalia > Carnivora > Phocidae > Leptonychotes > Leptonychotes weddellii. The sequence continues at coordinate 986,587 of NC_138369.1, read as the reverse complement.
GCTGCGGGCATATGTGCGTGCCATCCTTGGGCTGTCAGAGTCCCTCTAAAAGGAGCGATTCCAGAGGAGAGACAGCCGCTGCCCAGGGGGAGTACCCGTGGCGGTCACTGTGCTTGCTCAGCCCGCACTGTGAGTCCACCCTGTTTCGAGACTGTGACCGATGGTCCCAGCGGTCCCCTTTCCCAGAGGGGACGTCGGAGGCTCTGCTGGCTGTCCCCTGCCCAAGACCACACAGCCAGGAGGAGCTGGGCTCTTGGTGGCAGAGGCGGCCTGTCTCCCTCAGGACTCTGGTCCGTGGTGGTTGCGGGGCCCTCTGACCTGTCCTCCCCCACCCCCACCCCACCGTAGGTACACGGTTCTCTTCTCCCACGGCAACGCAGTGGACCTGGGCCAGATGAGCAGCTTCTACGTCGGCCTGGGCTCGCGCATCAACTGCAACATCTTCTCCTACGACTACTCGGGCTACGGCGCCAGCTCGGGCAAGCCCTCCGAGAAGAACCTGTATGCCGACATCGACGCTGCCTGGCAGGCGCTGCGCACCCGGTGAGCCCCCGGCCTGATGTTGGGGTGCGGGTGACCGCCCCGGGCTCAGGCCAGTCTTCCCGGGTCCTGGCCGGTGGCCTGCAGGGGAGGGAGCCCTCCGCGGCCACACTGGGTGGCCCCTCGGTGTGACAGGCAGGCTTGGTGTGCCGGGAGGGGGGTGGGCACTCTTCTCCTCCCGGGAACCCCTTGCCTGGCAGGGGTGTGGATGGGCTGGGGCTGTCCCTGGGGCAGTGGAAGCTCCGCCTGTACTGGGTGGATGGAGGACGCAGGCCTAGGAGCTGGTGTGTGCTGGCTGTATGAAAAGACGGAGATCCTGCAGCGAGGGAGCATTTGATTAGCAGGGTAGAGTGGGGCTGCTTTGTTCTCAGGGCTGGCCTATGAGGCATGAGCGGCCATGGACTGTGGTCTCCTCTTGGGGGTGGGGCTCCTCTGGGCCTGGAGGGTTCTGGAAGGTTCTGGAGGGTTCTATCAGGCAGCTCGGTGTCTAGCACAGCCCTGGGGGCCGGTGGGAGGCTAACAAGCAGAGGCTAGGTCCTCCCTGGGTGTGGGCCCCCAGCACATACCTGTGTGCTTGACTCAGGGCCACCGAGATCTGGGCCACGCCTCCCTTCCTGGACCTCCACAATGCTGCTCATCCAGCTCCTGGGCAGCCCCCTTCCCACCCTACCGCTTGCTCACTGAAGCACATTTGCTTGGTGTCTGAGAATCCAAAGAATCCTCTGGAAGGAAGCCACCCTGACTGACTCTGACCCTCCTAGAGGTGGTGCCCTGCCTCCTGCCTTCTCGGGGCTGCCCCATCTCAGCCCTGCGTGGCCAACCCGCCCCACCCGTTCCTATAGGGACCAAAGTCAGCTTGCCCTGGGGAGGTGGGGACCCTGGTTGCCGAAGTGATGCATCAGGCAGTCCGGGCTGCAGGCCCCAGGAGTGGGGTCCCCTGGCACCACCCTGGCACTGGGGACCCCTCCTGGGCAGTGCGGTGCAGGTACGTGCTGCCCTTGGCTTTCTCAGCCCTTCCTGCTGTTCCTGCTGGCTGGGGGTGGCTGGCAGGTCACACCCTGCTCTGGGGTGAGGGCTCTGAGCTCTGTCCATTCCACCATCTGTCCTGCTCCCAGCACTGTCTTCCAGAGACCCGATCCCTCAGGGAAAGAGTCAGTGGGAGGGCAGGAGGCTTGGACCCAAGTGGTGACCAGGGGCTGGGGAGGTCTGGGGAAGAATTGTTGCTCCATCTGGCACCTGTCCTGTTTTTCCAGTTGGAGATGTCCAAGGGTTAGGGCTGGACTGGTGCTTGGCGCAGTGGTGGCCGCTGGCTGAGGAGTGGCGGCCAGGGTGGTAGGCGTGAGGCCAGGCAGCTGTGACCTGGAGTGCTGCCAGGACAGAGACAGGTGTGGATGGCCCCTGGGTAGACAGGGAGGTGGAGTCTTGCTGCCTGGGTAGGTTGCACAGATGAGATGCAGAGGGGTATCCCCTTGGTATATCAGGATCCAGGCTTGTGGGAGGAGAATCATGGAGGCCTTTCACCCGGGGAGGGTGGCTAGTGGGTCCCCATGCAGATGGGAATGGGCACTTGGAGGCTGTGGAACTGGCTTGGGGCTGGGTCAGCTGTGCTAGGGGTAGGGTGTGGTGCTAGAGGAGTCGTGGGGGGGCGGGTGGCAGGGTGGGGGGAAGGGCTGGGGCCTGGACGTGGGAGGTGGGGCCCACCTCCACGCAGGAGCCGCCATTCCCACTCACCTGTGTTGTGCTAAGCACCTCACTGGGCATGCTAGACACCGAGGGGCTGCAAACTGGCTGATAAAATCAGGGGACACAGCTACCGTGATTTCTCATGGCCGAGAGGATGGGTGATGCCGGGAGGAAGACAGGTTCCCTGCCTGTGCTCCCAGGACTGGGTGTGTCCCTGGTCAAGTGTGTGGGGGGGATAGGGGCTTGGTCGGGGGGGGAGCAGGAGAGGCCTCAGGACTGCCCTGCCCCCCAGAAGCCCAAGCATGACCTTGGGGCCCTCACCAGGGGCACTCCATACCTGTGATCCAAGTTGATACTGTTGCTGAAACAGGGTTAGGGCCAGGCCCCTGCACATCTGCCCAGGCCCTGCCTCCTCACTGAGCAGACCTGTTCATTGTTGGGGGACAGGGGTGGTGCGTAGGGGGGACTCTCCATTGCCTGGAGGCTGCGCAGGGAGAGGGGGGGCCTGCCCCAGGAGGGCAGGGGGTAGCAGGGGTGTGTGCTGCTTGCCACGGCTGCTGCCGGCGGTGGCTGACCCTGCCCCACCGCCAGGTACGGCATCAGCCCGGACAGCATCATCCTGTACGGGCAGAGCATCGGCACGGTGCCCACCGTGGACCTGGCCTCTCGCTACGAGTGCGCTGCCGTGGTGCTGCACTCTCCGCTCACCTCGGGCATGCGCGTTGCCTTCCCTGACACCAAGAAGACCTACTGCTTCGATGCGTTCCCCAAGTGAGAGAGGGACGGATGGGGGTGGCCGCGGCGGGAGGCGGGGGGTGGGGCTTCTGCGGGGCGCTGCGCTGCTCCCAGCCTTGACGTGCCCTGCCCTACAGCATCGAGAAGGTGTCCAAGATCACGTCACCGGTGCTCATCATCCACGGCACGGAGGACGAAGTGATCGACTTCTCCCACGGGCTGGCACTCTATGAGCGCTGCCCCAAGGCCGTGGAGCCGCTGTGGGTGGAGGGCGCTGGGCACAACGACATCGAGCTGTACAGCCAGTACTTGGAGCGCCTGCGCCGCTTCATCGCCCAGGAGCTGCCCAGCCAGCGCGCCTAGCCTGGCCCCGAGCCGTGCGGGGACTTCAGCAATAAGGCGGTGCCTGGACCTTGCCCCCGCCTCGGGCCGGGGGCTGCATGTGAACCCCCCACCCCGGCACCCCAGTGCTCCAAGGCAGCTGGAGGGTAGGGGGCCGGGGCCGGGGCCGTGGACGATGTACAGGCTCAGAGCTACGCTCTCCTTTCCTTTTGGAAGCAAAAAGAAGGAAAAACGTGAAAACAAATTAAAGATTTAAAATTTTAGGGTTCCTCTCCCTTTGGCGGTTCATGCATGCTCTCTCAGGGCCCAGCGAGTTGGACAAGGGGGCGGGGCTTTGCCCCCAAACTCCCAGGACGTTTTGGCACAAACGCAGGGGTCAGGTCGCTGTCCCTGCGGAAGAGGGGGTGGGTTTGGGTCCCATCCGGAGTTCCACCCCTTGAGGCTACTGGTTGGGTGGTGATGGAGGGGTAGGCAGCGTTTGAACCCAGGACCCTTGCCGGCTTGGTCCCATGTGCCTCCTGGGAGGGCGGTGTGCTCCGTCTGCTCTGGGGCCGGGGCCCCTTCCGCTCCCATGTGGTAGATAAGGACGCAAGGTCTGGGCGGTGCAGTGCGGTCGCTGGGCTGCCTTAGCTGTCCTGCCTGTCCTCACCCCCGTCCCTTGCACAGAGAGCCAAGGGAGCCCGCCCTGGCCCTGACCGGTCCAAAGGCCCAGCAGGGTCTCCCCAGGAAAGGGGGCTGGGACTGGGGTACAGGGAGCACTCCCGCCTTGGGGCCATCGGAGCGTGTCCTCCCGGGGTGCCATTGAAGGCAAGGCTGAGCCAGGGTCTCCCTGGACCTCACCACCAGCCCCTGGAGTGTCCTCTCTGCCCCCCCAGAGCGAGAAGGGCCTCGGAGACGAGTGGCCTGTCGTCCGTGGCGACTTAGCCCGTGTTGCTGCAGCAGGCGGTGGGGAGGCCAAGACCCAGAGCTACTTCCACCGCCTGGTCCGGGGCTTCCTGGGTCCCGCGGCCCCTTTAAGAGAGGGCGGTGCTTCGTTCTGGGGGCGGGGACGACAGGAGGGGGCGCGGTCTGGGCGGAAGCGGAAGTGGCGGGTTCCGCGCGCGAAGGCGGCCGCGGCGGCGGCGGCGGCGGCGGCGGCCGCCGTCGACCGGACCCGGGAGGAGGCGGTAAGTGGCCGCAGCTCGGACCCCGGCAGCCCGCCTGGTGCCCGCGTCTTCCTTGCGCGCCTTGACCTCCCCGCCCGCAGGGCCCGGGCCCAGCGCAGACGTCGGTGTCGGCGTGGACAGCGAGCGGGGCTTTGCTCCGCGGGGCTTTCCGTTGCTCGCGGCTGGAACTCCGGACTGGTGCGCAGGGGACTTGGAATGCTCGCGAGGCACCTAAGGAGCGGGCCGCGCGGCCGTGCCGCCGCTGTCGCGGTGACGGGGGGTGGGGGCCCGCCCGCCGGACCGCGCGAGGACGCCCCTCCCTCGAGGCTTGCTGTCCGGACTAAGCCCGCCCCTGGGCCTGGGGGGTCCCGGCCGGTCCTTCTCTAACACAGCAAAGTGCCCTGGTCTGGGGATGGGCAGTGGAGCCTGCTGCTGGTGCCTCGTCCCCCCCGAGCCCCACGTGCCCTTCTTGCTGGGAGTCTAGGGCCTTTTTTGATACTAAGGGACGCGAAGAAGCAAAACTGAGTACACGCGAGATGTGTACTCAGTAGAGTAGAGAATGTCTACGGGCCTAGCTCTCATCTGCCCTCCCCACCACAGGGCCTTTGCACAGGCTGGTCGTTGTGGCTGACAGGCCCTTCCTACATCCTGGCCTTGTGCAGATGACCCCAGCATGGCTAATGTTTCTCAACGGGTCTGTTGCTACAGTGTTTCTTTCCCAAAGCACACCCCCCCCTCCCCCTGCTGCCCTTGTCACAGAGCATGTTCTTTTGACCCCGTCAGGGCCAGAGCTCCACAAATGCAGTAAGTTGAAAACAACTTGTTTAGAATTGGAACAAAAATGTTTTCAGATACACAGAGTAAAAAATTTGGAGTCCGGAAGGGTGTTGGGGGAAGACTTGGCATCCTTCCCACCCCTGACCTCCAAGGCCTGGCTCCCCTCTCCTGGGGCAGTTTCTCCTGTGTCAACAAAGAAAATCTATGCATATACATCTGATGTGTTTACACAAAACTTCGCTCCCTTTACCTGGGATCCTTTTAGTCAACATAGCTTGGAGAGTGCTCTCCACGTTCTGACATAGAGATCTGGGTCATTCATTTTAATTGCTGCGCCATATTGTATTAGTACTATATTTATTGTTTCCTGTTGGTAGAAATTTAGGTTCTTTCTAGTCTTTTTGTAACAAGCAATACTAGGTTGATTATCCTTGTACAAATGTCTTTGTATCCAAGTAGGACTATTCTGTAGGCTAAATTCTTTAGTGCAGGAGTGATAGGTCAAAGGGCTTTTCATAGGTCTCTAAATGTGTGCCTGATATCTTTAACAGGTCATACCAAATTGCCTCCCACCAAGGAAGGAAGGAGGGGCCTAGTGTCCTCCACCCCTGATGCCTGATTTTGCAGATCTGGTAGGGGTAAAATAGTATTTCATTGTAGCTTAGTTGTGTTTCCTAGAAGTGAAATGAAACATATCAATAGTTTTGTCAGATTTGTTTTTATGTTGATTATTTTTACCACTCATAATCATTTCAAAATGGGAAAGTCTGTATTTATTATAAACATGTACATATTTAAAAGCCATTTGTATTTCATATTCTTTTTTTTAATTATTTTTTAAAATTTTTTATTTATTTTTGAGAGGGAGAGAATGACAAGAGAGAGAATGAGAGGGGTGAGGGTCAGAGGGAGAAGCAGACTCCCTGCTAAGCAGGGAGCCTGATGTGGGACTCGATCCCCGGACTCCAGGATCATGACCTTAGCCTAAGGCAGTCACTTAACCAACTGAGCCATCCAGGCGCCCCTGTATTTCATATTCTTCAACCATTTTCCATTGGGTTGTTGGTGTTATTGTTTGCTAGGAGCACTTTATGTATTAAGGAAATTAGCCCATTTCCTGTTAAAATCGTTTTTCCCCCAATCTATAATTTGTTTTTGACCTAGGACTGTGTTTTTTTTCCCTTCGATTTCTAAAAAATTCATTATTATTTCTGCTAAGCATTTAAAATCATTATTAGTCATTATTAGTTTTTTTCATTTATGGCTTCTGCATTTTGTGTCATGCTCAGAAATATTTTCTTTACTCCAAGATTATAAAGCATTTGATGTGTTTTTCTGGAAATGTAATGGTTTCTTTTTTACATATATATTTAAACTTTTGGTCTAATTTTGGAAAGTGCTTCTGGGAAGGAGTGTGGTGAGAACCCAAACTGCTTTTCCAAATAGGTTACCCCGACTCCATTTCCCGCGGAAGCCACTCTTGCCCCTACTGACTGGGCTGTCTTTATCACACGCTGGGCTCTTGAGTGCGTGGGCCTGTTTTCAGACTCTGCATTGTCCCGGCTCACTCGGACTCCATTGTCTTCTTTGCTGAATGTGCCAAGACCCCGTCTCCCCTCGTTAAAGTCGGGAAAATTGTCCCCCTAGAATCCACAGCTGAGGACCCGAACATATTGCGTGTCATAGTAGTTCTGCATGACACGCTATGACAGGAAGGATTCTGAAAGCTTCACTGTGTGTCCCCCTCCCCTTCCCTTGGATAGTCACAGCGCCAGGGGTCACCTGCGTTGAGACTGAGTGCTGGTTGTTCAGTAGCGCCTGCCCATTGCACGTAAGGGATAAACTGAGGCAGGCCGTTGTTCACCATGGGCTCCTCAGGCTGGCCTGACCCGCGGGGCTCTGTGCCTGGGGGATCACCTCTTTCTGGGTGGAGTGCCCCTGAAGGGCTCACCGTCAGCCTCTGGGGTGGGGGGTCAGACCATGCACAGCAGTGATGGGGGGAAGCCAGTGGTACATTCCAGGATGCGCCCCCCCCTTCCTTTCTGCTTGGTATGGCCCATGGGCCAGGCTGCCTGGGAGAAGGGCCAACTTTCGGTTCTCCATTTTGTGGATTTTCCACAACACATGTGTTCGCACCCGGCAGCAGCATTCTCCTGCTGCTCAGCAGACCCCCGAGCATGTGCACCCTGGGCAGGGCGCCCCCCGGCTCCCCGTGACACCTGACCTGGCACAGCTTAGGCCCCCGGGTCCCATGGTCCGGGCGTGCCCGGTACCCAGAGAGCCCCCGGGACACAGCCGGGCACGGGCGCCTCTCTGGGGGTCAGGCCTGGGACCTGGTGTGGATGTTGCTCACCCCGGGGCCGTGAATCCCAGGCTGGACTTCACGTGGGGTCCCCAGCACCCGAGGGCCAGGCCGTCCACCCTCCTCTCCTTCCCTCTGGGGACCCTGCTTCCCCGCATCGTCCCCAATAGACTGAGCTGGTGGGACCCACTCTGCTGCCTCTGTCCATCTCTGCCTGAACTGCAGGGCCCCTGGAATTCCCGAGGAGGCCAGGGGTTCTGTTCCCTCCACCACAGTGGCTGTGGCTATGAGAGGAGCTTTGCCCAGCAGGGCCCAGATGTGAGATGGGGCCTCTGGCGGGTGCCGCCCCTGAGGACCCC
>NC_138369.1:959137-978204 GCF_054177405.1 Leptonychotes weddellii | reverse complement strand
GTGCAGCCCCCTGCCACGCCTGCTGGAGGCCCCAGATGGGGCTGCCTGTGGGGCGCTTCTCCCCACCCCCCTCCCCCCCCCCCCCCCCCCGGCAGGCCTGTGCCCACCCACCCAGCCATGCCCTTTCCTGACTCCCAGCTGCCCTGCCCTAGATCTTGAGCCCCTTGAGGGCACATTGTTGGGGGGATCGCTCTGGGCACAATAAACATCCCTGGAAGCAACAAATGGGTCCTGGCCTCTTTCTTGTCCTGCTGCTTGCCTCCGTGCCTGGTGTAAGCTCGGGGTGGGGGGGCCCAAGGTGCTGCTTGCCTTGTCTGAACTTGGGAGAGCCTCTTCTGTGGCCTGGGCACCACCTATGGGCAGCGGGGCGCCTAAGGCCCCTGAGGGCTGCTGGGGAACTGGGGACTCGCCCAGGCGGCTCACCTCCGAGACCTTCAAGGGCACAGGGCACAGGGGGCCCAGCCCGGCAGGAATGGTGACTGCAGTGCCCGCCAAGTGCCCACTTGGATGGTCCACGGCCTGGAAAAAGGGACTGGTCTGTCAAAGGGGCGGTACTTTGTCTGGGCAGCCTTTAGTCAACACTGTGTCTCTAGCTCTTCCCTGTACAGCCACGTGCAGGGTGGGGGCGGGGGGCCCACACGGGAGCAGACAGGGGCAGGAGGCTTGCGGGTCGGCTAGCGGCCAGCGAGGCGGCAGAATGGAGAGAGAGTCGAGGATGGGGCCGATGGGGCCGGGGTCCCGGCCGCTGTCCACACGCAGGCCGAAGCAGCTGTGCTCCCAGGAGGCCGCTCTGGCCATCGCTCGGCCCCCACAGCCAGCCTAGGAAGGGGCGGGGCCGTGGTTGCCGCGGAGAGGGCCACCCTGTTGTCCCACTTCCGCGTGACCCCGGCCTCGGACTTCTGGCTTGGCTGACCCCGGCCATCTGCGCCCTCCCCATTGAGCTACCTGGCCCGGACGTCCTCAGGGTTTCCACAGGCCCCACTGTTCCCAATCCGAGTCCCAAGGATCCCTGCCCAGCGGCGGGGAGCGATGTTCCCAACCCCGTGTATGGGCAGGGCCGGAACGCTCTGCCTCGCCCAGCCCTTCGCAACCCCATCCGGCTCCTCTTCCCGACCCCCAGACCCCGCTCCTCTCCAGCGGACACCGGCCCTCCCCACCCCTCGTGGGGTGCGCACAAGTGACTCCCGAGGGGGGCGCAGGAAGAGAAACGAACGCAGGTTCGCCGGACCCGGCTGGGCGGGGCGCCCCACTCCTCCCGTGCCCAGCCGCGGGGCTCCGGGAAAGGCGAGGGGACTCCCGTAGAAGGGGCGAAGGCGCGAAGGGGAGCGCGCTCCAGCAGGGCCCAGGTCAGGGTAAAGGAGAGGGGGAAGGGTCGCGCACGTGGCCGGGGGGCGGGGCTGGCCGCTTCCGCACCCCCACCCGGCCACGTGGGGAGCGAAGCCCTCCCCCATCGAGAACGGGGGCGCGCCCGGGGCCAGGGTGGAAGCGTCCGGGGAAGGGGCGGGCTCCCGCCGGCCGCGCGCCCTGGCGTGGGGTGGGCGCGCCCGCGAGGGGGCGGGGCGCGCGCCGAGAAGGGAGGGCTGCGCCGGGAGGGGGTGGGGCCGTCCTGTGAGGGAGGGAGGGGCGTGCCGAGATGGGGAGGGGCGCTCCCGGGAGGGAGGATCATACCGGGGAAGGGCGGAGCTTGCCGGCGTGGGGAGGGGGTACTCCGAGAAGGGCAAGGGGGTGCGCGCCGCAGGGACCGGAGGTGGGGTCTCCGGCTAGGGGCCCCGCGTGGGGACGGCGCGCTTCGAGAAGCAGGCGGGGACGCGCTCCAGGGCCGGAGTGGGCGCGCCGGGGGCGGCTCCTCCGGCCCAGACCCCGCCCCCGGCGGCCGCGCGCGGCTGGCAAGGCGGCGGAGGGCGCGCCGGGCGGGGGGCGTGGCTGCGCGCCCCGAGGGGGCGTCCTCCGGGCGGGGCGGGCCGCGGCCGCCCCCGCGGGCTCCGGTGCGTCAGGGCGCGTCAGGCGGGGCGGGGCGGGGCGGGCCGAGCGCGGGCGGCGGCGGCGGCGGCGCGCGCCGGCCTCCTCCTCCTCCTCCGCCTCCCGCACTCCAGCAGCCGCCGCCGGCCGGACGGGCACCGCTCCCGCCGCCTCCTTTCAGCCCGCTCGGCCCACGCCGCGCGCCCTTGCCCGGCATGTCGGCGGCCGTGGCGTGCGTGGATTACTTCGCTGCCGACGTGCTCATGGCCATCTCCTCGGGCGCCGTGGTGCACCGCGGGCGGCCGGGCCCCGAGGGCGCGGGCCCCGCCGCCGGCTTGGAGGTGCGCGCGCCGCGCCGCGAGGCCGCTCCGCCCGGGCCCCCGGGCCCGCCACCTACGCCCCCCGCCGCCTCCGGCCCGGGCCCCGCCGCCGCCGCCGCCGCCGCGCCCCACCTGCTGGCCGCCAGCATCCTGGCCGACCTGCGCAGCGGGCCCGGCGCCGCCCCGGGGGGCGCCTCGCCTGCCTCCTCCTCCTCGGCCACCTCGTCCCCGTCCTCTGGCCGCGCCCCCGGCGCCGCGCCCGCCGCCGCCAAGAGCCACCGCTGTCCCTTCCCAGGCTGCGCCAAGGCGTACTACAAGTCCTCACACCTCAAGTCGCACCTGCGGACACACACAGGTGAGCCCCGTTCTCCTGGCCCGCGCGCGCGGTCTCCTGCGCTCCTTCCCCCTCCGGGACCCCAAAACTGCGTGGCGCGTGGGGGGCGGGGAGGGGGGCGCGCCCGGGCCGCCGCCGCGCCGGCCGGGAGGGCGGGGCCTCGGTGGGTGGGGCGCGCGCAGGGGGCGTGGCGGCCACGCGGTCGGGCGGCGCGCGGTTGGCGGGCGAGACGGTGGTGGCTGCAGGCGCTCGCCCGGCGCGCGGCGCGACGGGGTCCGTGGGCGGAATCGGGGCTCCCGGACCGCCCCCTCCCCCCTCGGCTTCGTTTCCCTTTTATTTCCTGTCGCGTTCGTGTGTGGGGAGTGGATGCCGTGGTTGGAGCACGCAGCTCTGAGATGGTTCTGTCTTCCCTTCTCCTGCCTCAGTTTCCCTATCTGTAGAGAGGGAGGAGGAGCCGCGTCGCCGCCTCCGGGGTGGCAGCGACGATTCACCCCAGAGGGCAGCAGAGCGCCTGGCGCGGGGGCCGGGGTGGGAGGCGCCCCACACGTTTTTTTTTTTCCATATGAGTTTTAATAAGGCGGAGGGCGGGGCTGAGAGTGCGGGTCGAGGCCTGAGTCTGGATGCGGGAGTGGGGGGCGGGTTTGAGAGGGGCCCCTCGAGGGAATCAGGTCTCCTCACCGCGTTAGGGGGCAGGGTTGGGGGGAGGTCAGTGACACTTGTCATCTCTCAGTGCCCAGCTGGGGGTGAGGGGATGGCTAGGGGAATCAGGCGGGGGCACAGTCATCACCCTTAAACTGTCACCCCCTCCGTCGTCCCCCTCGGGGTACCGCCCCCAGAATGCTCTCCAAGCTGGGAGTTTGGGTTGGGGGTCAGGGGAAGGTGGGTCTTGCTGGCTGGCCTGGGCTTGAGTATTGAGGGTGGTCTTCCCTTGGGGAAGGGCAGGGGAGCGGGGGAGGGGGGGCATCTGGGTACAGGAGGTGAGGATGCACTTGGATTCCGGCTCTGCCACTTTCTAGCCTGTGACCTATGCTGGGGTTCAGTGTTTCATCTGTGGAAAGGGCGTGAGGAGTTCTGCCTTCTGAGGGTCACTTGGGGGGGTCACGTGCAGCTGTGGCGCTGTGGACACACTCCTGTTGTGGAGAGAGTGAGAAAGCAGGGCTGGCCCTAGTGGTGTGGTGGGGATCCCATGTGGGCAGCCCCAGGCACCCTCCTCCCTGCTCTTCGCACTCTCCGTCTCCTGCGCAGTCCCCATCCCTGTCCACGGGGACCTAGAGGCTCTGCCCCACTTGTGAGCACAAGACAGGATACGCAGCCAGGGCCGACTTGGGGTGGGGTCTGCATTTCCTCCTGGGGCCACTGTCCTTCCCTTCCCTGAGCAGCCACTACTTTTGTTACCCACATATGAAGGCAGTGAGGTCTGCGGGTCTGTGGGCAGGACGTCTGGGGTCCATGAAGATGGAGAGGCGCCTCTCTGGGGACCAGAGGGGGGATTCCGCTCTGGGTGTGGAGCTGGGGTCTGAGCAGGTCCCTGGCTCATTCTAAGTGAGTTTGCCTGTCTGAACAGCAGGGGTGCTGTAGTGGAGAGATTGTCCAGAGAGGGACCCCGTTTCTCCCACTCTTGTGCTCCTACACCTGTCCTGTCACCAGCCCTAGATCACTGTTGGATGGTGAGGCCCCAAGGGCCTTTTGGACCCCCCCCCCCCAGTGTACTGATTTGGTTTTTCTTCTTTTCTGGGTCAGTTGAAGGGGGCAGCCAGGCCACCTCCCACCACAGGTCCCAAGAGACACGTCTCCAGGGCATCCTGGAGTCCTTTGGAGCCTCCATATGCCCCCAAGCAGTGGTGGCCGCCTCTCTAGGCCGGCAAGGGGCGGGGGGCACAGCAGGATGTCAGTATTGCCATCCACCTTTTAAATGAGAAATTTAGGTTCACAAGGCCCAGCTAGGGTCGGGGGAGTGTCCCAGTGAAGGGTGCGAGTAGTGGGTGGGGTCGGGCAGGTGCCATCCCTGATGGATCCCTAGCTCCAGTGGGAGCTGTGACTCTGGGTGTCCTGTCTCAAAGCCCTCCTTATAATATGGCCTGGGAACCCAGAGGGCACAGCTCCTGGACGGACCGATGGCTCCTGAGATTGGAAATCCCTGACTTAGGCACCCTTGGTGTTCTGTCTCCCGAGGGTTTCGGACACCTGTGTGCTTGAGACTGCTTGTTCAGTGTGTCTCCGCGCCCCCCCGCCCCCCGCTACCCGCCCCCCGCCCCCGCCCCCGGACCACAAAGCCCAGCTTAGTGGCTGTGCAGAGGCCTTTAGCTTTCCAGGCTCCTAGTAGAGGGCGATGCCGCTGTTATGCCTGGCTTGGGGGTGGGGAAGCCAGGCTTGCCCGGGCTGTCCCAACCAAGGCTAGCTTGGTGTTGCCCTTTGCCAGGGATGGGCCTGGGGACAAATGTGATGAGGAATAGTAATTACAAGTCAGCTGGGCCATCCCCAGAGGGCCTTTGGGAGAGAATCCGGCCTTCCCCTGCTTTGCCTGAGGATCAGTCTTCCTCCCTGTAAAGAGAATCCCAATCCCAGTCTAGCTCCATTTTACAGAGAAGCAGACTGAGGCACGGAGCAGGATCCTGGCCAGAGTTGAGTGTGGTACCCCCATCATCCCTGCTTCGCTTGGCATAGGGGGTGGTGAGGCTGGGAGGGCCACCCAGCTGCAGGGGCAGGGCTGTCCCGTGGTCCCCTGGGTCTGGCCTACAGCCCCAGCATGGAGCTTTCCCGTGTGGGGTGGGGAAGGACTTTGGAAGCTTCAGGAGAAGTTGACGCCGTTGCTATGGATACGGAGAGTGAGAGGAGAGATGGGGCGGGGGCGGGAGGAGAGACTGGCTGTCTACTCCTTGCTCTCCCAGCCTCCATATCCGGACTGTTTCCCTGCCCCAGAGTCCCTGGTGCCGAGCAGGCGGTGAGCTGTGCCCCTGCTGGGGTCTCGGGCTCCTTCCTGGCAAGAGGGAGCTCAGATCCAGAAGTGGAGCTTCTAGGCCCTTCCCCAGGGCACCGCGGATACCATTCTCTGGGGGTGTCCTGGGCACCGTGGGGGTTTCAGCAGCATCCCTGGTCGCACCCACTCAATGCCAGAAACATCCCCAGTTGTGACAGTGACATGTGTCCCCTGGGGGAGTTGCAGGATCACCCCCAGGTGAGAACTCCAGTTTTACTCTAAAATCCTGTCTCCTTAAGTTTGAGGAATATTAGGGGCACCTGGGTGGCTTGGTCGTTGGGCGTCTGCCTTTGGCTCGGGTCAGGGTCCCGGGGTCCTGGGATCGAGCCCCGCATCGGGCTCCCTGCTTGGCGGGAAGCCTGCTTCTCCCTCTGCCACTCCCCCTGCTTGTGTTCCCTCTCTCGCTGTGTCTCTCTATGTGAAATAAATAAAATCTTTACAAAAATAAAATAAGGGGCACCTGGGTGGCTCGGTCGTTGAGCGTCTGCCTTCGGCTCAGGTCGTGATCCCAGGGTCCTGGGATCGAGCCCCGCATCGGGCTCCCTGCTCGGCGGGAAGCCTGCTTCTCCCTCTCCCACTCCCCCTGCTTGTGTTCCCTCTCTCGCTGTGTCTCTCACTGTCAAATAAATATCTTTAAAAAAAAAAAAAAGTTTGAGGAATATTAGGTGAGCATCTAGCGTGTGCAGGGTACTGTGGGGACATCCCAGTCCCTGTGCTCTGACACCCTGGACCCTTGGGAGGGGGGTGACAGCAGCAGTGATGGAGGAGGAGGCCTCTCAGCTGACACCATGGGGTCCTGTGGGGCAGGAAGGGGTGTGTCCCAGGAGAGGGGACCGCACCCTGGCTGCAGGGGATGGGGACAAGGGACCTGGGGTGTGAGTTTTGAGGATGAGGTGGAGGTGTGAGGTGGAGGTCAGGGCAGGTGAAGGGTTCCATTTAATCCCAAGGGCAGGGTGGAGAGTGGGCAGGAAGGCAGGCCCGGCTTTGCAGAGGAAAATCCGTTTATGGAGCAGGGATTAGGGTCCCGCGAGAGGGGTTGAGGAGGGCAGGCTGCCCGCATGGGAGCGAGAGGGGTGGGCCAGCCCACAGACTGGGTGCAAGTGAGAAGCCCTGGGACATGGAGAGTAGGAGGTGGCTAGGGTGAACCCTAGTTTTTCTGAGTAGCCCAAGGGGGCAGGGTGGGGGTGGTGGTATTCTTGGCTGAAGAGGCCCCCAGGGGAGAGGCACATGGGGAAACTGAGGCCCAGAGGGGAAGTAGCCACCACCCTCCCAGGGCCGAGAGGACAGCAGAGCTTCCCCCCCTTCCCCAGGCAGAGCCGTGAGCTCCTCTGAGGATGGGGGTGGGGGGGTGTCAGGAGACTGGTGGCTTATGGGGGGGCAGGGTAGGGCAATGCCAAGCCTGAGGGGGGCGGGAGTGGCCAGTGAGCTCCACCTGGCTCCCCCCTCCCACAAGGGGGAGAGCTGCTGGAACTGGCTTCAGGTGCTGGTGCTGTGACCAGGCAGTGGGGGAGGTCCCCCAACATTGTGGGGGGTGATAACCACCCCCCACCCAGGCTCCCTGATAAAGGTGGCCCAGATGGCCCGGGAGCTGGCAGATGATACCAGCGCAAGGAGCCAGCCTCCCTCGGAGGGAGGGCGGGGAGTGGGGGCCGCCCTGACTTTAACCCTCGCCCAGTGCTCTTCCAGAACAGCAGGTCTCCCGATGACACATGCTGTGGGGAGGGGGGGCTGTGAGAGTTGTTACCCCTCACCCCCAGGCACGAAGAGCCCCCGGGCCAAACGGGCCAGTCTGGGTGGGAAGCGAGCCACAGCAGTGTGGGTCTTCAGGGAGGAAGGAGGGATGAGGGGCTGCGGGGGGCCGGCCTTTAAATAAACGGTAGAGATAGCACCTCCCTGGGCGGGTGGGGGGTGCGGTGGACAAGATGACGAACACACCATTAGCTGCTGCTGCAGCCCGCAGCCTGAGCCTGACTCTCCGGACCTGTGGACTCCCCGCAGAGTATGAAGTGTGCACGGCACGCATGCCAGGCCTGTGCCGGCAGCTTGACGGTCAGGTGAGGGGGCAGATCTCACACCTAGGAGATGCTAAGCACAAGGATAGAGAAGCCGAGAAAGGGGACAGTGGAGTGCACCAGTTGGGTAAGGAGAAGCCAATATTATGGGTGACGGTATACAGGGAAGGGGCAGAGTGACGTGGGGAGAGATTCCAGGCAGCGGGAACATGGTGGGTGAGGATTAGTGAGTGGGGCTGCAGAGAAGTCGAGGGAGGGTGAGGGGTCCAGGTAAACTCTTTCAGCTTTGATCTTGGGTCAGGGAATAGCTCTGGGAGGTTGTAGGGCAGAGCACAGACTGGGTGGCTCAGCCACAAGCTGATGGGCTACTGCACTAGTCCAGGCAAGAGCTGGGTCTGGAAATATTTTGAAGGGGTTAGGGATGGGATTTGCTGCCAGGTACCAAGCAGGCCAAGATGAGGGATGGAGATGGCCAGGAGATGCCTGTCTAAGCTCTGGTGGCAACAACAGAGCAGTTGAAAGGGGAAACCTGCAGGAGGAGTGGGGGATGTGGGGGTGGGTAGGTGGTAAGCCTTGGGTTTGGGGGGGCAGGGCCCAGGGGGGTATTTAAAATCACAGCACGGGGCCGCCTGGCTGGCTCAGTCGATGGAGCATGTGACTCTTGATCTCAGGGTTGTGAGTTCGAGCCCCACAATGGGTGTGGAGATTACTTCAAAACTAAGAAAGAAAATCACAGACTAGTGGAGCTTCCCATAGGCAGCGGACTTTGTAAAGCCATCAGAGTAGCCAGCTGGAGGTGGACCCCATGCCCTGCTTTCCAGACCTCACCTTCAACTTCTCCCCTTTTCTGCTGCACCTTCACAACTGTTCTTTGGGTTATTTTTTTTTTTTTAAGATTCTATTTATTTATTTGACAGAGAGAGACAGTGAGAGGGAACACAAGCAGGGGGAGCAGGAGAGGGAGAAGCAGGCTTCCCGCGGAGCAGGGAGCCCGATGCGGGGCTCGATCCCAGGACCCTGGGACCATGACCTGAGCCGAAGGCAGACGCTCAACGACTGAGCCACCCAGGCGCCCCATTTGGCTTCTTCTGGACTTGTCGGGTCATCTCCGGGAAGCCCCTGGCCCTCCCTGCCATCGGCTGCAGCCCCAGCCTTCCCTAGCTCTCTGGGAATTCTCCCTCACCTGGGCCCCTCCCCCCTGCCTCTACCCAGTGGGTGGGCATTTGTGCAAGGGTCAGCTGCCCGACACACCTCTGTCCCTACCCCAGGGATGACTCAGGAGGTCATGGTGAAGGTTAGTTGTCAGAGCCCCGGGCTTTGGCCCCTGTCCCATGAAGTCCAGGCAGGCCAAGCTGTCTTGGCCCAGGGACCACCTTCACGTTACCCTCTATCAGGTCTCCAGGACCTCTTGGCCTCCATTTTTCTGAGCCAACATGACACTGTGGTGACTCCAACTGTCCCCAGGTCACCCCAGCCCGGCCCAAGTCAAAAGGTCATGTCCACCGGCTCCCCGCCCACCACATCTTCCCCCACCCCGGTTCCAGTCCGTTCTGGAGCAGCGGCACCTGCGGCCTCCTAAGCGCCCCCCACCCTGGCTAGTGGACCGTGGGAGGCTGACAGGGCCTGCTATCTTGCCGGCATTCGCCCACCGTTGTGGGGGCGGGAAGCCTGCGCACCCGAGTCCCCGCCACCCACGTGTGCACGTGAGCTCCCCAGCAACTGGGTGTGGAGCGGGGCTGGCCGGCCTGCAGCCGGCAAGTCGACCCCAACCCCCGCCGCCCCCGCCCTAGCGGGAGCGGGACCACGTGAGCGAGGCCGGCTGCGCTGTGGATGTCCCTGCCGCCACCGAGCTA
This sequence comes from Leptonychotes weddellii, assembly GCF_054177405.1. Classification (NCBI taxonomy): domain Eukaryota; kingdom Metazoa; phylum Chordata; class Mammalia; order Carnivora; family Phocidae; genus Leptonychotes; species Leptonychotes weddellii. The sequence goes on along the minus strand of NC_138369.1, from coordinate 968,749 downwards.
CGAGCTACGTGCGGCAGCTGTGTTCCCGGCGGCAGCACGCGCCCTGCCCCAGTGCGCGCTGGCACCGCTCTTGCAACCTGCTTATTGCAAAGTGGAACTGCGGGGAGGAGGGGAGGCTGGGAGGCGGGTACCAGTCCCGCCACCGCCCGAAATGGGGAAGTGAGCCAACTGCGGGGCGCGCCAGCAGCGGGATGGCCCCCCCTTCCCTTCTGCTTTTCCCCGCCTGCGCCCTGCAAGATGGCGACAGGACTGCATGCCCCTCGGAGGGGCATCGCTCCCCCAGGCACCGGGTCTGGCCTAGAGCCAGCAGCCCCGCCCCCCAAACCGGACTCCCTTCCCCCAGACTGCAACCCTGGGGGCCTGTCACCTCCAAGCACTCCACCGTCCGGGTGGGGCGGGGGTCCTTTCCCAGGCTGTTTTGAGCTCCGTGGTTCTGTAGAGGATGTCTCTGCTGAGATTCCTCCCCCTGCCTTTGGGATTGTTCCATGGAAGGGTGCAGCCCCAGAGATTTGCGGTCTGCGAAGTCTTGGGTACAGATGTGTAACCCCCCCTCCCCCCGGGGTAGGTGACTCTGGCACACCTGGATTCACAGCCTTCTGGGGCATGCCCGCCTGCAGCTGTGAGAAACCCACAAGAAATCTTCATGGGGGGGCTTGCTGGACCCACCTCCTCCTTTGGTTTTGGGGGTGGCCGGCAAGAAGGGATGGGGGAGGGGAGGTTTTAGTCTAGCTCTCTCCTGGGCCACGGGTGATGGCAGGAGCCCCCTCTGCCTCTCCTGACTCCTACCTCCTCCCAGCCCTTCACCCCAGGACAGTCCCTCAGCTTTCAGAGCAGAGATGTTCCTGGCTCCCCCCACAGCCACACGCCTGTCCCGTGGTCCTTCCTGCCGGCTCCTGGTTACCTCTCCTCTGCACTGGGCCGCCATCGGTCCTGTTTGGGGGGCCTTTCTCAGACCCCAGGCCATGCACCCCTCTTCTGGGTGTGTTCCCTGACACAGGGTCAGCCTGAATCACCACAGTGCCCAGCCTGGGCCCGGTGTGTAACCCAGGAGGTGACCACCCTGACCCCGCCGTGGCTGCCCCCGAGGCCAGCCCTCTCCCTTTGTACCCGGAGCTCCATCCAGTGCCACAAAGAGTGTCACAGGGGTGTGGGCGCCACGGCTCACGTGCCCACATTCTATCCACACCCCCACCACACACGCACCCTCCAGAACTCCTGGACGAAACAAGGGCTGGGAGTCCAGGGTCCCAGGTACCCGGCGCAGGGCGCAGGGGTGCAAGCTCCGGGATCCTCACGGCCCCTTGGCGTGGCGGGGATCCACCGTGGACCCAGCCTAAAAGTGGGGCCCTCGGTGCTCCCGGGAGATGCTGACCATGCTCGCTGGGGGTCGGGCTAAACCGTTCTGGGGCCGACACCCCAGACCGGAGGGGGTGGGTGCGGACGGGCGTTTGGGGCTGGCGGCGGCTGGTTGGGGCAGGATGGGCGAGGCCAGCCTGGGAGGTGGGAGGGGTCTGCGGAGGAAGTTGCCGGGTGGCGGCCCGCCCCTCCCCTCCCCGTCCGTTCCGCGGGGGCGGGGTGAGGCCGGTGGCCACGACCTCCAAGCCCTCTCCTTCCCGGCGGCGCTGTGACCTGCGGGGGGGCCGTCTCTGCCAGGGCCTCGTGCCCTTCCCCACCCTCTGCCGGGCTGTGGGGTTGCAGGTGGCCCTGGGGGACCCTTCACATGTTCCTCTACCTCTAGAGGGGCCACAAGGGTAGGTGGGTGGACCGGGCATGGGAATCTGCCCAGACACCACCCCACACAACAACGACTTTGCGCCCCGGGTGGTCATTTTCAAAAGGTGAGGGTTACTGGGGTCGCGAGCACCTGGGAGCCTCTGGTATGTCCCCCCCCCCCAGCGGAGGTGGGGACAGGACCCATTTGCATAGGGAGAAACCCCTGCAAAGCCCAGCATGCCTTGGGAGCGGGCGCGCGCGCGTGCATGCGTGTGTGTGTGCGCGCGCGCGTGTGTGTTCTGTACACCAGGAGATCTGTCTCCGAGGCTGTGCCGTGGGAGTGGGGGCGGGCCTGGTAGAGCTCAGCCTCTGCGGGTTCTACTTTTAACCCATGGAAACTGCTCCTGGAATTACTACAAGTTCCTAGGAAATAAAGGGCAGGAGTGTTCATTAGGGGTTTCGTGAAATGAGTGGGGGTTTTCTTTGCACATTTACACGTTTTAAATTCACACCCAGAATCCCGCCTCTAGAACCAGGTGGGCGGGTGGGGAGACAAATGACCAGGATCCTGTGGGTGTCCCCCAGCGCTGTTTGTCCTCTGTCCCCTCTGCCCAGGCGAACGCCCCTTTGCCTGCGACTGGCCGGGCTGCGACAAGAAGTTCGCGCGCTCCGACGAGCTGGCCCGCCACCACCGGACGCACACCGGCGAGAAGCGCTTTCCCTGCCCGCTCTGCTCCAAGCGCTTCACCCGGAGCGACCATCTGACCAAGCACGCGCGCCGCCACCCCGGCTTCCGCCCGGAACTGCTCCGGCGCCCGGGCGCCCGCAGCACCTCGCCCAGCGACTCGCTGCCCTGCAGTCTGGCGGGCAGCCCCGCGCCCAGCCCCGCGCCCAGCCCGGCCCCCTCTGGCCTGTAGGGCCCTAGTCCAGCCCACCCTGCCGCACCCCTGCTGGGCCTGGGCATGGAGCACCAGCAAAACGCCTGCTGTCCGCAGCCAGGGGCGGGCCACGGACGACAGCCAGCGTCCCCGACACTGGACCGGGGGTGGCCCTTGGGAGGGGTGGCTGGGGCCCGCGTCTGTAAATAGCCATGTTGGATAACTCTCCTCCCATGTGTTAAACAGGAACCCCAGGTGGGCGGCCAGCAGGCGCTCCCCTACCCCCATGGCCACCTCCCTGCTTTGGAGAGGGTGGATCTGGGGGGAGCGGCCCAGGAAAGGGGCACCTAACCAGTGCTCAGACTCTGCCCCCCCCAGCCCCCCTCTCCAGGTTGGGATGATGTGTGCAAAGAGCCATAGATGAACCATGGGTTACCCCGGCACCCCCCCCACCCTGCCCGGGGCCCCTCACCCCACTGAAAGCCATTGGAGATGTTCAGGGAACTGGGGTGCGGTCCCAGCCGCCCCCATCCGGGTACTCAATCTCAGGTGTCCACAGGTTCTGCCCTGCTACCCAGCTCCCCAGCAGTGGGGGCAGGGTGGAAAGGGGGGAGGCAGGGGAGGCGGGAAGGCAGTAGGGTCCAGGTTTTGCTCCTAAGACTGGGATAGGGAGGGAGAGAAACGGGTTCTTCCAAAGAACATTTTGACTCACATGGAGGGGAGGTGGGTAACAGGCTGCAGCTGGGGCAAAGGCCTCCTTATTTATTTTCCTCTGTCTCTGCTGGTGGGAAGGAGGGGGGCAGTGAGCTGCCCCTCTCTGGGTGGGTGTGTGAGTGTGTGAGTGAGGACTGCTCCTGTCAGTCGAGTCCCCAACTTTGGCCTTCCACAGCATCGTGTGACAATCAGTCAATCCCTCCTGTTTGGGACCATGACAGCCATCGAGCATAAGGCACCCCTTCCCTGCAGGTGGAGGTGTGGCGGCCGGCTCCATCCTGCCACCAGCCCTTCTTCCCGGCAGGTACCCCTGGTCACATGGCCCCTGGACCAGAGGTTGGGGTCCTGCTTGCGAGGGCAGGAAGCATGAGGGCTGATGCCTGCACCCCATGGGATAGCTCGTTTTTTTGGACCGGGTAGAATATTTTTTCAGGCACCAATCCCTTTCTTGACCTGGGCCCCATGGGTGGTCCGTTGTCCTCAGGGGGTGTGGGTGTTGGGGGGAAGGTCTGCGTGATCTGAACTTAGGGTAGGGAGGGGTAGGTGCTGTGTGCTCTCCTGGCGTATTCCTGCTGTGGCTTTGGTTGGGTTTCATTTTGGACAGGGACTGAGGACCCCTGCCCTAGAATGGGAGAGGACCCAGGCTCCCTGTCCCAAGACCCTGAAAGGACCTGTGTCCCACTGTTGGCTGCAGGAGGTTTGTGACACCTATGTGTGTTCCAGAACCTTCCTGTCTCCCCATCGGGGGCTGGGGTTTTGGATGGCGTTGTTGTGGACCAGACCCGGCCTGGCAGGATCCAGGGATGGGTCCTGGGGGTCCTGGGGAGGAGGCCAGGGAAGCCCTTTTGGAGCTGGACTGGGAAGGGTATTCTCGCTCAGTCTCTGGGCGGATCCTTGCCGGGCTGGTCCATCTGTACCCTAAACCCTCCTTTGCAGCAGTGTTGGTGAAATGCCTTAGTCTGTGGGGGCAGGCTGGGGTCCCATTTTCCCCTGTGTCTTTATGGACGTCCTCTTGATTGTCCCATCCCTGGCTGGTGCCTCTCCACAGGAGGTGGACTGTGGGTCTGAGGGCCCAGGAAGCTGAGGACTCCTCCCTGGCCCCTCCCCAGTGTCCAGGGGCCTGGAGAGACCTGTGCCCCTCCTCCCCCAAGGAGCTCGAGGTCATTGGGACCTGGTTCCAGCCACTTAGCTGTGGCATCTCAAGGATGGGGTAAGGGGGGAGGGCCCCGAGGGACTTGTGCTTTCAGGGGGCGCCCCCACTTCCCCCTGTCCTGCCTGGCCTCTTCCTTGTATTTAATTAAACAAGCCCTTTTTTAAACCCGACTCTGGTGCCTGTGTGGTTTTTCCCACCTCTGGCCTCCAGCCGGCCCGCCGAGTGCCTGTGTCCCACTCAACAGTGTAGCCCCCAGGTCGCCAGCCTCCTGCTGGGGGCCCTGAAAAGACCCCACTAGCTGGGACACGAGACAACGCTCCCTCAGCCCTAGGGCCTGGGGAGGGGGCTGCCGCCCCGCGTCACCCACGCCTCGCGCAGCGGCGCCCCCTCCTTCCCGCTCCGTTACCCGGCAACGGAGGCGCGGTGACACGGCGCGCGGGGGCGTCCAGCGCCTGCCCCCTTCCGGCTCCGGGAGCTGGGGGTGGCCGTGCCCCTGGGGCTGCTGGTGGGCGTGACAGCGCTCGTCCCCAGAGGGTCCCCGGACCCCGCTGTCTCCGCGCCGCGCCGGGCTCGCGTGCCCAGCGGATCTGCTCACGTATCGCACGCCTGCCGTCTGCCAGCTCCCGATTGGAGGGGACTGGGCGGGGGACCCCCTTCGGGAGGAAGGCTCAACGGCCCCGGGAGCATTGAGAAGTTGGTGAGGGTCTTGAACCCCTTTCCTAGGAAATAGATGCCCAGATTCCCGCGGTCTCCAGAGCCCCGAAGGCGGGTGTGGCTCCGGTGGGGGCGCACAGACCCTCCCCAGGGGCTTCCCCGATTCCGCCCCGGGGAAGGCGAAGGCCCCGCCATCTGGTGGCCGCCCCTGGCACTGCACCGCCGGCTCCCGCCGAGCCCTCCCCGGGGTCCTGCCCCTGCGGCCGCGCAGGTCGCCCACAAGCTGGGCAGGGGGCCCTCGTCCTTACTCGAGGACGGCCTCCCTGTTGCATCCCCCTAACCCCTGCTTCACTTTGTCCCCTTTCTACTGGCTTCTGCCCCGCAGGCTCACAGACATTGCTCCTTGGACCCCCGTCCCACTGTCCCCCTCAGGCTCCAGCTGGCTTTTCTGCCCCTTTGGGCAGAGTCCCTGGAATTCGGGGTCCACGCACGCAGCCCCTCCCGCCTGTCTCTCTTGGACACCATCCCACGTGCTCTGAACTGCTCGAGATGTCCCCTCCTGCCTTGGGGACGCTCCCTGGTCGTGAGGCCTCGGGGACCCCTGACCCTCCCGGATCGCTCGCACCCCGGGCTCAGGGCCCCCTCTCGCTTTGCTCCTTGTACGCTCACGTCCCCTTATGTGCCGACGACGCTCCCTGGTCGGACCTCCACTCGGACCCTCGATGTGCCCACTCCCCCCGCCAGGCTGCCCAGTCCCACCTCCCCTTCAGGCATCGGCACCTCCATCTTTCCAGGTGGCAGGCCAAAATCCTTGGGGTCACCCTTGACCTTCACTCTGTCTCTACCCACGTCCATTCCATCCGGAAATCTCCCTGGAGTTCTATCTTCAAAGCACATCCCAAATCGGCCCACTTCCACCCTGTCCTGTGTCTCCACTTAGTCTACCCCATCATCGCCCACCTGGACTGGGGCAGCCCCCTCCACCATGGCCTCCTGGTCGCCCTACAGTCCGTCCCCCTCGGTGGCCACCAGAGGGCGCCAGTGAGCACCGAATCAGGTCCCGCCCCCCTCTGCTCACAGCCCTCTGGGGCTCCCGCCTCCCTGGGGGAAAAGCCCAAGTCCTCACCAATGTCCCCAAGGCCCTGCACGACCTGCCCCCGTCCCCTCCCTGCTCTCCACTCCTCCCTTTCTCCCCCTTGCCCACTCTGCTCCAGCCACGCGGACCTCCTCTCTGTTCCTCCAACATGCCTGCCCAGTGCTGCCCCAGGGCCTTTGCACAGACTGTGCCCTCTGCCTGGAATGCCCTTCCCCCTCTACTTTCTTCAGAACTGCTCAAATCCCAGCTTCCTCAGAGGACTACATGGACCACCTCTTCTCTCAGCCTCATACCCTGTTCTACTCCCCCCCACCCCAGCACTTAGATCATGCTATCTCGGGGCGCCTTTGGCTCGGGTCATGATCCCAGACTCCCGGGATCGAGTCCCGCATCGGGCTCCCTCCTCAGCGGGGAGTCTGCTCCTCCCTCTGACCTTCCTCCCTCTTGTGTTCTCTCTCTCACTCTCTCTCTCAAATAAATAAATAAAATCTTTTAAAAAAATCATGCTATCTCATTTCCTTATTTCCTATTATCTGTCTGTCTCCCCCACCGGGAGCACCACCCCCACCAGGGTGGGGGTCTTTCCCCCGTTCAGCAGTGTTTCTAGCCGTGTGTCTGGTGCATAACAGGCACTTGGTGAATATTTGCTAAATGGATGCCCAAGGCCAGTGAGCCTGGATAGAGACTAGGTGGGCTTCACCTCACACACTTTGTCAGGTCAATGCAGGGGCCCGCCTTTCTGTTCTTGGTGATGACAGGCGTTGAGGGACCCCTGCATGAGGGGCCCGGTCCGGTGGCTGAGGTGGGGAGAGCAGTAGGCTGGGAGGGGGTCCCGCGTGTGCTCACAGGGGTCCGTGGCAATCACCAGCTGGTGGACCGAGGGTGGCCTACTGTTCACACAGAGCCTGGGATTTGCAGGTTTTTGGTGACATCCCCCCACGTTTTAAACATGGGCAACAGACAAATTTACATCATTTGAAAAACTCCTACTAAAAAAAAAAACCCTGGTGCTCAAACACACACACCGAAAACAAACACATGTGTGTCCACAGCCACACAGTCCACGATGCCCAGATGCCCTTCGACAGAGGGACGGACACACAAAATGGACACACACGGGCATGGCACTCGGCCGCAACCAGGAGCGAGGACCCCGAGCCCACGACGCTCAGGGAGGGAACCAGACACAGAAGGCCACGTGGGGTGTGCGTCCACGTGGGTGACACGTCCAGAACGGGCTCATCCATGGACGGGAAGGGGGCTCGTGGGGGCGGGGGGCTGGGGAGGGGATGGCTAGTGGGGACGGGGCTTCTTTCTGGCTTCAGAATATTCTGCAGTTACATAGAGGTGATGGTTGCACAGAATAGTGAATGTACAGAATGCCCCTGAATTTTCACTTCTAAAATGATTAATTATGGGGGCGCCTGACTGGCTCAGTCAGTGGAGCATGTGACTCTTGATCTCAGAGAAATGAGTTCAAGTCCCACCTGGGGTGTAGAGATTACTTAAAAATAAAATCTTAAATAAAATAAAATGATTGGGGCGCCTGGGTGGCTCAGTCGGTTAAGCAACTGCCTTCGGCTCAGGTCATGATCCTGGAGTCCCTGGATCGAGTCCCGCATCGGGCTCCCTGCTCGGCAGGGAGTCTGCTTCTCCCTCTGACCCTCCCCCCTCTCATGTGCTCTCTCTCTCTCATTCTCTCTGTCTCAAATAAATAAATAAAATCTTTAAAAAAATAAAAAATAAATAAAAAAATAAAATGATTAATTTTGTTAATGTAAATTTCCCCTAAATAAAAAAGGAAAAATCCACTTCATGGAATAAAACAGAGGGGAGATGGGCGCCTGGGTGGCTCGGTCGTTAAGCGTCTGCCTTCGGCTCAGGTCATGGTCCCAGGGTCCTGGGATCGAGCCCCGCATCGGGCTCCCTGCTCCGCGGGAAGCCTGCTTCTCCCTCTCCCACTCCCCCTGCTTGTGTTCCCTCTCTCACTGTCTCTCCCTGTTAAAAAATAAATAAAAAATCTTTAAAAAAAAACAAAAAACAAAACGGAGGGGAGAATCTGCCCAGGACGCCCTGTGGGAGCTGCCTCCCGTCTGTCTCTGCTGCATTTCTCATTTTCATCACTGAAGTCTTACCCCAGGTGGCACGCATTAAATGCAGTTTTCTGCCCCCCTTAGAATGGAGGGCAGATTCATTCCTTCACATTGATCCATTTTACAGATATGTGTTGTAGATTCTGTGTCCAGCTGGGTCCTGACCCTGAGATCCCCGGGTTGATGAGGGTGGAATGCAGGCAGGTGTGAATAAAATCCCTACATTGTTGGGAGAATGGGAAGGTTTGTGAGCCTGCCATGGTGGGAAATCCCCAGGGAGAGATGTGACTGTCAAGCGGAGAAACCCACCTGCATCCTTCACTGCTTCCAACCCTCCATGGCTCCCCATCGCCCTCCTGGTTTGGACAACAAGGACCCTCACACATTCACAGCCTCCAGTTGTCTCCTGCCTGGATGCCTGCTCAAGAAAGAGTCGCATGCAGGGGCACCTGGGTGGCTCAGTCGGTGAAGTGTCTGTCTCAGGCTCAGGTCATGATCCCAGGGTCCTCAGATGGAGCCCTGTGTCCGCCTCCTTGCTCAGAGGGGAGCCTGCTTCTCCCTCTCCCTCTGCCCCTCCCGCTGCTCGTGCTCTCTCTCTCTCTCAAACAAATAAATAAAATCTTTTTTTTTTTAAGATTTTATTTATTTATTTGAGACAGAGAGAATGAGATACAGAGGGCATGAGAGGGAGGAGGGTCAGAGGGAGAAGCAGACCCCCTGCCGAGCAGGGAGCCCGATGTGGGACTCAATCCCGGGACTCCAGGATCATGACCTGAGCCGAAGGCAGTCGCTCAACCAACTGAGCCACCCAGGCGCCCCATCAAACAAATAAATAAAATCTTAAAAAAGAGAGAGAGAAAGAGTCCCATGCCTAGAAACCCGCCTGCAATATTGTATGCACCCTTGTTAACACTTACTGCATTTCAAACCAGGGACTCTCAGGGTTTCAAACCCTGAGTGCGCTCAACTCAGGGTCACAGAGGCAAGGGATCTCTGCCCTCAGGACCCACTGGCTAGCCAGGAGACAGACTTTGGACAAAAACTGAGATTGTGTCCTCTGGAGAGTCATCTCTGGCCCTCCCCATCCCACCTGCCTTCCATTGCTGTACTTCTTAGTTAATTAATTTGTAATTGTGGTAAAAATACATAACATAAAATGTTCCATTTTTAACTCTTTCTAAGCTCACAGCTCAGCGGCATGAAGCACACTCGCCCTGTCGTGCAACCACCCCCACCCTCCGTCTCCAGAACGTTCCATCTCCCCACACAGAGACTGTGTCTCCACAAAGCACGGACTCCCCACCCCCTGCC
>NC_138369.1:901976-958637 GCF_054177405.1 Leptonychotes weddellii | reverse complement strand
TTTTTTTTTTTTTTTTTTAAAGATTCTATTCATTTGACAGAGAGAGACACAGCGAGAGAGGGAACACAAGCAGGGGGAGTGGGAGAGTGAGAAGCAGGCCTCCCGCGGAACAGGGAGCCGGATGCGGGGCTCGATCCCAGGACCCTGGGATCATGACCTGAGCCGAAGGCAGACGCTTAACCATCTGAGCCACCCAGGCGCCCGGAGCTGAGATTTTAAGAACGGGGGGAAGAAGGACGTCACAGGGAAAGGCTCGGAGGGAGGACTCGGGTGTCATTCCTTCTGAGGGAAACTCAGGCTCCCACTGGTGACCTCCGTCCTTCAGGACTGGCTCCCCCTTTCCATCAGACCCAGACTTCCTCATTTGGTCTCAGTGTCGAATTTCCTCTGTGTCTTTCCCCATAAAAAATGATCGTTTCAGAACCTTTTTCAAAAGAGGAGTGTGCTGGCTGGAGTTAAATAATAGGCCTGTTTTTCCATTTTGTCAGGAAAAGAAAAGTAGAGTTTTCTAATTTCTCATGTGAATTTGCTTACCTCTCTGGCACCTGCAGCTGTCTACAGCCAGCCAGATGCAAGCATTCATTGTCTGGTTGCACACCTGTGCTGGGCACGGGGCGTTGAGAGCTGCGTGAGCTTCGGGTGTGGCCGCCAGGAACCTGCTGTGGAGGAGAAAACACACGTGTGCCCGCTGGTACCTTAGCCTCAGGTCATGCTCCTCCCAGCTCCAGTGGGGGCCACGGAGGTGGGGGGGGCACATGGGAGTCGGCGCCCAGCTCTCCTGTTGAAGCGCAGCGTCTTGACTCCGTTTATTTATCTCTCGGTACTGTGTGCAGTGCTTTGCAAGGAGCCCGGATTTCTGGATTCCTCACAGTTAGTACAGGGAGGGCAGGACCACACCCTTATGCCACTGATGTTATGACTTGGCCCCAAGTCCACATGTTGCCTTTCAGCCTTCTGAACTCTGGGGTGTTGATTTCTCGCTTCATGTGTTCTTCCCTCGGTAAGTCACTTTTTACATTTCTTTCTGCCTCACAGATGGTCAGTTAGTTTCCCAAAGGATCATTTTTGGGAACCTCTTTGGTGATGTAGTTCTGTCTGCCCTGCTTGCTGTGGAAAAAATGCAACTGCCTACCCCTTTTCCCAGTAGGTCTGCATTTTTCTTTTGCAGGAAAGGAAAGGAAGGGGGGAGGCCTGCTTTGGGGTGGAGCACTGCTTCCCCTGCAGAGGGGCAGGGTCAAATCCCAGCTCAGCCTCTTTCTTGCTGTGGAGCCTCTCTGATCCTCTGTTTCCTTTTCTGTGGCATGCTTATGGGGTTGCTGCCTTCTGAGGAGGCCAGGGGAGAGTGTGTGCCTCGTCCTTTCCCTCCCTTTCAGCTTCCTCTGCTCCAGATTTTGACAAGCCCTGTTTCCTTTCGGCTGGAAGAGGCTGCAGCAGTCCAGATGTGCACGGCCCAAGCAGAGGTGCTCTGGCAAGGGTGGGCTAGGCCAGGTTTGCTTGGACTCATTTTTAAGCAACAAAGTTGCTAAGGTGCTGGGTGGGAGCCGCCTGCAGGTGGGCTGTGGGGTCCCTGTGAGGCCCAGCACCTCTGGTCTTGGGCCAATGAGCACCTGAGCCTTTCAGCAGAGTCTGAGGCCCATGAGGGGGCTGGGCCGGGGATCCTGTTGCTTCTAGCCCTGCAGATCCAGCCCCACGCCCAGCCCACCCCATGTGGGCTTTAGGACTCCCACTTCCAGACTCGGGTGTGGTATTGTCCAGTTGTGGCAGCACACGCTCGGGCAGGCTCTCTAGGACTCTCAATGGTAGGGATGATTGTCCCCATTTTACAGATGAGCAAACTGAGGCCCAGAGATGGGGAGCCACTCTCCTGTGTGCGCACAGCCGGTAAGTGGGGGATGGGATTGAGTCTGGGCAGTCAGGCCCTTGCCGCACTCCCCACCGTCCTCCAGTGCCCGCTTCCCAGCACCTGTGTGTCCCCCCCACACACCAGGGTACCTACCCACTGTGTGTCAGGCTCAGCGCTGTGCCTTGGGGATGGCAGGGAACAGCGAGACCTGGGAAGGACGGAATTGCAGGACTTGAGCACTGAGACCTGAGGACAGGCTGGAGGGCAGGAGTGGTCATGGCTGTGTGGTGGGGGCAGCCCTCCCCTGGGCCTCACATGAGGCCCTTGAGGGCCCTTTATGGTCTGAAGAGCAAGCCCTGCTTCTCGGGGAACGGAGGCAGAGAAATAAGCACTTCCCTGCAGACGGTGCGATTTATTTCCCCTGTGAGCTGCCTCGGAGCTGGAGGGCCACAGGAACAGGCAGCCCCCGGGGGGATGACTGTACCGAGCAGGCCCGTGGCCATGCTGCCTCTCAGCTGCTCCCTCTTTGGGCAGGGTGCCATCGGGTTTCATTTGGGGGCGACTTCCCACCATCCCGTGATGGTATTTTCCGAGATGGAATGGAAGTGTGGTCTCCTGCATCCAGCACTTTCTCATTACAAGTGAATGCCGGGGAGATTTCTCTCCCCTGATACTGAGAAAGAATGGATTCTGAGAAAAGGTCCGCAGAAAGCAGCATTGCCTTTCGTGTCTGGAGGCCTGGCCAGGGTATGCAAGGAGCCTAGAGTGCCTTTGCTAGCTGGGAGGCAGTGGGGCCTGCAGTCTGGCCCGCTGGGGCCTCCTGCTTAGTCTGGGCGGCGCGGGGGGCGGTGGGGGGGGGAGCTCTGAAGCTGGTTGGAGGAATAGTAGAAACTGGACATTGGGGCCCGTTGGGGCCAGTCATGCTCTGGGTGGGGAGCATCGTGGGCGCTGTAAGGCACTGAGCGCATCCACCTGCTCCGTGCCGGGAGCACCCCCAGTCGTGACACCTCCTACCCTGGTTGTGACAACAGATGTCCCTAGACATCGCCTGGTGTCTCTTGGTCATAGGCTGTTTCTTGCGGAGGCCACTTTCTTTTTAAGCGTCCCCCCTGCCCCTCCCAAGATGCCGCAGCCCCCAGGGACCCAGCCTTGCAGGCCTCCCAGAGGAGACGCCTTCAGCCCCGCTGGTGGTGGTTCTATTGTCTTGTTGCTCTTGGTTTTCTGTCAGGATGGGATTAGAGGCGAGGTGCTGGGGTTTTCAAAGCACCAAATTCACCACTTACACCAGGCTGCGTCACCGTTGTGGTTTTGGGCAGAATCCCAGCTGGTGAAGCCCACATGTTGCCTCTGTTCAAAGCACCTTTCTTCACGACTCAGAGTAACAAAAACATTGGACAATACTGAAAAGTCAGAGGAAATGTGTTTTGGAAGTTGCCCCGAGTCCTGCATCTACCTGCATGCTGGGCTCCCTCCCGGCCTCCCACAGAAGAGGCTTTGTGGCTTTTGTACGTCGTCAAGATCCCGCCGCACTGATTAAGTTGGACTCTGTTTTCTGAGGGGAGAGGCCATCCTGGGACTGTGCCCCCGGCTTCCTGTACCTGGCAGCCCCTCCGGATGACCTGAGATCCTTAAAAAATCCTGCCTTCTTGCCCTGATCTAGGCTTGAGCCACACACGAATAGCTGCGGTGGGTATCTGAAAGTGTTTTTGCTCCGCATTAGCAGAGCAGTGGGTCTCTCCCTGAGGTCCTGCCCCAGGGGATGCTGAGCAGTGTCTGGGGAAGCTTGTGGTTGTCAATTCAGGGGTGCTCCTGGTGCCTAGTGGGTGGGGGCCAGGGATGCTGTTCAGCCCCCCACAGTGCCCAGAGTGCCCGTTCCCCTACATACACAGATTCAACCAGCCCCGAACGTCCGTGGTGCCAAGTGAGATTGGGGAACCTGATCGGCACCCAGCCCCTGGGCAGGGTTGGTGGGGACAGCCAAGCCAGCTGAGGGGAGCTCGGGGCCTGTGTGTGGTGCTTGAGCATGCCCCCACCCGAGTTCTCCAGGGGCTCCAGAGGAGAGGTGCAAGCGTCGTGGCTGGCTTTCAGCCCTCGCAGGCGGAGTGCAGCCCCAAATGAAGGCATTCTGGCTTCACTTTCTGTTGTGCAGAAACCCTATCCTGGGGGGTGGCCTGGCCTCCACCTGGTCAGCATTTCCGCCTGTGCCTCAGTTAGCCCTTCTGTGAAATGGGTAATGACTTGGGCCCTCAGTGGACAGCGTCATGGGAACGTTCTTTCCTGCTTCATTGTCCCCTCCCGCTCCCTCTGCCCTCAGGGTCCCCTTTACAGAGCCATGCTTGGTGCTGCCGAGGTGGGCGTGCAGGATTCTTTCAGCTCTGCATGCCTGTGCAGTGGGGAGGCCGGTTGGTGTGATCTGATTCACAACCAAGAACTGGATGCTAAGAAGGAAACAGAGCCGGAGGAGGCGCTCAGGTCACTGGAGCTGGGAACCATCCGGGCGGATTGCAGGGGGTTGTGGAAGGGTCTCCTGGCTGCCTGCTCTTCTCCTCCATGATAAGCTGCATCCTCCAGAGTTTGTGCCGTGGTTGGCCGGTGCCTTTTGAGGAAGCAGGCATGCGTGCTTGTCATTTGAGGGCCTTTGGTCTGTCGGCTTCCCCTAAGTATTGAGGTCTTCTGGAAATGGCCATGCGGAGGGCCTGGCCATGGCAGGCTGCGTGGGGGCAGGCAGGAGTGGAAGCCAAGGAGCACCTCTGGGGGAACTGCCCTCGCGCTCGTGGCTTTCGTTTGCTAACGGAAAACAGGGTGGGAAGCTGCTTAGGGTGCCCAGGACTTGGGTGCTCTGAGGGTGGGGCTTGGCTGTTTCACAAGCCGTGGTCTTGGCCTGGACCCGTGTTTACACGCAGGTACCCCTGGGCCTTGGTGTCTTCTGGATGTGTCTGAATTCAGCATGTACCTGTGGGCTGGCGCAGGGTGGGGGAGGCACTCTGGAAGCTGAGGATGGGTGTCCCCAAGCACAGATATGGGCTGGGGTCCAGGAGAGAGAGCAGTTGGCCCTGGGGTTGCAGAGACATCAGGCAAGTGTCCCCACGCAAGTGGTTCCTGAGCTGGGCTTTGAAGGATGAGTAGAAGCTTGCCTGGTGGCTGGAAGCAGGGGTAGGGGTGGGGGGATGATAATCTGGGATTGGGTCTGGGAGACAGGGCAGTGGAAGGCCTGGAATGTTCTCTTGTGTGGTTTGGAGGGACGGGGGGTAGGGGGGAAGGGAGGTTGCTCCCCAGCATCGCTGCCACCCACAGCGGCTCCAGCAGGGGTCACTGTTGTCACTGTGACTCGTGATGGTCCTTCTGGAGGCTGCTGCAGTCTGGCCAGTCCACCCCAGACGCGGCGATGGAGGGCTGTGCTCAGAGCCGGTTGGCTTTCCTGTGTGGCTGCTGGGGGCTGTCTGTGTGTGTCTGGGGGAGTGGGTGCGCTCGAGGCACAGGGGGCCTGTGGCCCTCGGTCAGTATTTCTTTCATTCACTCACTCCACGCACCGTTGCAGACGTTTGTGCCGGCCAGCTCACTTGTGGCCGGGGTGTAGAGGGGAGCCAGGCGGTCAGCATGTTGAGCTGCTGGACAGCAGGGGACAGGAGGGGCAAGGCCCAGGAGGTGACAGGGAGGGCTCATCTGAGTGGTACTGGGACTGCATGCACTCCAGGCGCATCCTGGTCATGCTTGTCCCTGTGTGTCCTAGAGGCCAGATCTGTCCCCTTCCAGTTGATGGGCACACATCACAGTTGTTTGTCCTGAGAGATCTGTGTCCCCTTCTCCAGTAAAGTGGCCTGGAGAGCCCTCAAAGGGCAGGAATGTGGGTACTATTCCAGGAGACGGACCTGAAAGCCCGGGGGCCCCCCCTCCCCATGCACCCATGCCCCAGCATTTTGCTGGGTATTTAGGGAAGAGAATAGGCCTGTCCGAGCAGCTCAGTGCAACTGGTTCTGCAGGGAGGATCTTGGAGGGCTGCTTGGAGGAGTCGCTGAGACAGAGGCCATCAGGCTCTGGGCAGGAAGCTGGTCTCAAGTATGAAGGAGGGGTGAGGGCTGGCCCACCTGGAAAGCCTGCCCTCGTCACGCCTCCGCAGCATTTACCTTTGGGGTCAAGTAATAAAAGCCACTGATGCTCACGTGTGACCTTGGTATGTGGGCTCTTTCTTGGGGGTCACAGCTGGCTCCCCCGTCTTGGCTCCACGGTCCAGGAATGGCCGTGAGAGGTGTGGCTTTCCTTCTCCCCATCCCCCGCTTTACCCTGAGGATGTTTCGGTGTTCCTAGGCCTCCGGCCGCCCAGAGGACCTCCTAGGAACCTCCGTTGTGGAGGAAGGTGACCCCCAGGATACCCACTGGCCACCGTGTTTGGGGAGTTGGAAGTGTACCAGGGCCAGAGTGAGAGAACTCTTGAAATTTTCTGTGTTGAGACTATGAAAGCGATGTGGTGCCCCTGACGGGTGATGAGGGCAGCAGAAAGCAGACCCCTCCAGCTGCCCCAGGGGAGGCCCACTGCAGCCTGACCCCAGCCTGATTCCTCCGCTGCTCTTCTCTGTATTTCTGAGTGCTCTTTGTGTTTTTATCTTGTCCTGGAGGCTTCCCTCCAGGAAGTAGTTTTGCGGCATAGCTGAGCTCCCTTCATCTTTACGAGGGCCAGCAGGCTCAGCGTTGGGCTGACTCTCGTCCCGGTCCTCCTGGGACCAGGCCTCAGGGGTGGGGCAGCTCAGTAGTGGTGTGGCCAGTGATGCCCAGAGAGAGCCCAGTTAGGTGGTGGTCCCAGGGCTGGCTAGGGCCCTCTTTTCTTTCCTCTCCCCTGGAGCCTTTGCACTTGCTTCTGGGGTGGGGGCTTTAGAGCTGAGGGGAGAGGGCAGCGAGGGGCTGTCCAGGGCTCGGAGCTTTGAGCCAGTGTGTGGAGCTGTCCAGCAGCATCAGTCTGCCCTGGGGGTGGAGGTGGACCTGGACCCCAGGCCCTGCTCCCCCCCCCCCCGGCACAGCCCAGCCTCCTTCCTCATCAGGCACATAGCAAGTGTCCCCCCCCCCATGCACTCTTGAGCACCTGCTCCTATCGGCTGTTGCTCTTCTCTTCCTAGGTGTCTGGGGTGCCCCAGGCAGCCCCAGGACTCTCCCCTCTGCTCCAGAACAAGTGAATGGCCAGGTACTTTCACCCTGGGCTTCGGGCTCCTGCCCCATCCAGTGGGCATTTGGATGTCCCTGAGTGGGGCGTGAGGGCATCCTACCCTGGGGGTGGGTAGGAAGGCCCTCAGGAATAGAGACTCTGGGCCTGCAGGGGAGTAGTGATGGCCAGCCCTCCTGAGGACCTGGGGGGCTGTTGTGCCCCCCCCGTTGGGGGGTGGACAGAAAAGCCGAAAGGGAGGGGTGGGTGCTCAGACCTTCTGAGCCCCAGTTGGCTCTGCCCCGCATTCCAGCCAAGCCAGGGCTGGTGGGTAGCTGGTGTGCTTTCTACCACCATGGTCTTACCCCGGGGCATTCTCCCCTTCTCCTTGCACGGCCTCTGCGCCATACGCAGCTCCCGGAGCCCAGGTGGGTTTAGTCCCTCCGCTGACTAGCCCTGGTGTCCTGCTTATCTCCAGTGCTGTAGGGCTGTCTCCTCCCTGTGTCCTGCTGCCCCCACGCAGGGTCAGGAGGCCCTGGCTGCCCATGGGGTTGGAGGAGAATTCTGCTGAGGTCTTATCAGAGCACGGAAGCCACAGTGGGACCACTGTGCAGCTGTGCTTATCGTCTTCGGACCTTGGGCAGCGCAGGAGGAGGGCGGGGGCGACAGCCAGCCCCTTGGCAGAGAAGGTCGGTCAGCAGCGCCAGGACTCCTTTCCGGGTCAGGGAGGACCCAGGCTCTGCGGTCAGCCCTCTCACCGGCTGGGTGAAGCTTAGGGAGCAGCCTGGCCGGCCAGGGCTCAGCCTCCTTATCTGTGGAATGGGCAGACTCGGGGCAGGACGATTGTGAGGGAAGGCCTGAGTGCCTCCTGGGGTTCATGGTGGGGCTGGAGGACCTCCCCCTGTGGGGCCTCCGTGCTTGGCTGTCTTGTTAATTCCACATGCCTTTGTGGGAGGGTGCGTGGCATTTTCTGGAGCCGGGGTGCGGTGGGAGCAGGGGCACAGAGGCACAGATGGGGCCCAGGATAGGGTGTTTCCCGGCAGAGGGGAGGTTGGGAGGGATTGGAGGCGGCTGCCCAGGACTCAGGAAGCAGCGCTGCCCTGTCTGTGGCCCACTCAGCCCCTTGTGGTCTCCACAGTGACCCTTGCCCAGCTCCGGATGGGTTTTTGCACTCAGGGACCCATGGCCCCGCACAGTGGGGGTTCGGCCTTTCCTTGTGGGGTCGGGGAAGCAGACCTGGTATCCACCGTGCTGGAAGCCTGTCCCAGAAGTGGGCCGTCAGAAAGAGTGGCAGGACGCCAGAGCCAGGGGAGGGCAGCTCTCTCCTTCAGCAGGGCAGGTCCTGGTGGGTGTGCGGCCTTGGTGGGCACAGAACCAAGGCTCAAACGCCTGAGGGGAAGGCTGGGCCTAGGTGGGCTGGCGGTAGGGTGTGGGTATGGGAAGGGGTATTTGGTGACTTTTTCCTTTTCCAAAAAACAGCCTAATTAATCTTGTTTACCGAATGCGTGCTTACCAGGTGCAAACCCCCGAGGGAACTGCCCCTTGGCTTCCATCCAAATGAATTCCCTGATAATTAGAAGGTGCCTTCCAGGGTGCCCCATGGTCCTTCCTGAGCTCTCTGGGTGCCACCTACTCAGAGCCTTCTGATGTGCTCACACGGGCCGGTGGGCAGTGTCCCTGGGGCACCCTGCCGCTTGTAAAACATTTTCTTGGGGAGCTTCTCAGTTCCGATAGGCCCAGTGAGGTCCTGGCCCTCCGGAGCAGGGTAGGGCAGGGGCTAGGTGCCAGGAAGGTCCCCCCTAGAAGCCTCAGGTAACCTTAGCTGGGGCTCAGCGGGCCTCTTGTCTGCAGGGACCAAACTCTGGGCCCTGTGTGCTCACTTTTAAGCCACAAGGTTGTAACAGAGTTCCTGGCAGCTACGCTGGAAGCTTCCAGACCTGTCTGGAGCCCCTCAGGCTGCTGACAGTGTCGCATGGTACCACTGGGGGACCTGAGGCCTCAGGGGCAGGGGTTGGCCTTGACCTTCTTAGGCCCACTGAGGGCGGTTTCTTCGGCTTTGTGGCTGGGGAGGCAGCCTCCAGCGGGGGCTGAAAACGCTCCACATGGGCAGAGCTTCGGGGATGCTCATATCAAGGGGCCGGGTGCTTGGACTGGGCTCAGCCAGGAGCTGCAGCCCCTTCAGGGTCTGAGCTGCTGGGACCCCTTCCCATCTGAGAGGCCAGGCTACTTGAGGCTAGTGGGGGTGGAGCGGTGGGGCTGCCCTTAGGATGCCGCTACAGGCCCTGGGGTGGGAAAAAGACAGCCTTCCTCCTCGCGCCTCTGCCTCAGATCCCCCCACTCCCCCCGAGTTAACAAGGCAGCCTTCGGGCCTCTGCAGGCCCTCCTCTCTCCCTCCCTTGGGGTCTCCACCTAAGCACAGATTGACTTTGGGGAAAACCCTCCCTTTCAAAATGTGAAGTGGCCTGAGGTCCAAACTCTGACCTCATTACTTTGAAGCAGGGCTGAGGGGCTCCTTCCTGGCTGGTGTGCACATTGTTGTACATATGTATGTATTTATTATTAGAGCGCGCGCACCAGCATGAGCAGGGGGGAGGGGCAGAGAGGCAGAGGGAGAAGCAGACTCCCCGCTGAGCAGGGAGCCCGATGCGGGGCTCGATCCCAGGACCCTAAGAACATGACCTGAGCCGAAGGCAGACGCTTAACTGACTGAGCCACCCAGGTGCCCCCAGATGTGCATATTGTTTGTAGCCCTTCTCCCTGGTGAGGGGTAGGGAAAGACCCCCATCTGTTCATCCCCAACCAGCCTCTGGGGGAGGGGTATTCCCATGAGGGGGGCTGGGCTGGATGTCCCCTTGAGATCAGCCAGTCAAGCCCCTCAGTGGACATGCCTGGTAAGTGCCCCCCCAGCTTGTGGCCTGTCTGGGCCTCTCTCTGCTGGCAGCCAGGACTTCTGAGGCATTGGCTCCTCTCTGTTTACTCAGGCGGAGTTGAACTGGAGGGGGTCTCCCATTGGTGCCTTCAGACTGGTTGTGGGTCAGGGTGGGCAGGGAGGGTGGCCCTCCACCTCTGACCAGGGGTGGATGTGCGTTCTGTCCCTGGGCTCCCCACCCCATATCCGGGAGTTTTCAGCTGTGAGAGGGGGCACGAACTGACCGCCCCCCCCCAGGGCCCCAGCTCGGTGGTGGTGGGTGTTGGACTTTGCCTCCCTGGCTCGGACCCACAGTCCTGGCACTCCTTGGTGGTCTGAAGCATCACTTCTTCTAAATACAATCAAAACCTAGATTCCAGGTTAAATGCCAGACAACACACCCACAATGATCCCTTCCTTCCCTCGGGCCCCAGGCAGAGGCCCAACCACCAGGCCCTGCAAAGCCTCCTCTCCTGAAGGCTGGTGGCCAGCCGCGATTTTCTTTACCCTGTGCTCTCGCTCCGCAATGTTGCTGGGAGTGTCCTGGGGCTACAGAAACGCGTCACCGCAGCCTGGGTGCCTTAAGACAACAGTCTCCTCATCTGACAGTTCTGGAGGACAGAGGTCCACAGAATACGTCCCCCTGGGCTAACGCTGGGTGTGGGCAGGGCTGGCTCCTTCTGGAGGTTCCAGGGGAGACGCAGCTGTTACTCTGCCAACTGCAGGGCAGGAGATCTAGCCGGGTTCTCTTTCAGGACTCTCTAGAATCATCTCTGATAAGACTTCTAAAGAATTGTTATTTGAATACAGTTGACACACAATGTTATATTAGTTTCAGGCATACAACTTAGTGATTTGAAAAGTTCATACGTGGGCGCCTGGGTGGCTCAGTCAGCATCTTCCTTCGGCTCAGGTAATGATCCCAGGGTCCTGGGATCAAGTCGTGCATCGGGCTCCCGGCTCAGCGGGGAGTCTGCTTCTCCCTCTCCGTCTGCCTCCTTCCTCTGCCTCCTCCTCCTTCTGCCGCTCCCCCTGCTTGTGCCCGTGCTCATGCTGTCAAATAAATGAAATCGTGAAGAAAAAAAAAAAAAAAGTTTATACATTAGGTTTTTTTTTTTTTTTTTTTAAACAGATTTTAAAATTTCAGATAGGAGAGTGCCTGGGTAGCTTGGTTGGTTAAGCGTCTGCCTTCAGCTCAGGTCATGATCCTGGAGTCTAGGGATCGAGTCCCGTGTCGGGCTCCCTGCTCGGTGGGAAGCCTGCTCCTTCCTCTGCCCATCACCTCGCTTGTGCTTTCACTCTCTCTCAGATAAAGTCTTTAAAATAAAATTTCAGACAGGATTTCTCATGATGAGCTCTTTAAATTCTGGACTATTTGAACGTGGTATATTTGCATATGGTATGTTATTCCTTTCTTGGAACATTGGGCTTTGTTTGTTCATGTTTTATTTAGCCTCTGTCCTTCTGTCTGTACGTGAGAGTCTCCTAGGAGTTTTGTGCAGACAGTGGTTTCTTTGGTTGTGCGGGGCTCAGAGCATAGGCCCCGGAACGCGGTACCTAACCGGAATTATCTATCCCACAGCCGCTGGTGGAGGTGGGGACTCTTCAGGTCAACGTAAACATTACAAGGTCAGGACAGCAGGCCGGCTCCATAGGAAGAGCGTGCGCCTCCTGATCTCAGAGTCGTGAGTTCAAGCTCCGTGTCCGGTGTAGAGGTTACTAAGAAAACAATAATAAACTTTTAAACAACAACAACATTAAGAGGACGTAGGCTTTGCTGTCCACCCCATTTGGTGTTTTCAGAATGAGATTTGAACATACAATACTTCTCCTTTTTTTTTTTTGTTTTATTTTTTTTAAATTTTATTTATTTATTTGCGAGAGAGAATGAGATAGAGCACGAGAGGGGGGAGGGTCAGAGGGAGAAGCAGACTCCCTGCTGAGCAGGGAGCCCGATGCAGGACTCGATCCTGGGACTCCCGGATCATGACCCGAGCCGAAGACAAATGCTTAACCGACTGAGCCACCCAGGCGCCCAATACTTCTCCTTTTTTATACCGTGGGACCGTGGCGTGGGGAGCCTTCTGCCTCACTTGTTCCTTGAGAGCATTGTGGGGCTACCTAGCGGTGGGCGTCCGTGTTCCGGCATGTGCACAGCGCCGTGGACTTCACTGTAGGGAGTCCTACAGGGGACACCTCAGGGGTGGCCCTCTGCTCCCCGCTTACCCAGGTCCTGACCCTGGGGAGCCCTGCACATTCCTGCCCCGCCCAGGGCCGCGTCTGTGCCCTGCCCGGCTGGCAGGCCCTCCGTGCACACCGTCCCAGCTCCGGCCTGCAGGAAGTAGCCTGCTGCGGCTTCGCTGTGGGCTGGGCCCACGGACTCCCATTCTCGCCCTCGCTCCCGGACTGCACTTGTCCAGTCCGTCAAGTCTCCATCCGCTCCGTTGTGCCGGTTGGACGACCCGTGCTGGGAGGTCTGGGGACCAAGTGGCCGTGCCTCGGGGGCCCGGTTCTGCTTCCTCACTGCGCCTGTCAGTCGATGCAGGATAGGGCCTGCATGGGGAGTGGGGCGTGCTCCGGAAACCTCGACCTGCTGGCAGATCGTCTCTGGGGCTTTGCCGGAGGCCCGGCCCCCAGTTGGTTCTGGTTCTCTGCTGGTCCGATGCCTCTTCCCCTGCTGGCCTTGGGGGTGAGGCCCAGACTGAGGCAGTGGCCAGCGCTGGCTCGTCCGCCTGTGCCTAAATGGGCCCACTCACTGCTCTGCTCTTTTTTTTTTTTTTAAAGATTTTATTTATTTATTTGAGACAGAGAGAATGAGAGAGAGAGAGCACATGAGAAGGGGGAGGGTCAGAGGGAGAAGCAGGCTCCCCGCCAAGCAGGGAGCCCGATGCGGGACTCGATCCCGGGACTCGAGGATCATGACCTGAGCTGAAGGCAGTCGCTCAACCAGCTGAGCCACCCAGGCGCCCTCACTGCTCTTTTCTCCCACTTCCCGTTTCAGGGCTTGGTTATGATCCGTACAACCCCGAGCTGCCGAAGCCCCCTGTGCAGAGGGAGAATGGAGCCCTGGTCAGAGGGGATGAGCCCCGCTCGGACATCCTGGAGCTGGAGCTGGTCAATCAGGCCATTGAGGCCGTGCGTTCGGAGGTGGAGCTCGAGCAGCGGCGGTACCAGGAGCTCCTGGAGACGGCCCGAGAGCACAGCTCCGCCGAGGCCCCCGCCGTGGCGCCCCGAGGCCCTGCCGCTTGCCCTGCTGCTGGCCTGGACGAGGACGCCTTTCCACTGTCCTTCGATTACAACCCTGGTGGCCGCCCTGGCCTCCTAAGCCCTGATGCCAGCTACCAGCCCACTCCTTTGGCTGCCGCCGCCGAGGCAGGCAGCAAGTACTCGCTGGCCTCTCTGGATCGGGCGCAGGGCCATGGCGGAGGGGGTGGCGGCACCCTGGAGTACGTCCCCAAGGCTGTGAGCCAGCCCCAGCGATACGGCCGCCCGGTCCCCAGCAAGTACGTGTTGGACGACTCCAAGCCGTCCACGGACCTGGAGTATGACCCACTGTCCAACTTCTCTGCCCGGCTGCTCAGCAGGGCCAGTTCCAAGGACGACAGGGCCCCCAAGAGGCCCAGGGGCTCCCGGGGTAGTGAACCCTACACGCCCGCCCTCAAGAAGCCCTGCGACCCCTTTGCTGGCTGCGACGCCAGGTTCTCAGACTCGGATGATGATGCCGCCGCAGCTCCGCCTGACGTGCCCGTCACCACCAGCCCTCCGAGATCCCAGGCGGGCCCCGAGAGCAAGGCCCCCGGGCAGCCAGGCTCCAGGGAGAGCCAGGACGCTGAGGAGGGCAGCCTGCGGGAGACCAAGGAGATGGCAGTGCAGTATGATGTGGAGGACCTCGGGCAGTCCCCCAAGGGTCCCGGGGGGACACCCGTGGCCAAGCCCAGCTCCCCGGCCAGGGCCTCCCGGGAGCCCAGCGGCTGCAAGCAGGGAAGACCCAAGAAGAAGAAAAGTGGGGCACTGCCTGCCCCCGGCCACAAGGACGGCGTCCGGAAGAAGGACAGGGGCAAAGACGGAGAGCATGGGAGGCCAGCCGGGAAGCCCTGTGCAGACAGGAGGGGCCCACAGGCTGGCAGCCCCCGGCATAGGGCCGAGCAGCCCGAAGGGACCAAGAAAAAGCCATCTTCGGCCACCCCGGTGGCCAGCTCAGGGAAAAGCCGGCCCGACCGCGGGGGTGTCCACCAGCTGCCCAACAGGCCCGGCGGGAAGACCGTGTCGGGGAAGCTGGCCGAGCGGAAGGCCCGCTCGCTGGACGAGGGTACCTCCCGGGACGCCCCCAAGCTGCAGAAGCGGGCCCTGAGCCACGCAGACCTCTTCGGGGACGAGAGCGAGGATGAAGGCCCGGGGCCCGCGGCACCCCCCGCCGCCCCGCCCCACCTCAGCTCCACCTCGGACTCCGACTCGGACTCGGACAGCAGCCTGGGCTACTCAGCGGCTCAGGGGCCGCGCAAGCGCCTCAAGGCCCCCCCGCCCGCCCGGCCTGCCCCCGCCTCCCCTTCCCCCTCCTCATGCTCCTCTTCCTCCTCCTCTTCCTCCTCTGGGGTGGGCGGGAGCGTGGACTACGCCGCTCTGGAGAAGGAGGTCGACTTTGACTCCGACCCCATGGAGGAGTGTCTGCGCATCTTCAACGAGTCCACCAGCGTCAAGACGGAGGACAGGGGCCGGCTGGCCCGGCAGGTGAGCCGCCTCCACAGGGCCTGTGGCTGCAGCGGGGGCGCTCCCGTCCTTCCTCGGTCAGGAGCCCTTGGGGGCTGCCTGCGGACCCCCCCGCCCCCCAGCTTGCCTTGTCCACAAAGAGGAGGCTTAAGGCCCACCCGGCAGGCTCCCGGGGCGGTGTCCTGAGATCCACAGAGACCAGGCAGAGTTGTGCAGTGCATTGCCCACCTCTCCCTCCTCCCCCTGTCTCCTCCCTCCCCCCCCAAACCTGGGCTAGCCCCAGCCTTTCTGGGTCGGCCGGCCAGTGTCCTCAAGTCGGCCACCAGAGGGAGCTTGCTTTTCCACAAAGCTCAGAAAACTGCCGCCTCTAGGAGGGTCGCAAGGTCCCTCCCGGGCTGCCCTGTCCTTTACTGCCCTGCTCTGTTCGCAGACCTTCCAGGTGGTGCAGGTCAGATTTCTCCACCTGGTTCCTGTGTTTCTGAGCTGCCCCGCGTGAGCGGGCGAGGGAGGGGACCAGGAGGCAGTGGTCTGGGCGGGAGGCCGCTTTGGCTGAGGCCCCTGTCGCACTTGGGGCTGGGGTGTGTCTGCAGGAGATGTGCTGGGGGGCCTGTTTCCTCACCTGTGAGTGGGCGGGGGTTGGAGGTGAGGGCCCCACGTCGTGTCTCAAGACCTGGGAGCCCCTCCCTCGAGTGCGTCACTGCCTTCCCACCTCACCCTGTCTCAGGTCTGGGAGCCCGCTGCATTGGTGTGGGAGGTGAGGCCCGAGAGAGGGAGCCTCGCTGAGGGACGGATGTGTGTTTCAGCCCCCCAAGGAAGAGAAAATCGAAGACAAGGGGCATTCGGGTTTGACCACTCTGTTCCCTGGGCAGAAGAGGAGAATTTCTCATCTCTCCAAGCAAGGCAAGGAGGTAAGAGTCTGCTTCTGGGTCCTGGGTAGAAGCTGGTAGGAGAGAGGCCCCTGTCTGCGAAACCGGATCCCCGTGTTCCCCGGCCGACGAGTTCCTGTGTCCTGGCACAGAAGTGCCTGGAGCCCGCCTCCGGTCTTCAGGCTGTGCTCCGTACTGGGGGGAGTCGGGCACAGCGCAGGAAGGGCGACGTGAGGGGCGGCTCCAGAGCGGCCGTCCTCCAGCAGGGTCACACAGCGCAGTCTGGCGCTGGCTGGGAGATGTGCTGTGTGATCCCAGAGAGGTGGCCCAACCGTTCCGAGCTGGTTTCCACCGTGAAGACAGGGAAAGTGGTTGGTGGCTGAGGCAGCCAGCGTAGGAGAAGACCGGGGCAGAGGGTGGGGCTCCCGGCCAAGCACCTGGGAGCTCTGGTTGATTCAGTCACTGGAGCCCTCCCCTGGTGAAGCTGGAGGCTAGAGAGGATTGAATCAAGCGGGATTGGATTGGTGTGCTAATCCAATCAGGGGGCCCAGGGATTCCCACCCACGTAGTGGGTGTGCCTCTTATCAGGGCCAAAGGCACGGCCTGGGCCTTCTGAAGGCAGAAGCCGAGAGAGCAGGGCCACGGAGGTGCTCCGCTCCGGGACGGCGAGGCAACATGAGCTTGAGGCCCAACATGTTGAGCTCCTTGGTTCCCGCCTGGGTATCCAAGAGCTCAGAAGGCCCCAGGGCAGCTGGACGTGCCCAGGCCCTGGAGCCCCAGCCTTCCTGCCCATGGCTGTACTGTCAGTTTTTTGCCCCACGTGGCCTGCTCTGGGTGCCCCCAACCTACAGCCACACCCTGGAATTTGTCATCACCCAGGCAGAGCCTGTGAGGAGAGGCCCAGCTCCCCCGGCCCGGCCTCTCACCGCCCAGGAGGTATGCTATCGGCGGGCCCAGCAGGCCCAGAGGGACTCTGCTACCTGGCTCCAGGCTACCCAGCAGCCAGCTGAGAAGCCCTCTTCCATCCATATCTCAGCCCCTGGCGAGAAGAGGAGGATCGCCCACGTTCCCAACCCCCGTCTGGCTGCCGGTAAGTCCCAGGGCACAGGGGTCGGGTGTGATAGGAGGGGCCCAAGGCCAGGCTCCACTTCTGCCAGCGATGGTGGCCTTGGACAGGGCCCAGCCGGGGCCTCAGCATGCTTGTCTGTGAGATGGGGATCAGGGTCTCTCCGACCGGTAGCAGGCGGGCCTGGTGCAGTGCCCAGCGGCTCTGGGCCTTTCCTGGCTTTGGTGCTGGTACTGGGCTGCTGGCTGTGGAGAGTCGGAGGGGTGTCTTCTCCTATCCCTTGTCTATCAGACCCAGAGCCTCCCTCTGAGGCCCTGACCCAGAGGTCTCCCTGTGACTCTCCCTTTGTCCCTGCCCCTGGTCTTTGTGTCCTTGCCTCCCCCGGGCTCCTGGGGTATTGGAGGCGGGTGGCCCGGTGGGGGCCGGTCTGAGCGTGGGCACCGGGCCCTAGACAGCGATGCCAGGAACAGGGAGCTGGCTGCAGGGTTGTGTGTGGGGTGGGGCCCCTGGCTCCTGCCCAGGTGTGGCTGGAGGCGCTCAGCTGACCTGGGGGGCTCGGGGCAGTCTTGCCCCCTCCTCCTGCTCTGAGGGGCACGCTCCACACTGTGGAAGCCGGGTCACGCCTCCGGGGTCCGACAGGCGGGACACTCGGTGGGTGTCTCTGGGTCAGCGGTGTCTGGAGCAGAGGAAATGGGAGGGGGGGCTCAGGAGGGCTTGTTCAGATGCAGTCAGCCTCTCTGGGGGAGGCCCCTGCCGTCTGACCAGCTCCCAGGGGACTCCCTTGCTGCTATTCCAATACCCCGTTGATTAACCGGGGCCTGAGGGGCAGCCCCATGAGGTAGTCCTGCAAATGCAGGCGCCCGTAGCCACCGCCGCTTTTCCCTGGTGCCGGAAACCTTCTTCAGCATAAGCTGTTGCATTCTGATCCTTCCCCGCCCCGGAACCCCCCGGTTAGAACCCCATGGCGAGGGGTGTTGGCTGAGGTTCTTGAGCAGCGGGAAGGGCGAGGACCCTGAGCCGCGTGGGGCCCGGGACGTGGCTCTCTCACAAACCCACAGCTTCTGCCCGCGGCCGAGTCGCACGGGTCGGTCCTGGCACACGGCCCTCGCCATACACGCTGGGGGTGGCGTCAGCCCGCGGGGAGTCCGGCATTTGTAGGCACTGGAGCCACCTCCCTGAGCAGCCGTGGGACCCACCTGAGGTCTCAGGAGTCCCGTCCGATGCTCCGGGCTGGCTTTCCTTTCCACGTGTGCCCAGGTGCTGCCTGAGAAGTCTGTCTAAACGAACCTAAGAGCTGTCTTTCCATTCCTGAGAAGCGCACATTTTCTGCCCCGTCAGCAGAGGCTGACCCTGGTGTCCGATGGGCCACAGCCAGCTCGTGGTGCCAGCGTCCTTCCCAGGAGGCCGGGGACCCGGGCCCTCTGCTCTCCTCATCTGCTCCCGTTCTCTTGTCACGGCCGGGCCCGGGAGCAGGGCTGGTCTGAGGCCCCGCGCACGTGCTCACCCAGCCCGCCTCCCCTAGCCCCCGCTGCCTGCCTGGAGCCCTCGGAAATGGCCCCACAGGCGGGTGCCCTCCTCCCTGGGGGGTGGGGGGGGCGGGAGACTGTTTGGTTTGTGACCTCATCAAAGGGAGAGACAGAACACAGGCCGCGGCGGGCAGGCCGGCTGGTCACAGTGACCGGGCCGGGGACGTCCTGTACCCTCTGGTCCTCAGCCCAGGAGCCAGGGCCTTTCCTCCCTCGTACGTCAATGCCTCGGAGTCGGGGGCCGGAACATGTGGCAAAGCCTCCCCACGTGCCCTGCCACTCGCCGGACCACCCCGGCGGCGACGTTGCCTGAGCCGGCCTCCAAAGCCCGTTTGTGTTTCCCCCTTCTCGATGGACTTGCCCGAAAGCAGATAGAACCTAATGCCATTCCGCAGCCCGTGTCCCACAGCCCGGCCCTTCCCCCCGTGCTCCGAGATGCACGTCCTGCTGGCGCTGAATGACCGCGGCTGCTTGGTGCTCTGCAGCTCGGTGATGGGCGTGCTCTGCTCCCGCACTCACGGACCCTGTGCCCCGCCAGCCCCCACAGGTGCCAAGAGGGCCCTTGCCGCCAGCAGCAGCCAGCCTCCCAATGGCCCCGAGCCGGGCAGCCAGCCCCTGAAGGCGCGTACGTTGTCGGGCATGGCGTCCAAGACCACCACCACCGTCACCCCCAAGCGCGTTGCCCACAGCCCATCTTTACAGGTGAGTGTCCTGCTCCCCACAGGAGCCTCCACTGCCCACTCCCTCAGCTCCCCCATCGCTCGGGGCAGCTGTGGTTCAGAGACACTGAGCTGGGGGGGCACAGGTGCCTTCCTCTTCCCCACCTGCCCTCAGTTTCTCCTCTGTCCACACTGCTAGGGTGGTCTGTTGGTGCTGATGAGCCAGCGGCCACCCTCCTGGTCACCGGAGCCCAGAGTTCCCAGCAGGGTCCACCGCGTGCGTGTGTGATGCCCTGTGGGTTTGAGAAATGGCGTCAGAGGCCCAGGCTGGGACATGCCACCTTCAATGGGTCTGTCTTCCCTAGAGTTTAAAGAAGCCCGTTATCCCCAAAGAGTTTGGGGGCAAAGTCCCCACGGTCATCCGCCAGCGGTATCTGAACCTGTTCATTGAGGAGTGTCTCAAGTTCTGCTCTTCAAACCAGGAAGCCATAGAGAAGGTGTGTGACCCTGGCAGGCGGCCGCTGACCGCAGGCTGGCCGGGTCCTAGGCTGAGGGGCTGCTCCCGGGCCCCAAGCCCAGGACCCCAGGCCTGAGCAGCACGTCTGTCCCCAGGCGCTGAACGAGGAGAAGGTGGCCTACGACCGCAGCCCCAGCAAGAACATCTACTTGAATGTCGCCGTGAACACTCTCAAGAAGCTGCGGGGCCTGGTCCCCAGCTCCGCGCCCGGTCTCAACAGTAAATTGGGCGGGGGGAGGGGGTGGCCGGGGAGTTCACGTCTGGAAGAGTCAGCTTTGTGCCTTGAGTGCAGGACCCCAGGCTCCCCAGGCGAGGGAACCGGGGCGTGGGGCCCTGGCCGGCTGGCTCTTTGCCGCTCGGAGCATGGGGACTGTCGGACAGAAGGCCACGGGAAATGCTGTGGTGGGGCCGGCGGCTGGTCGGCAGGCTTCTGCGGACGATGTTCCGGCCCCACGGCCTCACCACCGCCTCTTCTCGCTAGTAACCGCCCTCCTTAGCTAGCTGGCTCTCTCGAGCTGAGGGGCCCCGCTCATGGGACGGCCTCGTCAGAGGCGAAGCTCCCGGGGCCTGCTCCGCACGCTCAGCTCCGGGAGGACGTTTCTTTCCTGCCCCCGAATGCACATTAATCCGTCAGTGCGCACACCTCCGCAGTCTCCTGCGGACAGCGTCCACGGAGCCCCCGAAGGCCCTTAGGTCGTCCCCGTCCCTTAGGACCACCACCCGCAGCTGCTTCCAGAAGAGCTAAGGTGGGGGCAGGGTGGCTGCCCCCAGGTCACAGGCGGTCAGGCCTCTCCTGACTGGGTGCTGAGGAGCCGGCCAGGGGACAGGCCACCACGGAGGGCAGGGGTGTACCCGGGAGTCTGAGCATACTGTACCCTCCCCCCACTTCCAGAAACCGGCGGCCGGAGGGTTGTGTCCCATGAGATGGTGCTGGGGGGCAAGTTGGCCACCAAGACCAGCTTCTCGCTCAGCCGCCCGAGCAGCCCCCGGGTGGAGGATCTGAAAGGTGAGCCCGGTCCCTCCAGCGGTCCAGCCGGGCCACTCGGGGGCTCAGCGGTAGCTCCTGTGGCAGCATTCCCGCCCCACCCCCGCCAGGCCTGCCCCCCCTGCTCGCCTGCCGCGCCCTCCCCGGCCTTGCCGTGGGATGACCGCCTGTCCCGGTTGTCCCCAGGGGTCGCCCTGTATGGCCGCCTCAAGGAGTACCTGCTCACCGAGGACCAGCTCAAAGAGAATGGCTACCCCTTCCCACACCCCGGGCGGCCGGGGGGCGCCGTCATCTTCACGGCTGAGGAGAAGAAGCCCAAGGACGGTGAGTGGGCTTGAGCACCCATGCTTGGGGGGCGCTCGCGGAGGGCCATCTGGGGGGCGGGGCGCGAAGGTGAGCAAGGGACAGATGCAGGGGGCTCGGGGCCTGATGCCTCGGCCGTCCGCTGCCTCACAGCGTCCTGCAGAATCTGCTGCCGCTGTGGCGCCGAGTACCTCGTGTCCCCGTCGGGCCGCTGCATGCGGGAGGAGGAGTGCTGCTACCACTGGGGGCGGCTCCGCCGGAACCGGGGTGAGCCCCCCGCGCCCCCAGGAAGGAGGCTGGAAGCACCCGCCTCACGGGGCCCGCCCTCCTCTGCTGGGAAGCCTCTGCCCGGGCCGTCGGGTGCCAGCGTCGTGCGTGCGAGGCGTGGGGCGGGCTGCCTGGGGGCCCTCGGCCCTGACCGCCACCTCCCTTCCAGTGGCTGGCGGCTGGGAGACTCAGTACACGTGCTGCTCGGCCGCCATCGGCTCCACTGGCTGCCAGGTCGCCAAGGTAGGTCTCTCGGGCCCTGCTCGGCGCTTCCCCACCTGGCCGGAGAGGAGGCGCGGCTGGGCCGGAGCCCTGACCCCCCTTCCCTGTCCTTTCATCCGTGTGCCTCTGGCGGCGGCCTTGGAAAGGGGGGCGTCCCCCGGACACCGCCCGGCCCGAGCCCACGCCGGGCTCACCGGCCTTCCTGTCTCGCCTGCAGCAACACGTGCAGGACGGCCGGAAGGAAAACCTCGAAGGCTTTGTGAAGACTTTCGATAAAGAACTTGCGGAAGACGCTCACCCAGGGATCTTCGCCCTCGACTGTGAAATGGTGAGTTGCGTGCCGCGCGTGCTCGTGGCGGCCGGGCACCCACACCCGCAGCTTGGAGCCGGCGTGGGTCTCAGGATAGAGCAGGTGAGGGGAAGAGCCGCGGGCAGCGGCGGGCGCCGGCCTCTCTCTGGCTCGGGCTGTGAGAGCGGGCTTTTTCCCCACCGCCAAGCGAAGCTCTGGCTTCGGCCCTCGGCTCGCCCCAGGCGCGCTGACGACACGGCTGCGTTTACTCGGGACTGGCGTGCGCACCGGGGCCTGCTGGGGCTTAGCAAGGGCACCCCGGGTTCACGCCTGCTCCGGCTCCCAGAGGAGCCCCCGGGAGCTCCCCCGGAGCTCGGGGTGGGGCGGGCGCGTTGTCACATGAGCCCTCCCGGCCGCGCAGTCCTACACCACATACGGCCTGGAGCTGACGCGCGTCACGGTGGTGGACACGGACATGCAGGTGGTTTACGACACCTTCGTCAAGCCAGACAACGAGATCGTTGACTACAACACCAGGTGCGGCCCCGACCCCCCGCTCCCCGCCCGGCTCCGGGCTCGGGAACCCCAGACCCCTCTCTAGCTACCCTCAGGCCCCGACTCTGCCCACCGCAGGTTTTCAGGGGTGACCGAGGCTGACCTCGCCAACACGAGCATCTCGCTCCGGGACGTCCAGGCCGTCCTGCTGAGCATGTTCAGCGCCGACACCGTCCTCATCGGACACAGCCTGGAGAGCGACCTGCTGGCCTTGAAGGTACCGCCCGCCCCGGGCTCCGCCTGCCGGGGGTCCTGGGCCCGGGGCCCTCAGCTGGGTGGGGGGAGGGGCAGGAGTTCGGTGGTCCGACCCCGGGCACCTTCCTACCCTGGCTCCCTGGGGCCCTGGTCCCTGCGGTCTCTGCCCAGCCGCCCGCCCACAGGTCATCCACAGCACCGTGGTGGACACGTCCGTGCTCTTCCCGCACCGCCTGGGCCTCCCCTACAAGCGCTCCCTGCGGAACCTCATGGCTGACTACCTCAGACAGATCATCCAGGACAACGGTGAGCCGGTGGGCGGCGGGGCGGCGGGGCCGGGCCTGGGGGGCGCGCCCACCCTGACGCACTCCCCTCCCGCTCTGCAGTGGACGGGCACAGCTCCAGCGAGGACGCCAGCGCCTGCATGCACCTGGTGATCTGGAAGATCCGAGAAGACGCCAAGACCAAGCGGTGACCGCTGCCGCCTGCCCGCCTTCCCCGCAGCCCCGGCCCGGCCTCTACCCCAGGCCTCTTCCAAAACAGTGCAATAAATCTCGAGAGCTAACCCTGTCCACATCACCAAGACATGGAAACAGAGAGAGTGGGACGAGCCGGCGGCACGAGAGCCCCACGCCGAGACCACCTGGAGCCCTGCCCCCCACCCGGCCCCGTGCGCCGCCCCCGCCTTCTGTCCTCTGGAGACTGCTGCTGACTCCCGGTGGAGGCCGGGACAGACCCCCCCCCGGCCCCCCCGTGGGCCCCGCTGCGTCCCTGGCAGCCAGACCTCCTGCCCCTCCTCCTGCCGGGCAGGCTTTTCGTGGGTGTGTTTGAGACAGGGGTTTTTTTTATTTTGTATTGTTATTTTTATTATTTGTAATTTAAACCTGACGACTCGCACAGTTGTCTTTTCCCCGCCCCGGAGAAGCAAGACCCTGGTGCTGCCTTCCCTGTTGGGGGCGGGGGAGGGGGAGAAGTTGGGGGGCCGGGAGCCGACAAGCTGTCCCCTTGGCAGCCACCAGGACCGAGAGTCCAGCCTGGCCTGGGCCAGATGGGTGGGAACTGGCCTCCCCAAACCCACCTGGACTCCGTGACCTCTGGGAACCAAGCCAGCTCCCCTGCCCTCCCCCAGGGCCTCGCCTTCCGGACCCCTCCAGGGCCCATCAGCCTCTGGCCCCTGTCTTCCTGCCAGAGCCCCACCCTCCCCAGGGGCTGTGTGTAAAGGCCTGCAGCCTCCCCAGGGCCCTGAGCCCCTCTCCCCCAACCCGAGGCAGGGACGGAATAAATGTTTGTATGGATTTTAGCTTGCGTGGCGTCTGGTGGTGTTCTTGGTGCCAGGTGAGCCCCACGGTCAGCACCTGTGCCCCTAACTGGGGAAACAGCACACCCTTGTTCATCTTCCTGAGAGCCGTCCCCAGTGCCCGAGCCGTCCCCGGGCCTGCCAGCCTGGCCTGGGAATGCAGACCTGGAGCCCTGGGGGTGCTGTGATGGTGGAAGCAGCAACCATGTCCTGTGAGTGGGGTCCACCTTGCTGGCCCGGGGGGTGAGGGGCTGGGCGTGGAGGGTCCCGGTGGGACCGGAGAGCCACTGTGCCTTGCGTGTCTGAGAAGCTTCCGTGGAGAGGGAAGGGTGGCCGCTTACCGCCGTGTGCCTGTTTGCTGCTCCCAGACATGCTTGTGTGCACGACGCCCAGCGATGGAATTGGCGGCTTTGTGAATTACGGTGCCTCTTGGGGTGGAAGGGCCAGGGCTGCTCGGGTCTCCACCTTTAGTTCATTTATAATGGGAAGTGGAGCCAGAAATAACCTCGTGGAGGGGCAGGTACCCGAGTGCCCTAGGTCTGGAGGCAGGAACACGCAGGTGCTGGAGGGAGGGCTGCCTGGAGGAGGCCCCCTGCTTCTCTGTCAAGCTTCTGCTGCAGGCCCAGAGAGCAGGGTCCCAGGCTGAGGACACAGCAGCCTCTGCCCCCAAGGTGTCCTGGGCCATCGCTGCCAAGGACTGGTTGCCTCTGGATCCGGGGGGGCCCTCCAGGGGGAGTGTTGACCCAGCCACTGTTGCGTCCCCCTGACGTTCTTGTGACCGTCTGACTTTCTCCCACCTCTTCTGTAAATAAGTAGTTGTTTCCTAAATAAATGGCACGGCCGGTTTCTGTGTTTTTGTTTTTGTTTGGAGAGGGGGCAGCGGGAGAGAGAGAATCTCAAGCAGGCTCCACGCCTGGCGCGGAGCCCGACGCAGCGCTTGGATCCCAGGACCCTGAAGTCAAGACCCGAGCTGAAATCAAGAGTCGGACCCTTCACTGACTGAGCCGCCCAGGTGCCCCCTGTTTCTGTGCTTCTGGTGGTGTCTGCCTCCCCAGAGCATACCGAGCCCCCCAGGGAGACCGGGAGGAGGAGTGCAAGCTTTCAGCTGGCCAAAGATGCTGACTCTTGGAGGCTGCAGGGCCTTTGCAAATCCCAGGGAGGGAATGGGGTTCGCGGACCCAGCAAAGTCTCTCCTAAAGACTATTAGAACAATTTGTGCCAGCGCCCCCCCCCTCCCCGTCCCACCCCGCCTCCGCCACCACCGCCCCAGGGTCTTTCCCATTAACCACGGGGACGGGGCTGGGTGTTTGTTGAGTGAATGAATAAATGGGAGGTTTACCTGCTCTCCCCTCCCCAGGCCAAGGAGGGTGTGCAGACCAGGCTTCCAAGGGACAAGGAGTAGGGGGTTGCCGCCCTGATGGTGGAGGTCACATCCTCTGTGCTGTCCTCACCACACCGTCACTCACTCATTCATTCACCCAACATTTGCTCACAGGTGTTGCTGTGAAGGGCTCCAGGCCCCAGGCAGAGACGGGAGGCTGGGGCATGGAATCAGGTGCAGGTCCCAGGTCTGTTGGATCAGGAATGCGCCAGAGGGAGGGATCCCAGGACTAAGAGGGAAGGGTGGTGAGGGTGGGAAAGTGCAGAAAAGGCGGGAAAGTACCAACTACCTTCCTAATTTCCACACTTCAGACGGTTTCTAAAAGTGAAAATAGGAAAGACAGCGCTCAATCATCTCTTCTGCCCTCCCGAGTTTGCCCCTTCCCTTGAACCCCACTCAGGGAGGCCCTAGAGTCAGCAGCCCCTCCCGCCCTGGCTCAAGTTGCCCACCTCTGGGGCCTGGCGATGACCCTGCCTTATGGCTGTCTCCCACGCCTGTCACCTTCAGGAAGGCCCCTGGAGCCCTGGCCACCCGCTGGGTGAGCACACACCGGGCCAGAACCTCGTGGGCTTCCTCTAACGTCCTCCCCAGCCCTGGCCCAAAACTACACCTGTAGGAAGGTGCTCATTAAACAGGTACAGGATGAGTGAGGGACAACCCAGGCACACAGCTTAGACCTGTGATCGCCTGTGCGGCTTTCCTGTGTTCCTAGCCCCACTCTGCGCGCCCCCCCGCCCCGTCCAACCATGGCCAGGTCCAATCCATCCTACCGAGACCCTGCTCCTAAATTACAGGCCCATTAGTACTCTGGGCTTGCTGTGCAAGGCCCCGCCCACTGACCCTCCCCAGCCTACCCCTACCTTGACACCCCTCAACTCCTTGCAAAGCCCCAACCCTGGATCTGGGCCCGCCCCTCCTCTGGCTGGCACCACTGCAGAGACCGCCCCAGGCTCCACCTGGCCCTCTCCGTGAGGCTCCGCCCCGCCTCGCCCGCCCCTCGGGGCCCGCCCATTTGCAGAACCCCGTCCCCAGGCGGCCCCCGCCCCGGCCAGGCTTACAAAGCCGCCCCGCCCCCTTCGGTACCGTCATTTACATAACCCGCCCCCAGGGCTGCCTCCGGCCCCTCGGGCCCGCCCAACTGTAGAAGGCCCCGCCCCCAGGGCGGCCCGGGCCCCGCCCAGTTTTAGAAGGGCCCGTGCCGCCCGTTCCAGGCCGGTTGGCACCGGGCTAACAGCTGCGCCACGTCCGCCGCCCCGGCCACCCGCGGACCGCCCGGCCCGGCCCGCGCAGGTGAGCGGCGGCGCTCCCGCTGCTGTGTGTCCCCGGGCGCCCGCGCACCCTCTCTGGACTCCGCCCAGCCTGAGGGTGTGAGGTCGCGGCGGCCGCGGCGGGCGTCGCTGGAGGTTCGCGCGGGGCGGAGTCCAGTGGGGGAGCCGCAGCGCCCGGGGTCTTGTGGACCCAGGTCTCCCGCCCCGGGGGGCTCCGGCGTCTGGCCACCGCCGCTGCCGGATGCTCGAGGCTTCTGATGAGCTGGACGTGGGAAGGCAGGGGGAGCCAGCACTGGGGGAGGGGGCGTCTTCTGCCCCCACACGAACTTGGAGTGGATTCTGCCCTCCGGCCCCATCCGCCCCCCGCTGGGTCTCCCCGGCCTCTGGGTCCCGCTTGGCTAAGCCTCGCTCACCCCGGGCCTCACTTTTCCTCATTTGGTGAATGGGCACTGGCCCAGCTCGGGCTCCCGGGAGCAACGTAACCGGCTCTGAGCCAGGTCCTCCCCCTCGGGGCCTGGGGACGCTGTTGACTCAGAGGCCAGCCCTGAAAGTTTGACTTCAGCAGGCAGCCCCGACAGGGAGAGAAGCAGAGGAGAGAGGGGGGATCAGACCTGGGATGGGGGACGCTCCAGGTAGAGGGGGAGCCCAGAGGAGGCACCTGAACGAGCGTGGATGGTCTGAGAAGTATGAGCTGAAACCAGAAGGGTGAGGAGGCACCGGCCAGGCTTTGGGCAGAGCTACTCGCGGTGGAAGAAACAGCCGTTCAGGGGCTCCGGGAGGCGGGGAGCTGCTGCGTGCTTGGGGGGGTGGAGGGTCACATGGGGAGCTGCTGAGGGTCCCCTGGTTAGACTCAAGTTCCTGGCATGGGAGGGCAACAGTCAAGCACGAGCTGGATGGTGGGAGCGTTCCAGGCTCGTAGAAGGCGCGGTGTCTGCCCCCATCTTCCCCATCGCGGTCAGCTGCCCCAAGACCACGCCCAGACCTCTCTGAAGAGCTTGACCCTCATATACACCCTTCCAGAGCTAACATATAACCGTGGGGCCCCACTTAGTCAGTCAACAAACACTGATGGGGCACCTAAGTGGGCTGAGCATGTGTGTGGTTCCGGGGATTGGGGCAGGAGGGGGCGCAGGACGACCAGGGAAGGGGTGGGTGTGGGCATGCCGGCAGAGGTGATGGGGTGGGGAGCAGTGGCCAGAGAGGGAACCCTTCCTCCTAGGGGTTGGGCTCTAATGCGGGAAGACGAGGCAGGTTGCTAGCTTGGGGGCTGCGGGATGTGAGGCCGTTGTAGGTTTGGGGGTCAGCCTGGGCCCCACTGGGCCTGAGGACACCCGGAGAAGGACACAGCCAGTGGCTGGCGGTCATGGGAGGTGACAGTTTAGAGGGCCCACTCTCAGACCGTGAGTCCCCAGGAGCGCAGAGAATGGGACGATGGTCCAGCAAGGGCTGGGCCCCTGGTGTGACTTTGGGCCCTCTCCCCACAGCCGCACCAGCATGGGCAGTCTCTCCTACCGAGAGGACCTCGAGGAGGAGAAGAACACAGGTGCGTGTCCTGAGTCTGGGCGAGGGGGCGAAGGGGCATCAGAAAGTGTAGTGGCTGAGGTGGGGGGATTGAGGAGGCTCCCCCAAACCCACACACAGGCCCAGTGTAGGGCTCTTGTTGGGTTATAAATAGTCCCAAACCTGATGACTGAATGCCAGATTGGGATTCAGGGCCTGCAGCCCATCACCTTGGAGCGCATCACTGGGCCTCAGTTTACCTCCTCCGTAGACTGAATGGGTGTAAATGGGTCTCCCAGAGCCTGTTCTTGTAGCCTAGGGATTGGCCCAGGCCAGGGCCCACTGCTCGGATTCCCTCTGGCTCCTGGCAAGCTTCCTGGGGGCTCGGGGGGAGGCGGGGCTGCAGGGGCCATCCCATTTGTTTACCGGCTCCCTGGCCATGCGCTGAGTGTCCCCACCCTGCCCACTGAGTGTCCCCAGTGCTGGGTCCCCTGGGGGCCCATTAGCCCTCCGCTGGGGTGTCGTTAGCCTGTGTTTGTCCGCGGCCCTGCACGATGCCCTGCTCACTCTGGCTTCAGCATTCACCTGGGAGGTAAAAGCCAACAGCAGGGCCCACAACAGCCAGTTCAAGAAGAAGAGCTTCCTGTGCTGGCAGAGGCAGAAGTATAAGGTGGGCAGCCCCGGTCTCACGGCGCCGGCCTCCCCCACAGCACCCCGCACCCCCACGTTAACCCTGAGGGCTGGAGCCTCGCACTGTGACGAGTTCCTAGGAACCCTTGAAAGTGCAGTACGTCCATGGGGCTCGACCCCAAACCCCTTGCATGTGTCTCACTCTAGGGAATACGGGGGCCGTGGCTCTGCCCCGTGGGTCTTCGCACCCAGTGGGGCTCAGAAATGCCAGCTTAAGGCTTGGCATTCAGCAGGCGTTCAGCCAATGCTGGTGGCAGCCAGAGGGCAGGCAGGGTAGGTGGGGGGGCCCCTGGCCTGGGCTGCAATGCTGTGCCGGCTTTCATTCCAGAGCAATGTCATCTACACTGCCAAGTACAACGTCTTCTCCTTCTTGCCCTTGAACCTGTGTGAGCAGTTCTGCCGCATCTCCAACCTCTACTTCCTTTTTATCATCATTCTCCAGGTGTGGCAGGGTGGGGGCAGCCCCAGGGGTCAGCCCCCCGCTCACGTTGCCTTCTCCAGGGGCCCTCCCTGACATCCCTTGCCCCAGGGTTCTGTAGACCCAGGGCAGTTTAACTGTGCTCTTGTCTGGGTGCTTAGTGGGTCAGTGTCTGGCTCCCACACTCATCGCTGGGGCCCTGCTGCCCAGGGCGGGGCCTGGCACAGAGGGGTGCTCAATGTATGTTGAATGATGAAGGTGCATGCACGGCTCGTTCAGGTCCAAGGAGCTGACCCCAGAGGGCAAGGAGGAAGCAGGGGTCAAGAGCATGTTCTCAGAACCTGCCGGGCCACTTCCCACTGCCTGGGTGGTCTGGGCATGGGCACCTCCCTCTCTCAGCAGGGGGGGGCAGTTTCCAGAGCACCCTGACCCTCACCCAGCATCTCATTCTGTTCTGAGTAAAGATCCAATAAAAACTTATTGAGCACCTACTGCGTGCGGGTCCTATGCTAGGCATCGGGGACCTGGCAGTGACCTTGACACCTGTTTTCAGGTGGCTTGGGGACTGGTGGGGTGACATCACACCACGTGGTGGGCACCAGTGATGGGGACAGGGACTCCCCACCCAGGCTGGTCTGTGGGCCACTGGAGGAGCTGATGGGGAGGAGCAGGGTTACTGGGAGGGGAACAGTGAGTGTGAAGGCCCCGAGGAGGGAACAGCTTGGGCTGAGAGGGCTTCCTGGAGGAGGTGACATGGGAGCTGGGCATGGAGGGGAGGAGGAGTGTGCTGGGGAGAAGTTCTGGAGAAGGACCAGTCCTGAGGTTTGGCCCTGGGCTGAGGTGGTCAGCAGGTGGACCCAGGAAGCCAGGTTGGAAGGCTGGGGGTGCTTGGTGGGAGGGCAGGGGGAGGCGGTCAGGGTGGTGCCTGGGGGACGGACTGGCATGACCCACCTGCCACGTCAGGGTTTCCCCGAGATCTCCACGCTGCCCTGGTTCAGTCTCTTTGCCCCGCTCATGGGCCTCCTCATCATCCGGGCCACCCGAGACCTGGTGGATGACATCGTAAGTGTGGTTGGGGGTGTGTGGCGCGGGGGCGGGTGTGGGGGGAGGGCACTCACACGGGTGGAAGCAGAATCTGCCTCCTGCCGCTGACGCCGCGCGCTCTGGACAGACGCCCGTGTGGACGGCTTGCTCTGCACCTGAGCCCTTACCTGGGGGGCCTGGGGGCCTGGCTGGGGGTGGGGCCGTCCCTCTGACCCGCCCCCCCCCCCCCCCGTCAGCCCAGGGGCGACACAGAAGTGACAGGATCGTCAACAACAGGCCGTGCCAGATCCTGGTGGGGAAGAGGTGAGGCCCGTGACCCCGAGGGCGGTGGCGGGGGAGGGGGGTGCGACAGGGAGGAGTACCTGGTTGAGTCCCATGGGACCCGGCCTGCCCTTCCTAAGTGGCTACTGTCTCTCAAGCCTGGGATGGGCCCTGCGGTGGGGGCGGAGGCTGAGGGTCTAAAGGGGTGGGGGGGGGAGGGCCTGGAAGGGACCAGGTAGTGGGGGGTCAGTGAAGGCCGGCCCTCTGGCAGGACTGGGGGCGGGCAGCTGCCGGTGGGAAGCCCTGCTCTTTGAGCTGGGGGTGGCCAAGGCTGGGCGTGGAGGGGCCCCCTCTCACACCCGCCACCGCCCCCACCACCGCAGCTTCCTGTGGAAGAAATGGGCGAACCTGCGTGTGGGAGACCTGGTGTGTCTGCACAGAGACAACATCGTCCCGGTGAGTGGGTGGGCTCCAGGGGGAGGGCGGCTTCCTGCTCCGTTGCCTCTTGCCCCCTGACAGTGCTGTTTCCTCGTGACCCCCTCCCCACCCCAGGCCGACCTGCTCTTGCTGGCCAGCACAGAGCCCAGCAGTCTGTGCTACGTGGAGACCGCAGACATTGATGGGTGAGCAGGGGCTCATCACTAGGGGTTTGGGGCTCTGGGTGCAAGACCTTCCCCAAGGGCCGGAGAGTTGGCACAGCGAGCCCACTTGGACATTCTGGTCATTCGCCCCATGAACACTCGTGGGGCACCTGCAAGCCGGCAGGGCCAGTAAGATTAGCCCCGAGCAAGGGACCCCCCTTCACGCCGACGTTCCTGGAGGCCCCGGTGTGCTCCGCGTGCGGCCACGCTGAACGCGGGAAGTGAGGCAAGGCCCTGCCCTCTGGGCCTCAGCCTCCTGGTTGGCAGCTGGTACACAGTAGGTGCTTAGCTCCCCATCTCATCACCAGGGAGACCAACTTGAAGTTCAGGCAGGCCCCGCTGGTCACCCACCTCGAGCTGACCAATATAAGGAACATGGCTTCCTTCCAAGGTGAGAGGCAGCAGACCCGTTTGCCCCTCCTGGGCCTCCATCTGCCCCTCTGTGCAGTGGGTGCAAAATTTCCCCACCTTGCTGGGCTTGGGGGACGGTTATGGGGTGTCTAGGGGGTGTTGGGGGCCAGGACGGCCTTTAAGAGGTGGGCTTGCCCCGGGCCTGTTTCTCGTCCTCTCAAACGACGTAAGCGCTGGGGCGTTCCCTGTTGTCAACAGTACGAAGGGCAGCATTTTATCGGGCATTATGTCTTACTTGTAACGCACGGCCACTGAAAGCCAAACACGTTTGGCTGTTTAATCGAAAAGGCAGTCTGTGGACGTGGGCTCACGACCTACGTGCGGTGGCAAAGCCCACGGGACAGGGAGTCCTTGACGTTTCTTATTTTCTGCCTGGAAAGCAAGACATTCCGTAGCTGTGGACACAGTTGGTGTTCGTCGTGCCCCAGCCAGGGGATGCTTGATTTTTATCCTGGCTTGTTGCAAAGGCACATCACTCCAATGGGTCCTGGAGCAGAATCTGTGTCCTGTTCTGGTTGCCTGTCTGTCACGATATCCAGGGAAAAGGCTGGCTTGTGTGGAGGGTGGCTGCACCAGTCCGGACACCTCCCTCGAGGCCCCCACCTGCCCCAGCTGCCCCAGGCAGGGCTCCTGCAAGGCGTGGCCCATCTTTCAGAGGAGGAGCCTGGGTTGGAGAGGTGACGGGAGGAGCGGGCTTGCCCCTTGGCTCCCCTGCCCCCCCGCCAGGCCTGCCATTTCTACATTGAGGACAAACCCAGGCTCTCGGCGCTGGAGCAGGCCTGTGGCCCCCCAGCTTGCTCCCTCCCAGGGCCCCAGCCCACACCTCATTGTCATTTTGACCCTGCCCCGGGCCAGCCTGTGACCCCGAGTGTAGTTTCTCAAAGAGAAGTGGGGCTGGAGATGCCCACTCACTGTGCGGTGGTGGCAGAAGAGTGCCCTGCATTTGTCCCCTGTGGTGGCAGGGTGCTGGATGTAGGTGTCCTTTCCTTCTTCCCCTCCTCAAAGGTTTCCTGAGCACCTACTGTATGCCAGGGGCGGGGCTGGGCTCTGGGGCCTCAGTGTGACTGAGACGAGGCTGGCGCCTTCTCCCACGGAGCTCACAGACATCAGTGACACCAGGCCCAGTGACGTGCCGGGGTCATACCCATGAGCAGGGGGCTCCACGGGGAGGGCTTGTCTGAGGAGCCGTGAGG
Source organism: Leptonychotes weddellii (assembly GCF_054177405.1). Lineage (NCBI taxonomy): Eukaryota > Metazoa > Chordata > Mammalia > Carnivora > Phocidae > Leptonychotes > Leptonychotes weddellii. The sequence continues at coordinate 926,494 of NC_138369.1, read as the reverse complement.
CCAGTGGGGCGAGTGTGGGCCTGCACGAGACGAGGCTGGCGCCTTCTCCCACGGAGCTCACAGACATCAGTGACACCAGGCCCCGTGACGGTGGCCCCCTGCTTGGGTGGCTCCCTGACCGCCCCCTGGCCCACAGGCAAGGTGGTGTGTGAGGAGCCCAACAGCCGGATGCACCATTTTGTGGGGTGCTTGGAGTGGGGCGGCAGGAAGCACCCCCTGGACAGCGGCAACGTGCTTCTGCGCGGCTGCAGGGTCCGGAACACGGACACCTGCTACGGGATGGTCATCTATGCTGGTATGGCCACTGGGGTTTGCGGGGGGCGGTGGGGGCTCCGCAGTCACGGGCAGGAGGTCCCCGGCCAGGCCCGGCGGAGCCAGCAAGCACCCTCATTGCGGCTGGAGAAGGGAGTGTCGTGTGCAGGGTGCTGGATGTAGGTGGACGGACGTGGGGGCGGCTGGAGGGGAAGGGGGGGCGAGCAGATGGACGGGCGCAGGGGTGAGTGGACGCAAACCCTGCAGGTTTCGACACCAAGATCATGAAGAACTGCGGCAAGATCCATCTGAAGAGAACCAAGATAGACCATCTGATGAACAGGCTGGTGATGCTGGTGAGGGGCCACTGCCCTGGGCGCCCGGGGAGGGGGCGGGAGGGGGGGGAGGGGACGCCCCCGCTGTGCGGGCTGCGCAGCCTGATCCCAGGACAGGCCTGTGGGCCAGAGTCTTCCTGTGAGGCAACAGTCAAGTAGGAATGTCCTTAGGAAGTAAATGTTGATCTGGATGTTCTCCAGACGTGCAGGAGGCAATGAAATGCTCGCCTCCCTTCCACTGACAGTTAATGGTCCTTAACTTCTGGCTTAATTAACTTTATCTCCTCTGAAGTTATTGTAATAATAATTTAATAGCAGCCACAAGGCCTGATGAGAGCCGCCTGCAGGCCCCCCTGGCCTCCAGCCCCCTCTGCTGGGCCCGTGGACAGGGCTGGCTGGGGAGGGGGCCATCCTCGCGGCCCTGCGGTGGGTCCCCGGGGTGTCCGTGTGCCGCCCGGGGCTCCCTACCTGCACCTGCTCCACCGCCACCCTCCCTTCCCCGCAGATCTTCGTGTCCCTGGTGCTGATCTCCCTGGCACTGAGCTTCGGCTTCTGGTTCAAGGTGAAGGAGTTCAAGGCCAAGCACCACTACGTGCCCTCCGAGGACCTGCACAGCGTGGCCACCGAGACCTTCCTCATCTTCTGGGGCTTCCTCATCCTGCTGAGCGTCATGGTGCCCATGGCCATGTTCATCATGTGAGTCAGGCCGCCCCACCCCCGCCCTTCTGTCAGAGTGGGGGGATCGGGCGTGACCGGCGTGCGTTGCAGGGTCGAATTCATCTACCTGGGGAACAGCATGTTCATCAACTGGGATGTGCACATGTACTCTGCGCCGCGGGACGAGCCCGCCAAGGCGCGCAGCACTAGCCTCAACGACCAGCTGGGCCAGGTGGAGTACATCTTCTCAGACAAGACCGGCACCCTCACCCAGAACGTCATGACCTTCAAGAAATGCTGCATTGGGGGTGTCATCTACGGTGGGTCCCCTGCCCCCTGCAGCGCCCAGGAGTCTGCCCTGCCTCCGGGCCGGCGGAGCGTGCCGGGGGCCTCGGGCGGGCAGCTACGGACACGGGTGTCCGCTGTCCTCACACCTGCCCCACGGCGGGACAGGACTCTTCTTTGGGTTTTCACAAACAAACCTTCCGCGTGGACACTCACCAGCATTTCCAGGTGTCACGAGAGAAGTCTTTCTCGGTTTCCTCTCAGTCATTTGGAAACCGGAAAGCCACTGTCAGCTCAGAGACCACACAAACAGTGGTGGGCGGGGCCTCATCCGTCCTTGTCGTAAACTAGGGCACGTGGAGACCAGGAGGTGAAAGAGGGCCCGCCCGGGTGGTACGGGGGAGACAGGAACGGGCCCATGCCCTCCTGGAAACTCCACCCACCCTCAGCCAGGGCCCGAGGGGCGATAGGGAGCAGCAGGGTCTGTGGCGAACAGCATCTACCCCCAGCCGGGTCTTCTGATGTTTCTAGAAGGGCTGAGGACCCAGGTTTTTATGTGGAACCACCAATTTTTCCAAAGTAGGCAGCGAAATCCAAGTTGTAGGAAGATAACCATGGAGAGATCAAACACAGTGCACGCTCCATGAGGCTGCGTTCTGCCCTTGGCTGTCCCTGGGACCCCCAGGAGCTGTGGCTGCCTCTTGGCCTCCTTTGCGGAAGGCAGAGCTGAGGCGGGGGGTCCTTGGTTGCTTGGGGTGTCGGGTCCAGAGCCCCAGGCCCAGCTTGTCCGCTGTATCCAGTGGCCCCAGGAAGCCTGACAGTGGAGATCGGGGGCTGTGGGATCCCCGTGGGTCCAGGAGAGCTGAGGCCTGATGGGGGGGGTCTTTCCCCAGGCCCGGATGAAGAGGAGGAGACCCCACGTAAGGTGAGCCCTTGGCACCCTGCAGTGCTGGACGGTGGGGGGCAGGGGCGATCAGGGACGCGCCCACAACCCACCTGCCCCTCACCCCGCCACACAGGAGAACCCCTACCTCTGGAACAAATTTGCCGATGGGAAGTTTCTTTACCGAAACGCGAAGCTCATGTGCGCTGTTCGGGACAATGAGGACAAGATGGTGCGGGAGTTTTGGCGCCTGCTGGCCATCTGCCACACCGTGATGGTGCAGGAGAAGGACAGTGAGTGCGGCCACCCTCTCCCCGCCTGGGAGGGTGCTCAGGCCCCGGGGCCCCTGACATGCTCCCCTGGCCTTAGAGATTGCCCAGCCCCATCACCAGGGCTCCTCTCACTGTCCCAAGCCCTGCCTCTTCTGGATCTCGGGGTGTCCAGGCCTGTGACTCGAGATCTGTTCTTGCTGGGAGGGAGAGGCCCTTCAGACCGGGGCCCAAGCACCCCCCTTCTTTTACGGGGCTGAGAGGTCATACCAGCCCAGGAGACCACCGTCCCGTAAACGTCTGCTGACTGTCTACTGGGTCCATTTCCTTCCCTGTGCTCTGGAGACGGACGTGGGACCTGCCATAGATGAGTGGCGGGTCCTGATGGAGGGCAAGCTCCAGGGAAGGCGCCCTCCCACCCCGTGGTTCCCTCTCTGACCAGACCAGCTGGTGTACCAGGCCGCATCCCCCGATGAGGAGGCGCTGGTCACGGCGGCCCGGAATTTCGGCTACGTGTTCCTGGCGCGCACACAGGACAGCATCACGGTGATGGAGCTGGGGGAGGAACGGGTGTACCAGGTCTTGGCCATGATGGACTTCAACAGCATACGCAAGCGCATGTCAGTGCTGGGTAAGTGTCCGTGCAGGGGAGAGTGTGGTGGGCCGGCAGGGTAGAGCATGTGGGCAGCCAGGCCTCTCCCTCTGCAGTCCGCAACCCCGAGGGCTCCATCTACCTCTACACCAAGGGCGCTGACGTGGTCATCTTTGAACGCTTGCGCAAGAAAGGCATGAAAGAGTGGACCACAGAGGAGGCCTTGGCTGTGAGTCCCTGTGGGAGGAGAGGCTGTGGGGGGCAGGGGGCAGGAGGTGAGGGCACAGGGACAGGGAGAGGGGGAAGAGGAGGAGAGTGCGCAGAGAAAGGGCACGCACCAAGGCTGGCCGTGTACAGTTGTCCAGGTTGTGCACTGCACAACCCCCCGTGTCTGCGCACGTGCGCGCACACACACCAACACACACGGCTGGGAAGGAGCTGAACTCTAAGCTGTATCTGTCCAGAGGGGACATCTTTTTCGAAGTCACACAAGGACACCCTGTGGTTGGACTTTGGCCCTGGACACTGCCCCCCTTCTCCTAGCCAGGCCTGGGTTTTAAGACATGCTCAGCCCTCCTTGCCTCAAGTCTTTTGCTCCATGGGTGGCGCCCAAACTCCTCCACCCAGCTGTTGAGGCTCTGTCTGTCTCCTACTGGTCTCTCTAGCCTGGTATCTCCTTGCCCCCAGGGGATTTCCCAGGACCCCAATTTCTGGCTTGCAATTTGCCCCATGCTCAGATGATGCCTCAAGACCTTTGCACATATAACCCCTCTGCTTGGAATGCCTTCCTCCACTCTGTCACTCAGGATCTTCTAGTCCTCAAGCCTCAGATGCAAGATCACCTCCAAGGAGATTTTCCTGCCCCAGCCATAACATAGGGCTGTCATGTCATGTCCGGCGTCCTCTCTCTGGCCCAGCCCTGACCCTATAGGGCTTCCTAAGGGCTTTGCTAGGTCTCCAGCATCACCTAGCCCAGGGGCCAATGGGGGTGTTTATGGAAAGAAAGTCCTGCGTCCCTCCACTTGGAGCTTCCCACAGTGCCCTGCTCTGCTGGGAGTGGGGGGTGGTGTGGAACTCTGCTGAAGGAGGGAGTTGGGGGGCCGGCCTCTGATCTCTGACTCTGAGCTGGGGAAATGCATACAGAATAATGACACGGAGCCCAGGAGCTCGGCAAGATGGCTTGGCTCAACTGCCTTGTAGAACAAATAGGTAAACCGAGGCACAAGAGCAGCGAAGGCCTGTCTGGTTCTTCGGATGTGCAAGGAACCCCTGTTGTGCCCAAGCCCAGCCTTTCAGACCCACCTCCAGTCAAGAGCAAAAGCGAGACCTGGGGCTGCCCACTGGGGCAGAAAACCTGGGGCAGGGTGGGGGGTGGGTAGGCAGAAAGTAAGGAACCATGAGGAGTACCTTCCTTGGGGTGTCCCAGAGGTGAGCGGGTGTTCTTCTGGGGGGCCTGGAGACGGAGTCCCACGTGATCCTTCCTGTTCCCGCCCCACCCCCAAGAGGCCCCTCGAGAAGTGAGGCAGAGTGTGGGGTCCAGACATTCCTAAGTCGAGGGACCAGAGGGAGGGTCCGGGGCTGCAGGGGCCCTGACTGGGGAAGGGAGGGTCTTTGGAACAGCTAGAAGTTGCCATGCGAAGCGAAGGGAGGTGTCCCTGGCAGGAGGAAGGGCAGGGGCAGAGGTGTGGAGGCCGGACAGAGCCGAGCATGGGCAGGGGGGGGGGGCCTAGGCGGTGGTCGGGGGTCAAGGTTTGGGGGACCCAAGCAGGGAGAAGGGCTGGAGGAGTGTCAGGGAGGCAGGGTGTTTGGTGACAGGGTGATGCCAGGGCCCACCCACCCGGCCTCTTGCCGGCAGTCCTTTGCTGAGCAGACCCTGCGGACCCTGTGCCTGGCCTACAAGGAGGTGGACGAGGATGTGTATCAGGAGTGGTGTCAGCGGCACCAGGAGGCCGGCATCCTGCTGCAGAACCGGGCCCACGCCCTGCACCAGGTGTACGAGGAGATGGAGCAGGGCCTCCAGGTGTGCAGAGCCTGGAGGGCCGGGGCCCCGGCACACCACCCCCCGCCAGGGAGCTGAGTCCCCACTCAGTCTGCCTCCTGCCCCCTGCACCCCCCCCGCCAGGGAGCCGAGTCCCCACTCAGTCTGCCTCCTGCCCCCTGCACCCCCCCCCGCCAGGGAGCCGAGTCCCCACTCAGTCTGCCTCCTGCCCCCTGCACCCCACCCCCCAGCTGCTGGGAGTCACGGCCATTGAGGACAGACTCCAGGACGGCGTCTGCGACACGATCAAGTGTCTCAAGCAGGGGAGTATCAAAGTGTGGGTACTCACAGGGGATAAGCAAGGTGGGTCCCAGGGCGGCCACGCCCAGCGCAGAGAGAAGGGGGATGGGTGGGAGAGAGCTCCTCACCTGCCTGTTGCGCCACCGACAGCCTGTCCCACGTGCCCGGGCTCGGCATTGCCCTCCACCTTGTCCCGGGAGGGGAGAAATGGGAACCATTCAAAATGCTGGGGTCTCCCCGCCCCCCGACACCTCCTTGGGGTGGATTGGCACTGTGCTGAGCACTTCCTGAGCGTTTGGCCCTTGTTACGCCTGTGTGATAGATGGGCCAAGCAGGGCTCCGAGAACTCTGGGGCGCATGCTGGAGGATGCCCAGGGACTTGGGTCCCGCAAGCCCCGAATCTCCTCCTTTCCCCTGCGGGTTCTTTGGGGCCCCCTGGCCGTGTGTGCCAGCAGGGCTGCGTTAGGACTTACGTGCGCACCAGGCGTATACACACAAAATACTTAAAATGACATTTGCAGCTGACAAATATCCAAGCTGGATTATCTTTTTTCTTTTTTTTCTTCCGATTTTAAAAGAAATTAAGTCATTTTTGTGAGTTCTCAGAAGTGCCCATGGGGCCTAGGCATGCCATGTCCAATGACCCCTTGGCCGTGGCCACCAGACGCCCTTCCTCCAAGAGCCTCGCTGGCCAGAGGACCAAAGTGGGGGCCCTTTTGCTCAGAGCTGCCGCCAAAAAAATCAGGGCTGGCTGTCATTGGCTGGCCCGAGTCACATGCCTTATTCTGACCCAATCCTCATGGCCAGGGGGCAGGGCATGCTGATGTGATTGTGGGGGCCTGGGTCTACCCCGCAGGGTGGGTGTGGCCCCCGCGGGGGGCGGGACTGCCGCTGTGTTGAACCGGGCTGGTTTGCAGAGACAGCGGTGAACATCGGTTTTGCGTGCCACCTGCTCTCGGAGAACATGCTCATTCTGGAGGAGAAGGAGATCGTGTAAGGGGGGGAGGGGTGGGGGGGCGGGGGTCGCACCCGTGGCCCAAGAGTGGCTCCCGGGGTCTGCGGAGGGCCCTTAGTCTCTGCCTGGCTGGACTCCCACGGGGGGGGGGGCCAGGTCCAGCCGGGAAGGGGGTGGAGGGAAGCCTGTGCCCGCCGGCGCAGCTGAGCCCCCGCTGGGCCCCCACAGTCGCATCCTGGAAGCCTACTGGGAGATCAACAACAACGTGCGGGGTGGCAAGGGCCGTCGGAAGAAGCGGTTCCTGCCACAGGTCAAGATGGCCATGGTCATTAGCGGGGAGTTCCTGGTCAGTGTCCGCTCAGGGCCGCCGGCAGAGCCCCTGGTACTGGGGAGGGGGCTGGGAGGAGCAGCAGAGAGCTGGTTCTCGGAGGGGTCAGAGCAAGGGAGGGTCGCAGTCAAGTCCAGCCTGGCGCTGGGACGCCAGGCCCGGGAGGAGGGGCCGGCTGGGGCGCTTCCGGAGCGGAGGCGTGCGCACAGAGTGATGCGCCCCCTGCCCCCGGTGGCCAGGACCAGCTGCTGCTGTCCCTGCGCAAGGAGCCCCGAGCGCTGGTCCACAAGGTGAACAGGGACGCGGACGAGTCCTGGCAGGAGCCCGACGAGCGGAGGACGGACTTCCTGCGGGCGCGGCGCATATCTCTGCTGTGGCGGACCCTCGGCATCCAGCTGAGGGGCACGGGCTTGGCGCCGCAGGTCACCGACTCCAACACCAGCGAGAGCCCCGACGTGCGGCGGGAGCGGGCCTTCGTGGAGCTGGCCTCCCAGTGCCAAGCGGTCATCTGCTGCCGGGTGACGCCCAAGCAGAAGGCCTTGATCGTGGCGCTGGTCAAGAAATACCAGCGCGTGGTGACCCTGGCCATCGGGGACGGCGCCAACGACATCAACATGATCAAGAGTGGGTGGTAGGCAGCAGGCGAGGGGCGGGGCAGCTGGCTGGGGGCGCCCCGGGCTGACAGGCTGCGTGTCCCCCGCAGCTGCGGACATCGGCGTGGGGCTGGCGGGTCAGGAGGGCATGCAGGCGGTGCAGAACAGCGACTACGTGCTGGCCCAGTTCTGCTTCCTGAAGCGGCTGCTACTGGTGCACGGGCGCTGGGCCTACATGCGGGTCTGCAAGTTCCTGCGGTACTTCATCTACAAGACGGTGGCCTGCATGATGGTCCAGATCTGGTTCGCCTTGTACAGCGGCTTCTCCGCCCAGGTGTGCTTTCCATAACCTCCGCCGCGCCGCGGCCACTCCCTTCTCAGGGATATTTGGCAAACTGGAGCTCTGAAGTGAGGGCAGGACAGATGCGCCGATGTCCATCCTTCTAGTGGGCAAGAGGGGAGAGCTAGGAGCCCACAGAAGGGAAGAGTGTGGGGGCTGGGTCCCTGACTCAGGGACTCTAGGCAGTATCATGGCGAAGATGAGAGGTGCTCTCTTGAGCTTTAGAAGGGTCCCAGGCACTGATTTTTCCCTGCGGAAGGAAATCGTCTGCGAAGAGCCAGCTGTGAGAGGGAGTGAGCTCCCTGTCACTGAAACCCAGGGGTTTGAGGGGGAGCTTTACAGAGGCACCCTAGATAAATATATATTGTTTGTTCATTTTACTTTTTATTTATAGATATTTTTCAGATGTTTCTGTAAGTGGAATTGTTTTCTTAATTTGCTTTGGGGATTGTTCCTTGCTGGTGTATAGAAACACGAGTGAGTTTTTGATTTCCGGTCTGTGCCCTGTAACTTTGCTGAATCTGTTTATTGGCTCTAGTAGCTTTCTTGTGGATCCTTTTGGGATTTTTCTGCATATAGAATTATGTCCTCTGCAAATAGAGATAGGTTTACTTCTTCCTTTTCTATTTGAATAGCATTTATTTCTTTTTCTTTCCTAATTGCTCTGGCTAGGACTTCCAGTGCAATGTTGAATAACAGTGTTGAAAGCAGGCTTCCTGTTTTGTTCTGGATCTTCGCAGGACAGCGTTTAGGTGTTTTGTTTTGTTTCCCCCCCCCCCCACATTTGTTAACTAGAAGAACTGTTGCTTCTCCTCTATTTATTTATTCAGTATTTACTTCTATCAGTGTAGACTCATGGGTATTTATTTTACTGTATACTTTGTTGCTCAGATTGTCCCTGATTTGTCCCTTTGACATGTGCCTGCCCTTCTCTGAGTACACCCCCACTTTCTGGTGCTGTAGGAGGCTCCACGCTCGTTTTGTGTTTCCCCTGCTGCAGCTCTGGAATCAGCCATTCCTGTAAGGAGTCCTGGCTCTTGGTAGTTAGACACCAAGCTCTAAGTGCCAGGTGTGCTTACAGGGACTGGGATGCTAGTGGATCCCTCTCTCGGTTGACAAGAGCTGCAAAGTGTACATGTATTGACCCTGTAGAGACACACACTGTATCTGTCTTATCCGCATCTGTCCAGCCTCGTCTCTATGTTTGTGTATATTAAAAACCATGAGTTCACAGCAGTCCAGCTGATTCCAGTCCCACGGGACAAGGCTCAGCTTAGCCTTTTCCATGTACTCATCTGTGAGTCTTTTCTCCAACAGTGAGAAACTTCATTCTTGTAAAATTTCTTATTTTTAACTTTTTTGTTCAATACCAGAATGCACATAAGGTGGTTTTCAGAGCTGATGCTCATGTTCTGTTAACTGGATTGGATTCATCATCAGGAGAGCTACTTGTCCATGAGGGCTCTTCCACATAGTGATCCCCCTGAACCTAAAATGACCCAAACCCCCCACATCCTCTAGCCATTTTCCCTCCTATATTTCTACATCGAAGCCATCCCATTAAAACAAGGACTCAGAGGTGCAGTTTTGCAATAATTGGACCCCGCTTTTCCTCTCTGCCTTTTATCTTCCAGCCTTGATCAAGCCTCATGTAGCCCAACCCTGGTTTAGCACCAACCTTCATTATAACTTGACCTCCCAGCTCACCTGGAAGCCTCCCCAGGGGTCCAGCTAGTTTGGGCAGGTCTCCTTGGGTAAAGACTTGTTTCTCTCTCTGGCCACTGGCCGGCTGAAGGCTGACCGTGTCCCGCTCCGTCTCCTCCCCACCAGCCTCTGTATGAAGGCTGGTTCCTGGCCCTCTTCAACCTGTTCTACAGCACACTCCCCGTTCTCTACATTGGTCTCTTTGAGCAGGTGAGCAGATCCAGGCCTTGTCTCCTCCTTCCCTGGAGATGCTCCCATGTCTGCCCTGCAGTTCCCCCTGGGGGCCTGGCACGGGGGTGGGGCTGTCCCCAACTCCCCACCTGGTTCCAAGAGCCTGCCACTGCCCCCCATGCCCCACCCCCAGGACGTGAGTGCCGAGCGGAGCCTGGAGCTGCCCGAGCTGTATATCGCAGGCCAGAAGGACGAGCTCTTTAACTACTGGGTCTTTCTCCAGGCCCTCGCCCACGGCACAGTCACCTCCCTGGTCAACTTCTTTGTGACCCTGTGGGTCAGCCACGACTTGGCCGGGCCTGTCAGCTTCAGCGATTATCAGTCTTTCGCTGTGGTCGTGGCCATGTCAGGCCTGCTGTCCATCACCATGGAGGTAGGCAGGGCCGCCAGCCTGTCGCACCCCAGGGGGGCCTTGGACATGAGCCACTGAGGTGTCCCCGCTCAGTGACCCTGCCACGGGGCCTTAGGTGGCCTTCGTGGACCCTGGGGACTCAGCCCCCACCCACTCCCATGGAGCCCTGCCCCGGGGTTCCTGGCACCACGCTGGCCTAATCCTCCCTCCCCTCTTCAGGTCATACTCATCATCAGGTACTGGACGGTCCTGTCCGTGCTGGCCATTTTCCTCAGTCTCTGCTTCTATGTGGTTGCAACTTGGGCCAGCCAGAGTTTCTGGCTCTTCCAAATCTCACCCAAGACCTTCCCATTTCTGTGTGAGCCCCCAGCAGGGAGTGGGGTGGCGGGCCCCGGAGAGGGGTGTATCCACGCCCGAGTGCCCGCGGTGCCCCCTCCGAGCCTCTGTGTTCTCAGTTGTGCAGGGGTGCCATGCAGGGGGGTTGGAGCCTTCTGGGCATCTGCACGAAGGTGTCCTGGGGGCAGAGGGAGAGGTGGGAGGTTGGGTGTCAGGAGGAGGGGTCACCCAGCAGGCTCTGGGGAGGCTCCACCTGGGGCCGGGCTGTGACCCTGACCCGTCACTAGATGCTGACCGTAACGTGCTGTCACACCCCTCCATCCTGCTGGTCGTCCTGCTGAATGTGTCACTAAACACCCTGCCCACACTGGCCCTGCGTGTCATTTGCCAAGCCCTCAAGAAGGCAGGCCCCGAGGTGAGGGGGCTGGGGTCCCCATCGCACACTCCTGGGAACCCCTCAGCCAGAGCCTGCGCAGGGAGCAGAAACTCCAAGACACAGGGCTGGGGGGGGGAGGAATGGAGACCCCGGCACACACCCAGTGCCCCCAGGGGGACCAAATAACAGGCCCCAGGATCCACCCCCAGATGTTCGGGGCTTGGGGGTCCAGATGACGGAGCAACTTGGGAATGGTTTAGGGAAGCGAAGGGACTTAGAAGCACCCCAAGTGTCCACTGAAGGATGAACCGGTAAACACAGTGCGGTCCATCCCCACGCGGGAACACGCTCCAGCCTCAGGAAGGAAGGGACCCCGGCACCTGCCACGACGTGGAGGGACCTTGGGGATACCGGGCTCAGCGAGAGGAGCCAGACCCAGAAGGACACATCCCGCAGGACCCCACTCCCAGGAGGTCCCCAGAGGAGGCCCGTCCACACAGACAGAAAGGAGAGGGTGGGAGCCGGGGCTGGGGCAGGGGGTGGGGAGTCCGTGCTTTGTGGGGACAGAGTCTCCTTGTGGGGAGATGGAACGTTCTGGAGACGGAGGGTGGGGGTGGGGAGTCCGTGCTTCACGGGGACAGAGTCTCTATGTGGGGAGATGGAACGTTCTGGAGATGGAGGGTGGGGGTGGTCGCAGGGCCATGTGAGTGTGCTTCATGACGCTGAGCTGTGCACTTAGAGATGATTAACATGGTACATTTTGTGTTATGCATATTCTACTACAATGAAAAAAACCCAAACCTAGAAGGGAGGGTTGCAGCTGGGATGGGCCCTAGAATTGACTGGAATAATGGACCAAAACATGGCCAGAAACCTGCCACCTTCTGTCCCGCGGGCTGGACACATGGCTGTCCAGGTGCGCCTGGTCAGGCTTTGCCACCAGAGGGCACCCAAGGCCCCTGGTGGCTGGTCGGGGTTAGGTCCCGGGGAAGGACTCATGGGTTGGTCCAAAATCAGTCTCAGAGAAGACTCTTAATTGGCTCAACTCCGGTAGGGAAGGGTCAGTCGGTGGTGGCCAAGTAGGGCTCTGAGTGGTGCCCGCTGGGGGCAGGTGAGCCGAGAGCAGCCAGCGGGGCGCCGGGGGAGCCTGGTGACCTTGGCTCTCCTCTGCTCTGCAGCAGGAGGAGGAGGCCCCGAGCGAGGAGATGATCACGGGGGAGCCCGGGCGTTACCTGCACCGGGGGTCACGCGGCCGGCGCTCCAGCTATGCCTTCTCCCACCGCGAGGGCTACGCGGACCTCATCACTCAGGGCACCATTCTGCGGAAGGCGCCGGGGGTCAACAGCGACATGCTGGTTGACCAAACAACCCCGTCTGAAGAAGAGCTGTCCCCGGGCATGCAGGAGTCGTTCCGGTTCTCCAGGAAGCTGTCCCTGCTGGGGAAGAAGAGGCACCAGCACCAGGGCAAGGCGTCCTCGGGGGAGACGTCGCCGGTCTGCGCGGTGAGCTCGACGGCCACGGAGGGCAGGCCGTGCTCCTCCGTCCAACGCCCGGCTGCCCCCGAGAACTGGCCGTCCGGGTCCCTCCGGGAGCCGCTGCCTTCGGGGAGCGCGGCGCAGCCCTGGGGCCAGCCGTCCGGGCAGAGCCAGCCGGCGCCGCCGGAGGACAAGCGGGCGGCGTGGAGGGCCGCGCTCCGTTCCTGGAGGAGCCGGCCCTGCGGCCGGCAGAAGTTGCAGCAGCCGCCCGGGGAGGGCACGGCGCCGCCGCGCAGCCAGGCCCTCCCGGCCGTGGGGCCGCCCGCACCCCCCGCCCCGGGAGCGTCCTCCGCGGACGCGCCCTCCCGCCCGGGGAGGAGGCTGTGGTCCCTGTAGCGGCTGCCGGTGCCCCGGGGCCGTGCATCTGCTCGCACGGGGCCGCCCCCGGAAGACGAGGCTCGGCGTCCTCTTCTTTGGCGAATAAACCAGGGTCCGCCTTCCGCCCGGGCTCCTCGAGGCTCCTTCTTTCCCAAACTAGGGCTGTCCTCGCTTTAGAAACCCACACACTGACCTCTAGTGACCGGGCGGGGGATTTGCAGGAAGAGCCCCCGGCCCGGCCCCCAGCCCTTCTTCAGCCCGCGCCGGCTCCCGGGGTCTCCCGGGGGCGCTCCCGGGGCACGAGGTCAGGTCCAGCCCTGGGCCCTGCAGCCTCGTCCCCAACCACGCTGCCCCGGTGGCTTCGCCTCAAAGGAGCCACCTTCCGCTCCAGGCGACTCACCTCGCCTCCCGGAGCCCCATTCCTGCCCCCCTGCCCCGCCCCCCTTCCGCCAGCACACAAGTCCAGGTGAATGAGTAGAAAATAATTTATTGGAGAAAAACAAAACAAATCCAGCACAGCAATGGTTAACAATGACGATTTTTTTTTTTTTTTAACTTTTAAGCCTGTCACCTGAGGGTGGGAAGGCGAGGGCTTCCGTGCCCTCTAGCATTTGGGGGGGGTGTCTCCCCAGAAAGCAGCCCTAGTGTTTAGTCTTGGTTAAACACTCAGGGCCACACGGCGACGTGGCCCTCCCTCATCCCTGGCTGCAGAGAATCCCCCCAAAGACCAGCCCTTGGGGGGCATGCCAGGGCCACAGCGGGGAGCCCAGGGATCTGGGGGGGCTGGTGCGGCTCACACTGCTTTGGTTCCAGAAGTGGAATGGTCCAAATCCCAGGCAGTGCTGGGCTGGATGGGGGGGGGAGGTCCTGGAACATGCCTCCCCCCTCCCCTCCCCCCACCCGCCCTCCAGTCTGGGTCCTCCTTCCTTAAGGGTGAGGGGCTCCTTCTACTACCCCAACCCCCCCCTTCCTGGGGCCCGTCTTGGAAGCTCCCACTAGTGGGAGCTCAGCAGAAGTGCAGTCAGAGGTGGGGATAACTGCCCCAGAGCCCCCTTTCATGGATGGTTTTGGGGAGCTCTCTGTTCTCTAGGGTCCTGACATGGGCTGGGAGGGAGGGCTCCACAGATGTGCGCCCCCCGCCCTACATCCCAGGCCAAAGGGTAACTCACATCCAGCCCAGGGCCAGGGAGACTGAGGGTATGGGTGGAGCCTGGCTGAGTGCCTGCCTGGGGATGGGGGTGTCTCAGGAGGGCCCTTGGGATCTCGGGAAGTTGGGGTACACCCTGGCCCCCACCACCCTGGGCGACAAGACTCGAATTGGCTGATTGTCTCTCTCCTCTGAACAAGACACTTGGGAATTCATGCTCGCGTGAAACCAGCTGGGTGGGGGTGGAGGGTCTGAGGTGGCAGCGACACCCACTTGCACCCAAGAACCAGGAGCAGGAGGCCCAGGATCCCCCACCCGGTTGGCACAGGCAGGTGGTGTGTGGGCACTGGGGGGTCTGGGTGCGGAGTCTGGGTCTGGGTCTGGGTGCGGAGGCCCTGCGGCCTCCTCCACCTTCCTGGCAGCCCGAGGCCTCGTCCCCCTCCCGCCGCCGGACACAGATCCTTAGAAAGCGGGGGAAGGAACACAGAGCAGGGAGAAGGAGCACCGACGGAACTCAGGCATGAAACACAACCATGCGACACGGAACCCCGGGGCTCTGACCCGGCCCGTCCCACCCCACCCCCCACCCCACCCACCTAGCACATTAGTCATGCATCAAATCAAATTCCATTGTCTTTTTTTTTTTTTTGATTTTTCTTACTTTTTTTTCTTAAATTACATTTGAACACAGAACACATAGAATAATAAATACTCTTATAAGACATGACTCCAAAAAACGAGGAACAGAACACGCCAGAGAACAGAAAGGTACACTCTCTCTCTCTTCCTGTCTTTCCTAAAGGACTCGTTTGAGTAAGAAATCTGTAAACGCCGGTCCCGCGCTCCCCACCTCTCGCCCCTGTTGCCGTGCCCTTGGCCTCTGACCACCCGGTGTCACTGCCCTGACATTCAATATGTCTCCCACGGAACTCTTCAAAGAAATGACATACCATCGTCTGCAAAATTATAATTTAACGGTATAAAGCTTCAAGTCACGTATTCCAAAAACTAGCTAAGGATTTTTTTTATCACATAAACTATACATTAAATATTTTGAGGTATTTCAGAGAAAATTGTCAAAGGCTCGAAGGAGCGCTGTGCTGGAGGTGTCATTCCCTGCGTGGAGAATGGTCTTTGGTATGTGACAACCAGCTGGGTGTCAGGGAGAGCGGGGTGGGGCCGGGGGGGGGCGCTGGGGGGGCCTGGGGGTCAGGGCCCCTGGAGGGGCTGGACTGGAGCTGGTGTGTGTGTGTGTGAGTGTTTGAAAGGGACCCCGGAATCCAGGGATGCCTCTGTGACCCGGGCTGGTCGTGCTTGACCCGATCTGGTCGCAGGTCACCATAGCTAGAAAGTTCCACAACCAGAACGGTCCCAAGCCAATTCCTAACTATCCATCAGGGGACAGAACAGAGACCTCTGGCCTCTGATCCTTGGACCTTAAATGCTGGGAAGAGCAAGTGACTTACCCAGCACGGGGTGTCCCAGAAGCCCTGTCCCCTGCAAGCAGGCACCCTGTCCAATGGGGCCAAGTGACAGTGAGAGGTGGAAGGAAGGGGTCTGGCCACCCAGACTCCAGCGCCCAGGACCACCCCAGAAAGGACAGCAGGGCGTGTGTGTGGGGGTGGGGGGGGGTTGGTTGCTGAGTGGGAACAGGAACTCTTAGGATTCTGCCCCAACACCCAAAGGTTCTAGAAGCATCACTCAGATCGGTTGCTTAAAAAGCTGGGAGAATAGCGAGTCGATAAGGACAAGAGAACATTTCACACACATCTTTGGTTCCAGAAAAAGGCACTCATCGACCTCAGTATCCTCTCTCCCTCCCTCTCCTTCACTTCTCCCTTTCTCTCTCCCTGTCTCTCTCTTCCTCTCTCCCTCTCTCTCTCACTCTCTCTGTCCCTCCCACCCCTCCCTCCTCTCTCTCTCTCTTCTCCCTCCTTCCCTCTCTCTCTCTGTCTCTCTCTCTCTGTCGTTGCTGAGGAGCAGGGCACACCTGGAGGGCAGGGCCGGGCAGGCCCTGGGCCACACCTGGTCCCAGGCGAGGGAATTCCAGCATCCAGCACAGGTCCTTGGGGGGAATCTTTGGTATCAGGCGTGATTTATCCAATCACAGACAAGAACGTTTGAGTGAGGTAGCCTTTACCTGGGGGAGGGGGAGGGGCATTTCACTAGAAATGTCTTTTGCATTCTCAAGGAGGGAGGGGGTGACTACCTCCCTGGGAGGCAGTGGATGGGCGGGGTTTGGGGGGGTGAGTTTCCTTCTAGCCTCCAGATCTTGAACCGTGGGGAGGGGCGGGGGGGTTCTCAGGATCCAGCTGCCGGCCAGCCTTGGAGGTCACCTTGGAGGTCACCAGGAAGGGAAGAGAGACGAGCAGGGGGGTGTGGGGGTGCTCATCTTCATTTCTGACTCTTCCTTCTCCCTCGTCAATTTTTTTGGCAAAAAATGGAGCAAGCATATTCCACCTTCTTCAGCATCTTCTTTATCCCTTTGGAGAGAGAGTTGCAAGCACAGGCTCGCCCCCTGCCTCCCCTTCAGGCCCAGCGCGGCAGCCCTGAGCGCTGGGAGGTGGTGGGTGAGTTCCAGAAGGTTCCACGCAGGTGGCCACGCCATGGCCCCAGCACGCAGGGATTCCGGGTGGGCTCCCACGCTCTCTCTGTGCTGGTTTCTCCTCGTGGAATCTGGATGGTTTTTTGGGTTTGTTTTTTCTGTTTCCCGGGGTCTGTCTCTCCCTGTGTGTCATCAAGGTGCCTAAAGGTAAAGTGAACTGACAGGGGGCGCCGGGAAGGAGGCGTCTGGAATGTACCCGCATGTTCGACTTGCCCCCCCTCCAGTCTGGGGCGGGCTGGGGGAGGCTGCCCGCCTGGGGGCGCCGGCCGGCTCCGCTGCGACCCCTCCCCAGACGTTAAGGCAGGCGATTCTTGGCACAAGGAACCCTGGTGGCCGGGGGGGCAGCTGGGTTCTCGGCTGTGGGGCGGTTCTGCCGGCGGAGGGGGCTGGTCTTGGTGCGGGTGGGGCGCTGCAAGGACCCCCAGCCCGACGGGGGTTTTTGGCGACTTTGGAAGAGGGCGACCGCTGGGGAGGAGGGCTCCTCCGGCCTCCCTCCGTGGGGGCGGGGGCTGGCGAAGGAGGGGTTATTCTCAAAATTCCTTCTAATACCCGGTTTATATTTCTAGTATGTGCTTCTTGACCCGCTTTCGGGGACGACGCGGGAGCCCTGGTTTTGCCCGAGGCCCTCTGGGCGTCCTGAACGGAGGGAGGCGGGGAGCCCCTTCTGCCACCCCCTCCCCTCTGGGGGGTGGAGGGCTCCCTTTGGCCTGGAGGGGACGGGGTGGGGAGGAGGGGCCCTTCTTGTGCACTGGGCTGGGGGGGACGGGCTGCACCCCTCCAGCGCCCCCCCCGGGGCGGGACCGGGCCGGCGGGGCGGGGCGGGGCGGGGGGGGCGCGAGGGCTCAGGCCTTGGAGAAGGTGGCGGCGGCGCCCGCGGGGCCCGCGGGGGCGGCGCCCGGCTCCTCGGCCCAGCGGTTCATGCAGCGGCGCCGCGCGTTCATGAAGAAGTTGCTGACGGTGTTGAGCTCCAGGCCGAGCTGCTGCGAGATGGTGACCTGCATCTCCTTGGACGGCCGCTTGTTCTCCTTGAAGATGGCGATGAGCGTGCGCCGCTGCAGGTCGGTGAACACCAGGCGCTGCTTCTTGGGCTGAAGCGCGCGCTCCTTCTGCTGCTCCTGCTCCTTGCGCTTGCACGCTGCGGGCCGCCCGGCGCGCGGGAAGGGAGACAAAGCGGGGACACGGCGTGAGCGCGGCTCCACGGGCCCGGCTCGCCCTCCTCGCCGCCCCCGGGGCCCCGACCCCGCGCTGCCGCGTCTCGCGGCCGCCGGGACGCGGCGGGACATTACGTGCGAGCTCTGTGGCTCAGTTAGACGGCGTGGGAGAAGCCGTGAATTACCAGGTCCCTGCGGTGTGTCCCCGACCCCGGTAACCAGCCCCCCACACACCCCAATGACGGGAGTACCAGCCTGTGCCCCCTTTCCCGGGCTGTCGGTCAGGCCTGCCCAGCTTAGGGACCCTGTGTCGTGAGGCTGACATGACGTAGCCCGGACTCGGGGACCCGGGCCTCCCACCCGCACCTCCACCCCAGGAGGCTGAGGCCCAGACCTGGCCTCCCTCAAGTGCCCAAGGGATCCTCTGGAGCTGGGAGGATCTAAGGAAGAGTGGGGGGATGCAGCACCGACCCCCCCCCACCCTCTGCTGGGAGCAGAGAGAAGGCTGCAGGAGGCCGCCCCATCGCGCCCCACCCCCACCCCGGCTGGTGGATGCTTGCAAAGGGGAGTGGGCAGCACCTCAGGGCAGCTGAGCAGCACCCCAGGCTGCTCCGCGGGCCCCAGCTCCAAAGTGGACCCCTCTCCTCAATGCGGTGGAGCCAGGGGGTGGAAAAGATGAACTTCACCAGCCTGCACTGGCTCCCTCCCTCCAGGGGCTCTATCAGAGTCTCAGTTTCTCCACCAGGTATTAGTCAGGGGCTGCAGGAGGTGAAGAGCCTGCCTCCCCACCAACTCCTCACCCCAGCTAGTCTGTCACCACCCTCTGCTGTACTAGCAGAACCCTGCACCCAACCTGGTGACCCACTGAGACCACACACCAAACTGGCTTTGTTTGGGTTCCAGAAGAGTCTGAACCAGATGGCATGCCAGATCAATGTCCACACACATCTGTAAAAATAGATTACTGTTCCCTGTGCTGTGGCTCATTGCTCAGTGACAACGGGTTCTCCCAGGAGAACTGACACCCCACTTCACTCCCTGTCTCCCCCTGACCTGAAACACACAGCACTTCCAATGGGCTCTTTCAGGTTTTATGATTAAATAAGGGTAATGTTTGGAGATTACTGGACAGTTTAGAAAAGCCTCTAAGGAGAGAGAGAGAGAGAGGAGCGAGGGGGAGAGAGGGAGGGAGAGAGAGAAAGGGGGAAGAGGGAGGAAGGGGGAGAGAAGGGAGAGGGAGAGAGAGAAGAGAGAGGGAGAATGAGAAAGGGGGGAGGGGAGGGAATAGAGAGAGAGAGGGAGAGAGAGATAGGAGACAAATGAGAAAAAACGTAGGAGGAGAGGGGGAGGACGCTCTTGGGAGAACCAAGTAACGGGCAAAGCAGGCAAAGCTATAATGAATACTCTTGGAGGGGTAAGAGAAAAGTGCTGTATCCATGAAACAAGAACAGGATGCTGTTCAATAAAAAGGACAATGAAAAGGGAAGACACTACTCTTGAATTAAATATATAATCGCTGGAATAAATCAATGTAAGGACTGGAACACAGTGTTAAGCAAGTATCCCCGGAAATAGGACAAGGCAGATGCCAAGATGGGAAATGAGAGAAAGGTGACAATAAAGTGTGGATTGGGCAAGCTGCCATCTGATTCAGAGGCAATCGAAAGCTAGAGGAAGAGATTACCAAATAAATAATGAAAAAAAAAATCCATGTTTGAAGGACACGAGAGTCCGCTTAAAAGAGTCCATGAAGTGCTCAGCTCAATGGGTGAAAAAAGATACTCCCTGAGGCTCATCCTTGTGAGATTCCTGAGACCCAGAATAAAGAGAATAAAGTAAAAGCTCCCAGAAAGGAAAGCCAGACATCTGGGAGGGACTAAGGGTCAGAGTGGCTTTGGCTTCTCAAAAACTAGGAGATGGTGAACCAATGCCTTCAAAATTCTGAGGGAAATTCTATTCAGCTAGAATTGTATACCCAGCCAAACACCAAGCAGGAGGGTGGAATAAAGACAAAGTCAGACAAGTCAAAGTCTCCAAAAGTTGACTTCTGTGCACTCTTTCTCAGAAAACTTTTGGAGGATGTGTTTCACCAAAATGAGGAGGTAAATTAAAAAAGTAAAATGTGGGATTCAGGAAGTGTGACTTTCCTACCGGAAAAGGAGAGGATCCTCCAGATGATGGAGAGGGCAGAGCCTAGAAGACCGTGGAACAGAGGCACTCAGGACATGGAGGGCAGCCCCATCCAGCACCAAGGGAAGTGGAAAGGGGACATGACCTAATATGTGTGGAAAATCCTATTGAGTTGGTTTGCATTTTGTTGGGGAGTGTGGGAAGAACTTGTGATAGGCAACTACTAACTCCTGGAAAAACAAACAGTTGTACAAGAAAGAAAAATGAAATCCTAGTACTCTATGTGGCTCAGATGTGGACAGTATTCACTGAAAGCATAATAATGTAATGCTGAATATTGATTTAAGCAAAAGACTGTATTCATAACTATACTGAGAAGCTGACAGTGGGAAAGGGTGTGGTATGGATATGGAAAGATGGTGAGGCAAAAGGAGACAGATGAACAGTGCACCAGGCAGCCTTTTGTGTACAGAAGAGGGAAGCAAAAACATAAGCTCATATTTTGTCTGCATTAAGAAACGCTGGAAAGGAGTGAGAGGACCGGTCCTGACCTCCCATCTCCTTGGAACTTGGCCACCCTGTTCAAGGGTCAAGGGTCAAGGGAGGGATGGAGTCCCCCATTCTTTCAAAGAGAAAGCTGAGTCTCCAGCATCCAGTCCAGGGTAAGAGTCAGACTCAGCCCCAGGCCTTTAAATTTCAAAAGAGGCCCTCCTTGCCCACCAGTTGTAATCTTCAATTCATTAATTGATTCACTTGTTCCTTCATTCACTTAGTTTACTCACAAATACATCACACATTTACAGTAGGGACAAAGATACAAATGATCCTCAGAAAGCTCATAAGAGGGACACCTGGCTGGCTCAGTCAGTAGAGCATGCAACTCTCCATCTCAGGATCCTGAATTCAAGACCCACACCAGGCGTAAACCTTACTTAAAAAAAAAAAAAGAAAAGAAAACAAAGAGAGCTCACAAGAGCTTTACATGTCAAGAGGCTTACATGTCTCTTATCTTTTAATCCTTACGATAATTTCATAAGGCAGGGATTGTTCTCCTTACTTACTCTGAGAAGGTAAGCCACTTGCCCAAGGTTGCCCAGCAAGTCCCAGCATGGGCAGGACAGGAGCCACGGTGGACTGGCCCTGGCCCAGAATGGGAGGGAGGTAAGACATGGTTGCCTCTCTCCCCCTACTTCCCCCTTCTCCAATCAAGTGCCTAATGGGGGCCCCAGAGGCAGGGGCTGGGGGAGGGGCCAGGCCAAGCAGAGTCATGAAAAAACTTCGTGTTTTGTCGATCACAGCAAAAAGAGGCTCCCCTCTCCCCCCTTCCCAGTGTTCAATCTAATTACAGCTCCTCACAGCCCCAATCGATCTGGGCTCCAGTCAGAGCTGTTTACCAGGAGCAGCTTTTGTCCTGGCTTCCATCCCCCACAGCCCCCCAGAGCCCAGCCTGGAGGCTCAGAGGTGTGAGTGCCAGTCGGGAGAGGCAGCCCAAATGCCCCGCATCAGCGAACCTGTCACCATCGCCACCTTCCCCTCATCAGCATCCTGTCTGGTGCCCGAGATCACTCCCACCAGCCCACCATTGCAGTCCTTGTGTCACCTGGGCACCCCAAGAGGAGGACAGGCGGTGGGTATGAGCCCCTTTGCAGAAGTGAAAGCCCAGACTGGGAGAGAAGGGCTGACCCAGAGCCCGGCTGGCGAGAGTGCCTGGAGGAGAAGGCTGGACTTACCACAGTGCCAACCACCAGCCTCCTACTGCGACGCCACTGCTATGGCCACTTCTTCCACGAGGATCTCCACTGGGGACCGCCACTGTGGCTTCCACTCCATCATCTCCTCCACCGTCACCTCCCCCACCGCCTCCGCCACCACCTGCACCAATTCTACCATCACACCTCCACCACCATCACCTTCCCCATTGCCTCCACCGCCACCTGCACCAATTCAACCATCATCGCCTCCTCCACCATCACCTTCTCCACCGGCAACCCTTCCACCTCCATCACCTCTTCCACCTCCTCACTGCACCACCCACCACCTGCACCAATTCTACCATCACACCTCTTCACCATCGCCTCCTCCACCGTCACCTCCCCCACAGCCTCCCCCACCCTGCACCAATTTATCATCACACCTTCTTCACCATCGCCTCCTCCACCATCACCTCCTCCACCACCTGCACCAACTCTACCACCATCGCCTCCTCCACCATCGCCTCCCCCACCACCTGCACCAATTCTACCATCACACCTCCTTCACCATCGCCTCTTCCACTGGCATCCCTTCCACCTCCATCGCCTCCTCCCCCATCACCTCCTGCACCGCCTCTGCCACCACCTGCACGAATTCTACCATCACACCTCCTTCATCATCGCCTCCTCCACCATCGCCTTCCCCCTCACCTCCTCCACCACCTGCGCCAATTCTACCATCATACCTCCACCACCATCACCTCCTTCACCATCGCCTTCCCCATCACCTCCTCCACCACCTGCACCAATTCTACCATCATCGCCTCCCCCATCACCTGCACCAATTCTACCATCATCTCCTCCTCCACCATCACCTCTCCCACCACCTCTACATCCCTTTCGCCAACATCTCCCATCACCTCCTCCCCCATAGCCTCCTCCCCATTACCTCCCCTATCACCTCTTCTCCCATCACCTCCCCCATTGCCTCCTCCTCCATCACCTTCACCACCATCACCTCCACCTGCATCGCTTCCTCTACTATCACTTCCACCTCCATTGCCTCCTCTACCACCTGCACCAATTCTACCAACACGGCCTCCTCCACCATCACCATCACTTCTGCCCCATCAACTCCTCCACCTCCACCTCTGTCATCTCCACCTCCACCACCGGCACCACCACCTCTTTCAACAGCATCACCTCCATTACCTGTGCATCCATCACCACACTGACACCACCTCTGTCCTCTCACCTCCTCTACCTGCAGCCCCACCATAATGACCTCCACTGCAATCACCTCCACATCACTTTTGTTTTTATGGCCATCCTTGCATCCCACCTTCTGCTTGCTTCACCTGCACCAGCACCTCCTCCAATATCCTCGTCTACACTGCGGAGCCCCATCACAGGGGCCACCTTATATATGCCCAGCACAGGAGGACTCGACCCTGAGTCCCTCACCAGAGGCTCCCAGCCTGTGGTTGGGGGGCAGGGAGTGGCCCCAGACACAGATCCTCACCAACAACCATGGTTGCCATGGTAGCTGGGAAGGAACCAGCTGGCTACCAGACATGCTCCGGCACCCTGGGCAAGTCAGCCGCCCCCACCCCCCAGGGCCTCAGGGTCCTCATTTGCAAAATAGGGACACTCTGCTTCCTTCACACATTCTTCATTGCACATCAGCTCCCCCTCCCCCACCCCCACCTTGTCACCTCTCTGCTCTCATCTCCTCTGCCTCCCTTTTCTTTATTTTTGCATAGCATTACAATGATTCACCCACTCTATCCAGGGGCCCCCTCAAGTGTGGGTTTGGGTCCTCCCTCCATGCCTCCAGGGACTGAGAAGCTGATATTAAGAACCACTGATTCTGAGATGCTCTGATCTTAGAAAAACTGGTGTCCCTACCCATCCCACCTCTCTCAGTCTCTTTGGAGTCCAGGGATGAAGACGATCTAGTGCTGGGTCCTGGGTGGTCCCAGAGGCCCTGGAAAAAGATCACAGGTGGTCCAGAAGAGACTGAGAGCCCACTCCCAAGTCTGAACCCCTCATGGGTACCCAGCAAATAAGCCAAGAAGGGCCCTGTCCAGCCGGTCAACCCCAGCCCAGGGCAGGGCTCCAGGTAGGAGGGGCTGAGGCTCTGCTGGTCCATATCTAGGTGGGATCAAAAGTGAACTGGGGGGACCCTCAAGTTCCAGATGAAAACCCTTTCATTTCAGACCCCCTGGAACTTGCCTACATAACACCTGTCTTCTACCTGCTTCTTACCTTTCTAGAAAGTTCTGGGGTCAACAAATCACCCCCTCTCACTGGTGCCCCTCCATGGGCCAAGAGGATGGTCAAACCCTGCTGAATTATTGCATGGTGTATGCCCTCTGTGCCTCTGTTTCTTCAAATGGAAAACTGTCTTAATCGTGGTCTCTGCCTTGCCCAGCTATGGGAAGGGATTTAACCAGAAAAGTCTTGAATATCATGGTGGGGCTGAGATGAGGTTCTGAGATCCCATCTAGGGGTCACGTGGCCATAAAGTCCCCCCCCCCCCCACCTCAGGTCTGGCCTCAAGCCTCTGCATCTCTCCCAAGATCTTCTGGGAGAGGGCAGAGATGGAGAAATTGAGGTAAGGGGTAGGGAGTTGGCTGCCCCAGCCCGGGGAATCCTACACATCTCTCAAGGCCCAGGAGCAGGGACCCTTCCCCCAGGAAAGCCTCTCTTCACCCCAGAAGAATGGGGTCAAGCCTGAGCTGGAGTTCCCTCTGTTGCCCTACACAAAGTAGGTCCACAGGAGACAGCCTGCTGGGTGTGTTTGTGCAGTGACGACACTCCTGTGTGGGTGGTGGGCCAGTCAGGGGAGTGGGACCCCCGGAGCACCCTCAGCAGCGTGCACCCATCTGAAGTCAGGGAGGGAGCAGCTGCAGCCTCACATTCAGTCACCCCTCAGTGGGTGGGAGAGAATCAGGGCTGCGTGGGGGGGAGCGGGGTCGCACCTGTTCACCCCCAACATCTTCTGATAGCTACGCTATTCCTTCTCTCTCTTACTCTCCTTCCTCCTCCTCCCCTGCTCCCCCCTCCCCTTCCCTCTCCCCCTCCTCCTTCTCTCCCTCCTCCCATCCCCTCCCCCTCCTCCCTCTCTCCCTGCTCCCCCTCTTCACTTTCCTTCCTCTCCCTCCTCCCCTTC